>NC_136267.1:48592014-48964514 GCF_964187855.1 Myxine glutinosa
TAACCGTTGAGCAAAATGTTTTATGACTATTCGTACGATTGGTTGTTTCCCCAAAACACGTTAGCATGTACAGGTAGATACATTCAGACGTGTTTACCTGGTTTTCTCAGGCTTGCTTTCTGGTTTCTGGGTGAAGATGCTCGTTTCGGTTGATGGATCAAATAGTCAGGTTCACGATGTCAATAAATTATATTTCGTTCAAAATCATGGTAGATTAGCAAACCTATACATTTTTGGAAAGGTTATAGCATAAGGAAACTAAAAATCAATGTTTACATTTGGAGAGATACCTGTATGGCGGCCATTTTGGATTTTCAAAATGGCCACTGTAAAATACATATTTTGTTCTATTTCTGCCTCTAATTACCCTAAAAACTTTTTAAAATATACTAAACCTATATTTTCAGGGACAAGGAATCCAATGAAAGTATCAAATTAGTGCTATGGGGAATGGTAAGACACGAATCAAAGGTTTTGAATTGCAAAATACTGTCTTTATATTCGCGATAAGTTGCATAATCAAATACATGTTATCATTTTGTACAGGCAGTTAATAACATCAAAATGTGTCACAATAATTCATATCACCAAACATACACAGGCAGTCAGCAAAATCATATATACACATGCAGTCAGTATAACTTCACATCTACACAGGCAGTCAATGACAAAATATACACAGGCAGTCAACGGCATCAAACACACGATTACAGAATATGCCATTTAGAGTTCGTCATCACTGTCCTGTGTGTCGTATCCGACAATATAGTCCGCATCGTTTTCACAGTCCGTTCCACACAAGCAAAGGTCGGTCAAATTGATTGGCAAATCGAATTGGTCGAATGGTCGATCGAATCGAATTCGATGAATCGAATCGAATCGAATCGATCGAATTGGTCGAATGGTCGAATGGTCGATCGAAGCGAATGGTCGAATGGTCGAATTAGTCGAATGGAATTGGTCGATTGGTCGAATTGGTCGAATCGAATTGGTCGGAATTGGCAAATGTAAACATTGATTTTCAGATTTTCCATGTAATAACGTTTCCAAAAATGTATAGGTTTGCTAATCTACCATGATTTTGAACGAAAAAATATAGTGAACCTGACTAAAACCTCAAAACTGGTCATGGAACAGGACAAGTGGGTGTCCTGCTGTGCAGGATGAGGTCATTGCACTACATCATGAGCACGACCTTAAAACCGTCCTAAGATTATGGATTGATAGCTGCACATGGTCCTACCACTCCTACGTACATGTAAGATGTAAATCAACGTTCTGTGCCGCTGGCTTGTCTGACTTCGTTTGCATTTATATTTTTGTGTTGAGCATAACATTATGTAAATCACAATGCAGCAAATAATCCAAACGCAGCTGTTTGTTTGTAGCTAATTTGTCAGTACAACGGTATCGACTTTAAAAAGCTGCACATCCCATGATTACTGTAATACTTCATTTCCAATTTGAAAACCTTTTTCCAAACTTGGCTCGTGTAGAAGCTTGTACAAACATCACAGGCTGGACTAGGACATTAGGAGACATCCATATGTTGCATGGATGACAAGAACGTCAGTAGACGGGGGACGAGTGAACGGGTCAACGCAGTGCATTGGATTTGAACCCTGGATCACATCATTATGAGATAATGCTCAGATGGGAAGAATAAGTGGACAAACTCGCATGTTTTTATTTCTGTTTAAAAAAAAATCTCTTCCAACCTTAACTTCTGTGGAGAGATTACATATATATACATACACACACACACATACACACGCACGCACACACATCCAGGGTGCTTTAAAAAATGTTAACACATACATTTGTTATCATGTTATTGTATTATCCGTTCTTTCCATTAAAAGCGATAGTCCCATACAAGTGTTAACATTTTATTTTTTGAAGCACCCTGTATATATATATATATATATATATATATATATATATATATATATGTGTCAATATATATATATATATATATATATATATATATATATATATCTATAATTCCAGTAATCTCTGTGTGTGTGTGTGTGTGTATGCGACCGCTGTTTCTCGACAACTACCGGTCCGATATACTTGAAACTTGCCAGGTATATTGCTGGGGACCTGAGGATGTGCCTTTTCAAGGTTTCATATTAATCGGACAAGTAGTTACCGAGCTATGTCCAAAAAACGATTCAACCAATCAGAGAGCAGCGAGCTATCACGTGTGCCGAACGTGGCGAACAGACTCTGCCTCGGACGGCACATTTGAGAGCGTATTCATTTATTTCACGTTGGCAAACTATGTTGCCGCTATGTTGGCGTTAAACTATGTTTTAAAACTAATTAAAACTAATTTGCGATTCTTTCGCTTTCCTGCGCGTTTGTGCACGCTATGGCGATTTCTTTACCAAACTCCGCAAGCCGTTCGCTTTGGACCAAACCATTTCATGTAAATAGAGGGGGGGGATTGTCACCGTACTCGCAAGCCGTTCGCTTTGGACCAAACCATTTCATGTAAATAGAGGGGGGGGGGATATAATTTTAGATATATATATAGTACGGGCATGCCCTAGTATATATAATACAACTGACTTTGTAAAATAACGAGTTCTACACCTTGTAAAGGTCTCTCGTAAAGCACTTGGGTTTAAGTTCTTTAAAAGTACTTGTAAAACCTCTGCTGCTATACCTGTGAATGTCCGAGGTACAGGAGCGGGCTTACATGTGTATGGCTTTTCAAGTCCAAAGACAAAGTCATACCAAAGACTTTATAAACATGCTACATGCCGTTTCCTTGCTTGACGCTCAGCATTTAAGAGGATAAAGCACAGACATACATTGCTGGGAAGCCAATGGCAAACCTGCCAGTATAACCGAAGCCAAGAAACTGCTTCGGCAGCACAAACGTTCTGAAAAGAGTGTGCCACCTGTTTCTTTTAAAGATGAGATGTAAAAACAAATAAATAAACTTTGATTGGAATTTCACTTTGTGGCCTGTACAAAATGGATCTACATTTTCAGTAAATTGTGGTGTTCTTTTTTTTCTTCATCTTCTTCTTCAATGGTGAAGGGTAGGCAGGTACAGAAATACAAGTTTGTGTGGCAAGGGTGCCTGGAGGGCATGAATGGTGTTGGTGTCCTGTTTTCTGAGGAGTTTGTAGACAGTGTGGTGAGTGTGACTAGAGTGAGTGCTAGGTTGATGATGGTGAAAATGATGATTGGAAAGCTCTTGGTGAACGTCATCTCGGGATATGCTCCGCAGGTTGGTCGGAGCGATGAAGAGAAGGACAAGTTCTGGTGTGCAATAGAGAAGCTGATGGAAAACGTGAAAGATGAGGAAGTTCTTGTGGAAGGAGGAGACCTAAATGGACATGTGGGAAGGAGTATGGATGGTTTTGAGGGAGTTCATGGGGGTTACAGATATGGTGTGAGAAATGGAGAAGGTGAAAGGATTTTGGAGTTTGCTGATGGAGCTGATTTGTTGATTTGTAAAACTCAGTTCCAGAAAGAGGATAATAAGCTTGTAATATACACGTCAGGTGGGTCGACGACAACTGTTGACTACCTGATGGTGCGTAGGCGAGATAGGGGGCACCTCCGGGACACAAAGGTGATCCCGGGGGAGGAGGCTGTTTCACAGCACCACTTGGTTGTCTGCAACATAAGGGTCAAAAGTGCGAGGAGAGCTCGGCGGGTGAAGTACCAACCGAGCATGAAGGTGTGGAGGTTGAAAGAGGTGACAGTAAGGGAGGCATTAAAAGAGAGGCTGAGTAGGGTAGAGGATGATGTGGTTGAGCTTGAAAGTGTTTGGATGTCAATGAAAGCTAGTCTGTTGGGAGCCGTTGGTGAGGTATGTGGATGGACAAAAGGACCACCGAGGCACTCGGAAACATGGTGGTGGGATGATCAAGTTGGAAAGAGGATTGACGAGAAGAGGAAGAAGTTCAAGGAGTGGCAGAAGGCGAAGGGTACGGGAGCAGAAACAGCAGAGCATGAAAGTTATAAGGCAGCCAAGAAGGCTGCAAAGAAAGAGGTAGCAAAGGCGCAGGAGGCATGTAGGAAAATGTTCGGAGAACGCTTGGATTCGGAAGAGGGTCAGAGAGCAGTATTCAGGATTGCAAAGCAGATAGCGAAAGAGAGGTGTCATGTGATGGGGGTGAGTTGCTTGAAGGATGAAGTGGGACAAATCGTTGTGGACCCAGATGGAATTAAAGGAAGATGGAAAAGATATATGGAAATACTGTTGAATACAGAGAATGAATGGGATGGCAACATAGAGAGTAACCCAGTTTTAGGACCGGCAGAGAGGATAACTGAGAAAGAAGTTGAGGAAGCGATAAAAGCAATAGAATGATCGTTTTAAGGCCATTTTCCCCGCCAGAGCGGGGGTTAGCCTTGCGGGCCCCTTGGCAATCATGGTTCCCTGTTTGAGGCAATGTTTTTATGGCCGGATGCCCTTCCTGACGCCAACCCTTGGTCACGCTCTTACGATGTGCAGGGATACGGTGTACCTATTCTAAATCGGGGTACACACCGTGATCATTCATCCCAGCAATCTGGTACTCAATTTGCCGACCTCGGAAGGATGACAGGCTGAGTCAACCCCCCTGGCGTTAATTCAGCGATCGACCGGGATTCAAACCCAGGATCCTAGGATCCCAAGCCGGCACCGTAACCGCTGAGCCAACACCAGGGATCAATTCATTGCATTGATAAAAGCAATGAAGAGTAGAAAAGCGGGAGGGCCGACAGGAGTTGTGGGAGATATGTTGAAGGCAGCAGGAAGTTGGGGTGTGAAGAGAATGACAGAGATCTGTAATCTGGTGGTGAAAGAAGGCCGCATTCCAGTGGATTGGGAACTGAGTACCCTCGTCCCTCTATACAAGGAGAAAGGTGACCCTCTGGAGTGTGGCTCGTACCGAGCGATAAAGTTATTGGAGCATGGAATGAAGGTATTGGAAAGGGTGTTAGAGAGGAGGATAAGGAAGAAAGTGAAGATCGACGAAATGCAGTTTGGATTTATGCCAGGAAGAGGAACGACAGACGCGCTTTTTATTGTGAGGCAGTTGCAGGAGAAGTACATGGAGAAGAGGAAGAAGTTGTTTCTTGGGTTTGTTGATCTGGAGAAAGCATTCGATAGGGTTCCACGCAAAGTATTGACATGGGCATTGAGGAAGTTAGGAGTGGAGGAATGGTTGATCAGAGTAGTGATGGCAATGTACAAAAGAGCGCACACAGCTGTAAGGACGAAGGACGGGAACAGTGGTGAGTTTGAGGTGAAGGTGGGAGTGCATCAGGGGTCGGTACTAAGTCCACTACTATTTGTAGCTGTGATGGAGGTGCTGGCTCAGAACGTAAAGGAGGGTTTACCGTGGGAGTTGTTGTATGCAGATGATCTGGTATTGATTGCGGAAAGTATGGATGGACTGAAGGAAAAGATGAACAAGTGGAAGGAATGTATGGAGACAAAAGGTCTGAAGGTGAATATCGGAAAGACGACGGTGATGGCAAGTGGTAAAGCATGTGGTGAGGTGGAAAGAACTGGGAGGTGTCCCTGTGCTGTGTGCAGGAAGGGTGTCGGAGTGAACTCCATTCAATGTACAATGTGCGCTGAGTGGGTTCATCAAAAACGTAGTGGTCTGAGAGGGTCATTAACCAATTTGGCAGCTACATTCAAATGCAAGGTGTGCACAGAGGGAGCTGCAGATGGAGGAAATGTTGAGTTGGATCTTGGAGACGGCATGAAGCTGGAAGGTGTGAAAACATTTTGCTACCTCGGAGACATGCTGAATGGAGAAGGTGGATCAGACTCGGCAACGGTTGCTAGAGTGAGATGTGCATGGAAGAATTTCGGGAACTGAGTGGCATGCTGATGAGGAGGGGAGTGTCGTTGAAGCTGAAGGGAAAGGTGTATGCTGCATGTGTGAGAAGTGTTATGATTTATGGGAGCAAGACATGGGTAATGAACGTAGAGCAGCAACAAAGGTTGGAAAGGGTGGAAATGCGAATGGTTCGATGGATGTGCGAAGTATCGTTGAGAGAGAGGAAGACAAATGATGAATTGCGAAAGATGATGGGAATAGAGCCTGTGATCGATGCTGTGAAGAGGAACAGGTTGAGATGGTTTGGTCATGTGTTGAGGAAGGATGAAAGTGACTGGTTGAGAAGAGTGATGGAAATGAATGTAGAAGGAAGTAGAGGACGGGGAAGACCGAGAAAGACTTGGCTCAAGATGGTGGAAGAAGAAATGCGGGCAAGGGGGTTAACAAGGAGAGATGCAGAAAATAGGGCAAGATGGAGAAGATTGTCATGGGGACCACAAGGCTAACCCCCGCTCTAGCAGGGAAAATGGCCTTAAAATGCATGTTGTTGTTGTTGTTGTATCTTCTTCTTCAATGGCCACAATTAGGCCCACATTATTGTGGAGTTGGTTGACTGAGGCTTGGCAAGAACCCGCGTGCCAGTCCTGCTTTTAAACTTAGGTTATGACAGGAATTTGTAATTTGTCCAGGGTGCCGGCGATAGCTCGCCTACTCTTCACAAAGGACACCGTGGGATCTTTAACATCCACCAATGAATGCCGGCAGATGGGATGCCCGTTTAACGTGCATCCGAGCGATGGCATCCACATTGATGAATCACCCTGCCAGTATAACACCGGGATGAAACAGTTTATAGCTGGGTCGGGATTCCAACACAGGTTATATAGCTTAGAGGCGAGGGTGCGTACCTCTGGGCCACCCTGTCAGCCCATATGATAAATTGTGTTATGGAACCTTGTTTCTGCTCTAAGCAATATTCCAACCAGGCCAATTCTTGTGGAATTCTGAGCATGACATGAACTTTTGATGGATGGTTCATTCCGCTGATTCATAACGTTGTAATTTTGACATGGTCTGATGTAAACCTGTGTTTCCCTTGTGGAGTTATTTATAGTTGGCATGTCGAGGAGAAGGAAATAGTATTTGTCGTCTTTTGACGAAATAGCACAAATTAGCACAATTAGTTTATATATTTTTGTAAACGGCTTTGAATTGGTCGTGCCTCTAGATAGGACTTTTGGTTGCACCTGTCGTCAATGAGTGACGTCACTAAATTAAGTGGGTAGGTTCCTGTAAATGCCTTTGACATTCGGCAAACAAGACGAAAAGAATCCAGCAATTAAATTTTTGCATGCTTCGTTTAATCCTCCAGCTTTGACTCGGCAGATGATTCTCAAATCCAATGAGAGGAAATTCCTTTTAAGAATGCTACTGTTCGTGGAGTCTACCCTTACCTGTCCGCACCATACATGGATCCCAATGAAATGTCCCTCCCCAGCCTTAACCCAAATCTGTTGCTTCTTGGTTTGTTTTATAATATACGTTTAGACGAGCTCTAAAAACTCAGATTGACCGTTTTTGGTGCATTTTAATTTCAAATATATATATATGCCAGCCTACATAAGGTATGGCAAAAACACTGGAGTGTGAGTCTATGGCAAAATTGTCATGTAGTCACACTCCAGAAACAATATGATTAAATGACACCGAACATTTTTCTACCGACGCGGATCTAGCTGGTCAATTTATCTATTTATTTTGTCTCTCCATCAAAGTAAAACTGCTGTGATTAACCCTCCACCTCAATTTCATAAACCCTGTAATAGCCGAAGATTGCATCCAATGATGACGCTTCAGGATGCGGAATGCGCACAGCAGGTTTGTTCTGCTGAGACCCTGTCAGGCATCAATCTCTTTCAAGGACATCGGGTTCACGAAGCGTTCATGGCCGGACTCCTGGTTACCCTTGGTCTGGCTGTCCGTCTGTACATCAGACAACCGGAGGTCTCGGAAAGTACTGGCCAGCTCTTGGGAGACATTCTGTTGAAACCATCTTTGTTGACTCGACCTGTTTGGTCATTGTTGAAGCATTAAAATCTGCAATTACATGGATCATCATGCTGAGTGTCAAAATGATCCATTGAGCCACCATGGAGGAGTAGGGGAAAAGACAAAAAATGTTAATGGACTCACTGACTGACTGATGGACATAGTTGTGGCTTTAATAGCCCATCTCAGTGACGTCATAGAGTCCCACGTTAAAGGTGGATGGAGGTTGTGTTTTCACCCCTGTCTGTTTGTTTGTGAACAAAATATCTCAAAAAGTTGTGGACGGATTTGGACGAAATTTGGCACAGATGTAGCGTATGTGACAAGGATGAAATTATCAAATTTTGTTGAAGATTCGGATCTGGCTACAATAATTTTTTAAGTGATTCTTCACCATTGAGAGATATGGCAAAAAACGATAAATAGCAGGATATCTCAAAAATTTGTCGACGGGTTTGGACGAAACTTGGTGGACCAGTTGGGTGTGTGACAAGGACAAATAGATTCAATTTTGGTGAAGATCTGGATATGGATTCGGATACGATAATTATTTAATTTTTAAGTGATTCTTCACCATTGAGTGATATGGCCAACCAGGCAAAGATATGCTCTCTTCTGAGTGCCGTTCTAGTTGCCTTAGTTTCACCAAGTCCCACATATAGTCTGTCTGTGTCTCCAGTTATTTTCTAACACTAATACTTTCTTCCCACCTTATCTCATTTATCTTCCGTCTTTACATAAAGCGATTGCTGGAGCACAGCAAGACACCTGTCTCTACTTAATAATTAATGTTGCAAGTTATCTTTACACATTTCCGTGAGAGTAAGTTTGCATCTTTCTGCACACGTTACAGATGGTGTTGTTATTTCACAGGAACAGTGCGTTAATGACCTTTTATGAATCCACCCTTTCTCTTTCACTCTCCCTTATCCTTTAACCCATCACAATCCTTGTTGTAATGATCCAACCATCTGTTTAAATGCTCGCTTCTTCCTTGAGCATTTATCACACTCATTCCTTCCATGCTGGATCCGGAAGCTGCCATACGAGCAAGTCCTCGAATGCTGTCTTCTGTTTTGTGAAAATATCGCAAACTTTAAAATAAGTAAATGAAACGTTTTGATTACATTATGTTTTGTAACGTGAAACGTTTATATTTCGGTTTATGGTTACCTCCCTATGTCCTTGTGTAAATATGTACAAGTCGTTGGAGTTTTTATCCTGAACCTGTGAAATACTAGTCGCTCAAACAAAATGGGTATGCGGGTGTCTTCTGATTCCTCGGGGAGATGGATGCCCCTGCCTGGCATAACCGCAGTTCACCTGTGGGCAAGGTGTAGTACCTGGCAGCCCCCCTTACCAGGGTAACGGTCCGCCCCCCTTACCAGGGTAACGGTCCGCAGCTCTGCGGTTTAAATGGCAGATGACTTCACATCTGGTGGATGAGAATCCAGTTGACTCCAACAGCACGGGTGGAAGAGGGTGAATTCCCCAATGGCCAGCAGAGAGACGGAGAGGAGTGGCGACCCCCGTCTATACCACACACTTACCCCTGTGTACCAGCCATAGATAGGCAATGCCATCATTGCCTATCTGAGACTCGACATCATCATCATCAAACAAAATAGACCAACTCCCAAAAAACCTCGGATCCTTTCCGATTTGCCTTTTTATCCTGAGTTCCAACCCTATTATGCGCACACGCACACAACACAACACAGTCGTATAAGACGAGAACAACACAGCCACTGAGCTTGGGGAAAGGAAGTGCCGTAAATTCCCGGGGCACCAGTGACCCCACAACAATGGTGCCGCCTTTCTCACCGCACTCAGCGGGACATTTCCGAACAAGGAATTTCCTCCTCCTCATGGATGCCAACCTATTGGGATTATCCTTGCTCTATTCTTTTAAATGCTGAACGTCAAGCAAGCAGCACAAACCATATTTTAAGTCTTTGGTATGACTCGGATGGGGTTTGAACTGCCGACTTCCCAGAATCGGAGCGGACACTGTAACCACTACAACACCGAGTCTGATGGGTTCTTTCATTCCCCCTATCTATATCTAAATAGACAAATTGTACTTGGATTATCTATGTATGTATGCATTAGTAAATCGGTGGGCAGACAATCGAAGGACTGCTGCACACCCATTGGCTGGACAGCTGGCCCAACTCGACCCACAATTAAAATCATGTGCCGCCATTTTTGAAGCGGCACAGATGGCAGGCCTCAGGACTTAGGCCTGGGTATTGGTCCATGGCCCATTGCAATTGGAATGATCCCAGGTATATAAACACGATGTATTATATATGCACATAAAGCAGTATATGCATGTTTTTGCTTCATGTATGTACATCGGGTTATTTTTTATTACTGTAGGGACCGAATGCGGCAGCGATCTGTGGCATTATACACCGCCCAAATAAAGGGATATTTTACTGGTGTGAAACGCCTGGCTAAAACCGAAATGATTTCGCACACTTCATTTATTTCGCTGATGTCAAAAGCATAATTGAAGGGTGTCAAAATGACAGGTTGGAGTTATGGTGTGTAAGTGTTGATGTGTTGAGTGTATTGAGGTGTGGTGTGGCATGGTTTACGGTGCGGTGTGCTCTGAGGGGTGTTGTGGGGTGTTCCCATGGGTTGTGGGAATGGTTTATTTTGGGATGGTGCATGGCATAATAAAGTGGTGTGTGGAGTTGAGTGGTGTGTTGGGCTGACGAGATCGCCTCGAGTTATGCTCAGCCGTCTCGTCGGGGTTCGAATCCTGATTCAACTATGAATTGTCACCCCGGTCATCCAGTGTTTCACACGCAAGGTGATTCATCAGTGTGTGTGCCGTCCCTCAGATGAATGTTTGTAAACGGGCATCCCATGGATGAGTGTTCCACGATTTTAAGATCTTCGAAAACAAAATGCACGATTGATCCCTGTAACAGTCGCCGAAAGCCCGGGAATGATCGAGACACACCCTTTCAGTGGGCAGCCATGATGGAACTATTTTATTATACATACGTCACAGGAACACGTCGTCAGTCCCTCATTAGCATATATATGAGATGTACTTTCACAACATCTCCCCCAACAAACAAGAAGAGAGCAATCGGAGATTGCAGACCCTCGCCAGGATGCATTTGCAGTGGTTTCTAAGGCTTTTGTGTTAAAACAAATATGGCGGCCGAACCACGTGACCGATGACGTCATCATTATTCTTCTCCACTTATTTATTCCTAGATTATGCTCAAGAAATTTCAACTTGATTGGATGACGTTTTGTACTTGTCAAATTATGACGTCATAATGGAGGCGGATATGCCATTATCATTAATAGATGTTATTCCACATGGAGAGTTCTTTACAGTGAGCCATGTGTTATGTGGTCCTCCCGGTGACTACCTGGTCTCGGTGACCCCCGGACCGTGAGAGGAACTCCGCCAGAAAGATCTATTATTTATGCGCTTTCGTAACGCAATCAATATGAATTCCAGTCAATAAGAAACCCCACACCAAGGATCCGGAATAATCAATGATATATTCCCCGAGCAATCAACAACCATCAACAATCAACAATCAATATTACGAAGATGTAAACTCATATACAATAGCTCTAAGATGGCCATCTTATACATTCCTCACGTGAGCCCCACTCCCGACTCCCTCCATGGTCAATGTCTCTCACAATGTCTCCGTACTCCTGTAGTTCGATCTCCGCACGTGGGCGGTTGAACGGACCCTTCCTGACGTGCTTCCACCGTGCACGTCCCGTACCGGGAACAGCTGCTGCCGCGGACACCTCCTCGGCAGCCCACCGAGGTCGGTGCTCGTGATCGCGGCTTCGGGGCTCGCAAAGCGTGCGAGGCCCAAGGCGCCTGCCGTGCGCGTCCTTGTAGATGGTGAGGCGAACTGTGCCGGACGCTTGGTTCCGTGCACGAACCCACGGCGACTTGACGTGTAAATGGGTAGTTACACGTCCCGGTAACTCCTCTCGCCAGATGGGCTTTTAAACGCAGCTTTCCCCACGCTGCTAAATATCGATACCGCTCTTCTCGGCGCTGGGCGAGGAAGAAAAAGAGAATCGCCGCTTCTCCCGGACCTCGTGTCTTTTCTTCTTCCGTTTCCGGTCTCCTTTTCCCCAGAAGGGCTCCTGACCCTTTAATCACAACAACCTTTAATCGACTACACATTAATAAGCAAAGATCTGAATAGTAATTCACATAAATCCGTAACACATGTCTCAATTTTTTATATTCAGTGCTTTCGGAGATATAGAGGTGCAAAGTTTTTCGGTTTTTCCAAGATGGTGGCCGAACCACGTGACCTATGACGTCATAATTGTCATAAAAAAATTTACAGGTGGAGTTGGACCTGTGGTGAAAATTTCCTGTTAATCGGACCAACGGTTGCAGAGAAAATCATATTTATTCTGTGCAGACAAACAAACAAACAAACAGACAGACAGAAACAAACAGTGAACTGGTACTCAATTTGCCCACCTCGGAAGGATGACAGGCTGATGTCTCCATCCATGTCCACCCTGGCGTTAATTCAGCGATCAACCGGGATTTGAATCCAGGATCCTAGGATCTCATCATGCCACCTGGTTGGGTGTGGGTTCCTCTCTCACCAGTCATGGCACCTCAGCAAAGGACTTCTGTGACTCACTGGGATTGACACAATCTGTCAATTTCCCGACCCGGATCTCAGCCAATGGAGTTTCTTCTCTTCTAGACTTGGTTATGACAAACTTCCCTGCTAATGTCTGCTGCTCTTCTTCTGCTCCAATCGGTTCTTCTGATCATGTGCTTGTCAAAGTGGACATCTCTCTGGCCATTCTCAGAGAGCCTCCTCAGCGTCGAAGAGTCTGGCATTTCACTCAGGCCGACTGGGACGGGCTTCAAGCAGCCATCAATCGTCTGGATTGGTCTCCCATCTCCACTGCCTCTGACATCAATTCTTCCTGGGAATTCTTCCAAAGCAAACTGATCTCTCTCATGCACAGATTTATCCCATCTCGTCTTCAGTTGTCTTACCCTTCCTCCCGTCCATGGTACACCGAATCTTGTGGTGAGGCAGTTGCCCTGAAACAACTTGCTTTTGCCTCTTGGAAGGCTAATCCAACTGAAGGCAATCTCAGTTCCTTCCACCAAGCTCGGAACAAGTGTGTGTCTACCCTCAGGAGTGCCAGGAAGCACTATCTCTCCTCACTCAAGAACGAACTCTCAAACCTGTCTCCTTCCTCCAAATCCTGGTGGCGTCTGGTCAAATCCGTTTCTGGTGTTTGTTCCCCCTCCATCCCCTCCCTTACCTCAAATGGCCACACAGTTGACATCGCACGTGACAAAGCCGAATGCCTCAACTCTGTGTTTGCCTCAAAATCTTTAGTCCCAAACCCATCTCTCTCTGTTCCCACCTTTCCCAGTCGAACCCAACTGCTCCTGGACTCTGTGTCCTTCTCTCCTGACAAGGTGGAGGAGTTTTTGTCTAACCTCGACTCTGATTCTGCAACTGGACCAGACGGCATCAGCCCACGGGTCCTAAAATCCTGCTCTGCCACTCTATCTCACCCTCTCTCTGTTCTTTTCACCCTATCTTTTGCTCAAGGTCATCTGCCAGCATCCTGGAAATCAGCAAACATTACCGCTTTACACAAAAAAGGTGCAAAAACAGATCCTTTTAACTACAGACCAATCAGCCTGCTCCCAATTATCAGCAAAGTCATGGAATCCATCATTGCTTCGGATATGAAATCTTTCCTCTTCTCCAATGGCTTGATCTCTGATCATCAATTTGGATTCAGACCAGGTCACTCTACTCTGGACATGCTGCTTCTCCTGTCTCAACAATGGATGGAGGTCCTCAATGCCAAACAGGAAATTAGAGCTGTCTCCCTCGACATATCACGCGCCTTCGATACGGTCTGGCACCCAGCTCTGCTCACCAAACTCTACTCCTATGGTATCCATGGAAATCTCCATGCATGGCTTGCGGACTTCCTCTCTGGTCGTAGTCAACGTGTGGCCCTGAATGGATTTCTCTCATCTCCCCTTCCTGTTCAGGCTGGAGTTCCCCAAGGCAGTGTGCTGGGCCCTGTGCTTTTTCTGGTCTTTATCAATGATCTCTCCGACTCTCTGGAAAATCCTCTCTATCTCTTTGCTGATGACTCCACTCTCTGCCGCTCCATTCCTCTTCCCTCAGATCGGCAGTCTGCAGCCTCCTCACTCTCTGAAGACCTGGACAAAATCACAGACTGGTCAAACAAGTGGAACATGTCTTTCAATCCTGACAAATCTCACACTCTTACTATGTCTCTCCGAAAAGATCGACTGGACAACCCTCCCATCTACTTTCTCAACAATCCTCTCCAAGAAGTTCTGTCGCTCAAGCTTTTGGGTCTCACTATCTGCCATGATCTTTCTTGGGAAAACCACATTTCCAAGCTGGCCTGCAAAGCCAGTCGCCGACTGGGCATCCTCCGTCGTGCGAAGTCCTTCCTAGGCACACCTGAGCTCCTCACCACATACAAGGCTTTCATCCGCAGCTCAATGGAATACTGTTCTCCCCTATGGGCTGGTGCTCCTGCCTCACACCTAGCTCGGCTTCACGCTGTTGAAACCAAAGCTTTCAGAATCATTGGAATCTCCCGCGATGAAGCTATCTCTGAGGGCCTTTCACTCACTCACCGCAGGCAGGTAGGTGGTCTTTCTGTCTTCTACCGACTCCTCTCCGGCCTTGCTCCCCCAGCTCTCTCTGTGCTCTGTCCCCCAAATATTCCTACAGGTCGCACAAGATCTGCCAGCAAGCCTCTGATGGTTAAACTGCCAAAATCTCGACTCTCTGCTCACCTTCACTCCTTCATTCCTCTTTTCTCCCGCCTCTGGAACAAACTCCCACACTCCCTTCAATCCCACTCCTCCCTCCAGGTCTTTAAAACAGCTGTTCACCACCATCTCTTATCTTCCCCCATCCAAAACCTTGATCTTTTCTACCCCCGCTAATTCACCCCAGATCCACCTTGTTTGAAATTCCAACTTCTTTCCTGGAAGTCCTGGCAGTGTCCATATGTTTTATACCTCTCCCACCGCCCCCTTCCCATGCCCCCCCCCCCCCCAAAGCCCTCGCCCTCTCTCAGATCTCTCGATGTCTCCATGTCTCTCGGTCCCTGCTCTCAAATGTTGTGTTTGTGTCCTTCCCCCTCCCTCCCCATCTTGTCTACCGCTCCCGATGTTATATGTTTTATGTGTCGGTTTGTCTTTCTGTGTGATTAATGTTCGCTCTTTCACGAGCCTCGATCTTGTATACAAAAAAAAAAAAAAAAAATCCCAAGCCGACATCCTAACCACTAATCCAGTCGCCTGTAACAGTTGCAAGATTGATCCCTGTAACAGTCGCCGAAAGCCTGGGAATGATCGAGACACACCCATTCAGTGGGCAGCTATGATGGAACTACGTTATTATACATGCGTCACAGGAACGCGTCATCAGTCCCTCATAGCATATGTATGAGCTGTACTTCCATAACAACCTCATGGATTTTTTGGATGTAATTTTGGTGTGTGTGTGTGTGTGTGTGTGTGTGTGTGCGTGCGCGTGCGCACATGCGCGTGTGTGACTGTGTGAAACCGAAATGAGATGCAACTGTATGTTGTTGACAATTTGCGTCCCTCACCACTAACCCCCCACAGGGAAAGCCATGTTTCTTGGATTATTTATTGCAAATAATTCATCGGACATAATTTGTAACTTTGTGTGTATGATAATCCTCACGGTGTTGTCAAGTTTTGTATGCCCGTCATATTGACGTCATATTGACGGCCTTTTCCCCTGGTATGCCATATGAATCCCTGCATACTAGGGCTCGGAAATTATAAACATCGAACTACACAATCTCGTTTGTTGGGTTTTTTTTTAGGAATTAAGGCTCATGGAAACTTTTTGTCCATAAATCACAAGCAGGGCAAGGATATAGGAGACGTCAGTGTACTTTACATGAATACGACAAGGACATCAGAATACAATGCACAAATCATCACAGTACATGGGATTTGAACCTGGAACCCCAGATTCATGGGCTACGTGCTCAGGTGGGAATGTGATGCGTTTACAGTATCAACTGCTTATGTAACTAACTTATGAATTAAGCATTTATTGCATACATTGCTTTGTAAACAATACCCGGTTTCATCATTTTACGAATGCATTTGACAGGACGTTTTTACTTTTTGCAGCACAAAGCTGAAGGCTTGATGTTTCTGTTGTAGATTACTAGCTCGATGTTTCCGTGGAGTGCTATGTTGTTGATGGTACTATTATTAGAGTGAGTCCGACCACTTTTGAATGCCTCGCGTAGTAATGTAAAATATTTATCGTATTCCCTGCTTGCACACTTCTGATTGGTCCTTGGGGTTTCAGACAGTTATTTTTGTTGAGATGCATTTGTGCCATTTAATTATTTTTATTATTAAAGTACCTCCTGCCCCCTCGCTCCTACCCCTACCACCTTAATCCTCGGGCAAAGTATACTCGCATTGACTGTTGTTATTTTGCCTGGAGTTACAGAGTTGTTGTTGTTGCTGTCACTTTGCTTCGAATATTTATTAAGAGTAAAGGTCGATAAATGTACATCTTAATTATATATTTGATTGGTTCCATGGGCATTGTGGGATGCTAACAGAATAGCTTTTATCGTTAAACAACAGTTTTAGTGCTTTAAATTGATCATGACCTTAGATGCAATGTTATTCTCTTTAGGCCTATCGTTCTCCCTCTCCTGCTTTGTATTCATTCCAAAGTACACCAACTGAATGTTCCGTTAATGCAAGCTTTGGCTTGTTCTCGTCGGTTTGTGCCTCATTATAATAGAGATTGGTATCAAGCACCTGTCTGTAACAAATGTATTCAATGCGTCTTTCGGCTCGCTGGGACACACACACAAACCGCCCAGACTCGGGCAGGTCAACCTCACCCTCTGCCTCGACTTTTCGATAGCTGTGCCGCAGTGCCAGCCTTCATTATCACCTCTTTCCAAAATATTTCACCACGCTCTCGCACTCTCAGGCTGAGAGTGTGAAATTCAAAGTATGAAACAAACAGTTTTCTTTCTCCTTGTTCATCGTTATGGCGAGTAATGACTCAAACCTGCAGTCTTGCATTTCCCAGGTGTATGGTGGTCCTTCATATATTGTATCATTTTGCTGTTTTTTTGCTTATTCCCATTTTTGCTATTTCCCATTTTGTTTGCATTTCCCATTTTGCTGCTATGGTGTTTTTTTTCCCCCCCATTTTTTCCCCAGGCTGTGCATTTTGCTGCTTTTTAACTGTCTGCGGAATTCAAGTGTTGACTTACTAAGATGTGAATATTCAATATTGTTCACTCCATCTCACATCTCTTGCGTTTTTTTTCTTTCTTTTCAGTCACAATGATGGAGCGACAAGCTTCAAACATCCTCTAAAGACCCCTCTGTCACAAGATAACACCGAATTGTAAGCTTTCTACTCACTGGGGAAGGCCTTCCATACTTAAACCCCATGTTCATACAAAGGCAAAAATTATCACTCTTGAATAATATTTGACTTTTTGGAATATCCTTAAACTATAATCTTTCAGAATTATCGAAATTTGTATGTCAAATGTTGAAATTTAGCTTTATTTTATGCTAAATAACTATTAATAGGATATAGCTTGATTATATGTTCATGGATCATATTAAGTTCCATTTGCCTCAAATCTGCTCCAGTGCCACAGTGAGCTGCATTGACAAAATGTACACTACACGTGAAGTCGAGGGCATGCATGCCATTGCAAGTCCCCACGCTTCCCACCTAAAGCAAAGTTGGAAGATGGCAAAAGGTTCCACCAAGAATGACCCAATATCAAATTTTGAGTGAAAAAAATTTTTTCGACACTGTTGCGGGGTGGGGGTGGGAGAGGGAGATATTGTGGATATTGTAATTAGCTCTGTCCGTCTGCCTTTCCTTTCCGTCTGTCCGTCACGCTATCTCCTCCTAAACGGCCTGTGGTGCAGAAATTTGCCAAACTTGGTAGTTATGATCACCACATGGCATGAAGGTGCAGGAGCAATATCATTTTGCCCCGCTCTCTGGAGCATGGTCAAAATGTCCATGCTATATATACATACATACACATACACATATATATACTAGTTATTATATATACACACACACATACATATATATATATATATATATATATATGTATGTATGTATGTATGTATGTATGTATGTGTGTATATATATATATATATATGACTCCATGGTAAGATCTCCAACCTTTAATTGAACAAACAATGACTCAACGTTTCGATTAACAACATGTGAAGCCACACGCCTCCGTTAATCTTCCTCAAGAGTGATAAAATCATCTCAACATCCCCTTATATGCACAGTGGGCGGGGTATATGCAAAGTGGGGTGGGCAATGCTGGACAGCCAATGAAACCGTATCACACCGCTCTCGTGAACGGAGACGTTACCGACCAAATTCAAAAATCAACCGCATATTAACAGATTTTTTTTTTTTTTTTTTTTTTTTTGTATACAATATCGAGGCTCGTGAAAGAGCGAACATTAATCACACAGAAAGACAAACCGACACATAAAACATATAACATAGGGAGCGGTAGACAAGATGGGGAGAGAGGGGGAAGGACACAAACACAACATTTGAGAGCAGGGACCGAGAGACATGGAGACATCGAGAGATCTGAGAGAGGGCGAGGGCTTTAGGGGGGGGGGCGTGGGAAGGGGGCAGTGGGAGAGGTATAAAACATATGGACACTGCCAGGACTTCCAGGAAAGAAGTTGGAATTTCAAACAAGGTGGATCTGGGGTGAATTAGCGGGGGTAGAAAAGATCAAGGTTTTGGATGGGGGAAGATAAGAGATGGTGGTGAACAGCTGTTTTAAAGACCTGGAGGGGGGAGTGGGATTGAAGGGAGTGAGGGAGTTTGTTCCAGAGGCGGGAGAAAAGAGGAATGAAAGAGTGAAGGTGAGCGGAGAGCCGAGATTTCGGCAGTTTAACCATCAGAGGGTTGCTGGCAGATCTTGTGCGACCTGTAGGAATATTTGGGGGACAGAGCACAGAGAGAGCTGGGGGTGCAAGGCCGGAGAGGAATCGGTAGAAGACAGAAAGACCACCTACCTGCCTGCGGTGAGTGAGTGAAAGGCCCTCAGAGATAGCTTCATCGCGGGAGATTCCAATAATTCTGAAAGCTTTGGTTTCAACAGCGTGAAGCCGAGCTAGGTGTGAGGCAGGAGCACGGGCCCATAGGGGAGAACAGTATTCCATTGAGCTGCGGATGAAAGCCTTGTATGTGGTGAGGAGCTCAGGTGTGCCGAGGAAGGACTTCGCACGACGGAGGATGCCCAGTCGGCGACTGGCTTTGGAGGCCAGCTTGGAAATGTGGTTTTCCCAAGAAAGATCATGGCAGATAGTGAGACCCAAAATCTTGAGCGACAGAACTTCTTGGAGAGGATTGTTGAGAAAGTAGATGGGAGGGTTGTCCAGTCGATCTTTTCGGAGAGACATAGTAAGAGTGTGAGATTTGTCAGGATTGAAAGACATGTTCCACTTGTTTGACCAGTCTGTGATTTTGTCCAGGTCTTCAGAGAGTGAGGAGGCAGCAGACTGCCGATCTGAGGGAAGAGGAATGGAGCGGCAGAGAGTGGAGTCATCAGCAAAGAGATAGAGAGGATTTTCGAGAGAGTCAGAGAGATCATTGATGAAGACCAGAAAAAGCACGGGGCCCAGAACACTGCCTTGGGGAACTCCAGCCTGAACAGGAAGAGGAGATGAGAGAAACCCATTCAGGGCCACACGTTGACGACGACTAGAGAGGAAGTCCGCCAGCCATGCGTGGAGATTTCCATGGATACCAAAAGAGGAGAGTTTGGTGAGCAGAGCGGGGTGCCAGACCGTGTCGAAGGCACGTGATATGTCGAGGGAGACAGCTCTAATTTCCTGTTTGGCATTGAGGACCTCCATCCATTGTTGAGACAGCAGAAGCAGCATGTCCAGAGTAGAGTGACCTGGTCTGAAACCAAATTGATGATCAGAGATCAAGCCATTGGAGAAGAGGAAAGATTTCATATCAGAAGCAATGATGGATTCCATGACTTTGCTGATAATTGGGAGAAGGCTGATTGGTCTGTAGTTGCTAGGATCTGTTTTTGCACCTTTTTTGTGCAAAGCGGTGATGTTGGCTGATTTCCAAGCAGATGGCAGTTGACCTTGAGCAAAAGAGAGGGTGAAGAGAACAGAGAGAGGGTGAGATAGAGCAGCAGAGCAGGATTTTAGGACCCGTGGGCTGATGCCGTCGGGTCCAGTTGCAGAATCAGAGTCGAGGGTTGACAGAAACTTTTCCACCTTGTCAGGAGGAAAGGACACGGAGTCCAGGAGCAGCAGGGTACGACTGGGTATGGTGGGTACAGAGAGGGATGGGTTTGGGACACAAGATTTAGAGGCAAACACAGAGTTGAGGCATTCAGCTTTTTCACGTGCGGAGTCAGCTGTGTAGCCGTTTGAGGTAAGGGAGGGGATGGAGGGGGAACAAACACCAGAAACGGATTTGACCAGACGCCACCAGGATTTGGAAGAGGGAGACAGATAAGAGAGTTCGGTCTTGAGAACGGAGAGATATTGTTTCCTGGCTCTCCTGAGGGTGGACACACACTTGTTTCGGGCTTTGTGAAAGGAAATGAGATTTCCTTCCGTTGGATTTGCTTTCCAGGAGACGAAGGCAAGTTGTTTCTGGGCAACAGCCTCACCACAAGATTCCGTGTACCATGGACGGGAGGAAGGGTATGACAACTGAAGACGAGATGGGATAAATCTGTGCATGAGAGAGAGCAATTTACTTTGGAAGAATTCCCAGGATGAGTTGATGTCAGAGGTGGTAGAGATGGGAGACCAGTCCAGATGATTGATGGCTGCTTGAAGACCGTGCCAGTTGGCCTGAGTGAAATGCCAGACTCGTCGACGCTGAGCAGGCTCCCTGAGGATGGTCAGAGAGATGTCCACTTTAACAAGGACATGATCAGATGTTCCGATCGGAGCAGAAGAAGAGCAGCAGACATTTTCAGGGAAGTTAGTCATAACCAAGTCCAGAAGAGAAGATGTTCCGTTGACTGAGATCCGGGTCGGGAAATTGACAGATTGTGTCAGTCCCAGTGAGTCGCAGAAGTCCTTTGCTGAGGAGCCATGGCTGGTGAGAGAGGTACCCACACCCAGCCAACTGGCATGATGACAGTTGAAATCACCACATATGAGGAAGAGAGAGTTGGGATGAGTAGATAGAAGTTGGTCCATATCATCAGACAGCGAGATGTAGATGGAGTCATCACTGTTTGGTGGACGGTACAACACACATATGAACAAGAGGTGGGAGCGAAGGGGAAGCCGTAGCCAGAGGTATTCCTGGGGGTGAGGTGGAGAGAGTGCAGTGCAGGGCGAGTGAGGAAGAGAGTTTTTGATAAAGATAGCAACCCCGCCTCCAGGACGAGGCTCAGGTCTATCATACCGGAGGAGGGAGTAGCCCGGGAGAGATACTATGGAATCAGAGACATCATAAAGGAGGAAAGTTTCTGTTAAGCAGATCACGTCTGGTTTGACAGAAGCAACCTGTATGGAGAGATCGGTTAAGTTTGAACGAAGGCCCCGGATGTTTGAGGTCCATACCGTTAATGAAGAGGAAGGGGGAGCATCAGATACAGAACAGGGGGGAGGAGGGGTAGGGTAAGATGTGGAAGAGGTGGAAGAGGTAGGGAGAGCTGTTGAAGGTGTGTCAGAGATTTCAGAATAGCTCGGAGAAAGGGAAGGATGGGGCGGACAAAAGGTTTGATGGTGATTGGGTGAGCCACAATGAGGTGTTATTTGAGGAGGGGGAAGAGCGAGGCAGAAGGTTGGGGGAGATGGAGGTGAGAGTTTGAAGGGGGAAGAAGCGGGGAGGACGCTTTGAGGAGGGGGAGTGAGCGGGGGGAAATTGAGAAGCAATGAGGGTGGGGAGATTTGAAGGGGAGGGGTGAGGGGGGAGTTTGGGAGGGAAGGGACAAGGGGAGGGATTTGAAAGGGATGGGATATGGGGGAGATTTGGAGGGGAGGGGTGAGGCAGGATTCTAGGAGGGGAGGGGCGAGGGGGCGTCTTGGCGGGGAGGGGTGAGGGGGTAGTTTAGGAGGGAGGGGGCAAGGGGGGAGATTTGAAAGGGATGGGTGATGGGGAAGATTTGGAGGGGAGGGGTGATGGGGAAGATTTGGAGGGGAGGGGTTATGGGGAAGATTTGGAGGGGAGGGGTGAGATTGGATTTTTGAAAGTGTACGATTTATGGGAAACGAACATTTATTGCAAAATGAGTTTCTTGTGACCTTCGAGTTAAAAATACGTTTAAGGACGCTGGATGGAGGATGGAGTGCAGGAGAGTTTAGGGAATGTAGAACAAAGGCACTATAGGAGATGGATATTTTTTTTGGGATGAATTGATTTGGTGAGCAAGTCGAAAGCAGCCTTTTAAAGAAGAAGAAGAAAAAGGTGTTATAAAATATGACGGAATACATAACTTGAGGGGAAAGTGTAAACATTGAAGGTTAATGAGTGAAAACTATCTGGGGAAATGGGGGAGAAACACGTGGTCGAAGAACGAACGAACGAATAAGAATGAATAAACGAATGAGAACAGAGAAGGAAATGTTTTTTTTTTTTTTTTTTTTGAGTTGAGATTTACACAAGGAAGTAGGCTATGGGTGAAAAGACTGGGAATACAGAGAACGAAAGTTATTGGATCACAAACGACGGACCACTGAGAGAAAAACAAAGCCTCAAGGTTGTACAGTGCACACTGTACAAGGCCTTGCTCGCGACACGGCAAACAGACGATCAATTTATGAAAGATAAACACCGAGAAACAACCAAAGTTGCACACAATAACTTCACACACCGAAAGATAAATACAGTTTCGACAAAATACAATTGTGAACAGACTTAACTTCGAAAAACGTGGAGACCGTGTGGAGCTTCGAAAATCCCTGCCGCCGTCTCCAAGATCTCGCGAAAACCAACCTCGCGAGATCAAAATAATCCTGTAAGCAATGCTGGATTATAACTCAAGTGTTGAGAAAATCCGGAACAATCATGACATTTAATTAAAAGTTAAACTTGCAAACAATTAAATGGTAAATTAAATTAAAACTGTAAATATATTAAAGCCAAAATTTTTAAGACAAAATAAAATTGTCACATTATCAAGATCATCACATGTGGCCCATGGCCCTATGCGGTAAAGGTGAATGCGGGAAGGAGGTTGGTTTTAGGGGGGATAAAATGGGGGGGGGGAACCAGAGGGGGTTGGAAGCGGAGGGGGGGGGGGGTTTGGGAGAGGGATGGTTTGGAGAGGGATGGTTTGGAGGTGGGAGGGGGCAAATTGTCCGAATAAAAACCTGGTGTGATATATTATGTGGACTCGTTGTTCAAAGTACGGAATGCCTGCTTCGTTTACACAAGAGTGGGTCAAAAGCTACCGGTAAGTCAACTACCTCTTGTGTGATCGAGGTAACAATTTCTTCTGTGTGCCAAGCCTCCAAAACACGTCTTCTGTTTCTGTTGGGTGTGGAGCCCAAAATATCAACCCTATCCCTCCCATAAAGGTGTGTGGCCTTCCTTAAGGCCGTGTTTGGCAATAGCAGAACTGCTAGGATAATTACATTCAAAGGGGATGTTGTTTAACCAAACCCCCCCCCCCCTCCGCTTCCAACCCCCTCTGGTTCCCCCCCCCCCCCCCCCCCCCCCATTTTATCCCCCCTAAAACCAACCTCCTTCCCGCATTCACCTTTACCGCATAGGGCCACATGTGATGATCTTGATAATGTGACAACTTTATTTTGTCTTAAAAATTTTGGCTTTAATATATTTACAGTTTTAATTTAATTTACAATTTAATTGTTTGCAAGTTTAACTTTTAATTAAATGTAATGATTGTTCTGGATTTTCTCAACACTTGAGTTATAATCCAGCATTGCTTACAGGATTATTTTGAGGTGTTAATATGCGGTTGATTTTTGAATTTGGTCGGTAACGTCTCCGTTCACGAGAGCGGTGTGATACGGTTTCATTGGCTGTCCAGCATTGCCCACCCCACTTTGCATATACCCCGCCCACTGTGCATATAAGGGGATGTTGAGATGATTTTATCACTCTTGAGGAAGATTAACGGAGGCGTGTGGCTTCACATGTTGTTAATCGAAACGTTGAGTCATTGTTTGTTCAATTAAAGGTTGGAGATCTTACCATGGAGTCATTTGGATATACTCCCAACCGCAAATCTTTGCTTATATATATATATATATATATATATATATATATATATATATATATATATATATATATATATACATACATATACACACACACACACACACACACACACACACACACACACACACACACACACACACACACACACACACCATTGGACCCCGCTATTCACGGTTCTGCTATTCACAGAATCCACGTATTCGCGGTTGATAAAATGCCACATGTTTGTCTATTTGCAGTTGTGTTCCGCGAAATCGCGGTTTTTTTCCCCCTATTCATGGCCATGTTCCACAAATTCGCGGTTTTCCAGGGGCACAAAAAAAAATTTCACAAGCCGCTAGCTTCACACATTTATAAAACCCATCTTTCACCAGCCATGCATAAAGCAGCTGGACGTGCACAAAAAAAACTTCTTCTACAAGCCACGAGCATGACCTGCTTGTACACTACAGTACCGTGCATTCACTGCTGTGTGATTCGCGTTTTAATGGCTTTCGCGGGCGCGACTTTTAGCCGCACTATAAGCGAGCTTCGCAAAATATCCCACCAGATGTGTAAACAAGTCAACTCCGTGAATTAATAGAATGCAATCGCTTCATTAAATCAATTACAGTTTGCAATTTACTGTAAAGCATCATCAGAGATCTTACACAAGAAAACGCTTCGGGGGATGTTCTATCAGTGACTAAAACCTCTCATCCTCCGCTAATTATAGAATGCAAATGCTGCATTAAATCTATTATTTAAATTAGCAGATAGGCTCAATACAGCAACATCCAATAACATCTCCCACAAACAATGGGCAGAGTACCCTCCCGCAACTACCCATAATGCTCACAATCCTACAAATACAGACTGTGTCCTCGATCTCAATAATTATTCTCGTCCCGTTGCTTTGACCTGTATTTTTGACTCTCGCTTTGCTCATTGTTAAATCATGGCTCCCAAGCGCAAGACCAGTGCCGGAGATGCGTCGACTACCAAGAGGCAGAAGAAAGTGATGTGCCTGAGCTACAAAGTGGAGCTGCTCCACCAGCTTTCGAGAGGAGAGAGTCGGCCTCTGTTGACAGGCATTATGGCATCAACAAATTCACCGTTCGCTACATACAGAAGAAGGAGAAGGCAATTCATGAGAAAGCTTCAGCGAGTGCTGTATCGAGTATGAAGGTGGTCACCCATGTCCGGAATGTCCATATGGAAAGGATGTAGAAGACCCCCAAATATGGATCGAGGACAACACGCAGACGAGGGACTTCATGCTGAAAACGATGTTGCTGGACCGTTCCCTAAACCCGCTCATCGAGAACGGGTTGAACACCATTCCAAAGGTTTCCGAGGAGGAGGAGGAGGAGGAAGAAGAGGCGGGCAGTAATGAGGAAGAGGTGCCTAGGTCCAACCTCACAATCCAGTTCCTGGGTGAGTTGCTGCAGGACATGCGGGCAATTGTCGACAAGTTGGAAGATGCTGACCCAGTCATGGAGAGGTACCTCAATTTCAAGAGGGGCTTGGATGATTTGCTGCTCCCGTACAAACAGCTGTATCGAAATGTTGGGCAATGTGTCAGGCAGCTCCCCATCAACCATTTCTTCAGCCCTGCTCCCTCCACCTCAAGATCACCAGCATTCTCACCAGCGTCCTCACCTTCTCCTACCTCTCCTGGCTCTCCCTTAGTGCACGATTTTGCTGCACCATCATTTGGGTCGCCCTCAAAGTTCGAGGAATTCTTGGGATTTCAATTCATCACCGTCATCCTCATCACCATTATAATCATCATTTGAAAGTTGTGTGTGTTTGTAAAATAAAAAATTTAAACGGCACATAATGGTGTTGTGTTTTTTTGTTTCACGGCGCGGTATGATTAAGCACTTTTAATAAACTGTAAGCGCATTCCTTCAATAAATTGGAAATGGTACTGTACCTGGTGTTGTCGTTTTTTTTGCTTGTACACATTTTTTGTGAAACTGTAATCATGTGCATTTGTGGTCGAAAAATTTTTAAACTTTAAAAAATTTCCTCTATGAATCAGGAACCGCCGGGAACCTATTATATAACGGAACCCTTTTCCCCATTGAAACAATGCCGCGGCATACAGTCATGGGATTTTCATCGACCTTCGCGGATTTTCATCGACCTTCGTGGATTATCGCTGCCATTCACAGGATTTTCTCGCCATTTCGGGGACTTTTATCGACCTTTGTGGATTATCGCCGCCATTCACGGGATTTTCTCGCCATTTCCGGGACTTTCATCGACCTTCGCGGATTATCGTCAACATTCTTGGGAGTTACGTCACCATTCACCATTGTGTATATATATATATATATGTATGTATGTATATATATATATATATATATATATATATATATATATATATATATATATATATATATATATATATATATATGTATGTATGTATGTATGTATGTATATATATATATATATATATATATATATGTATGTTTGTATGTATATATGTATGTTTGTATGTATATATGTATGTTTGTATGTATATATGTATGTATGTATGTATATATATATATATATATATATATATATATATATATATATATATATATATATATATATATATATATATACATATATATACATATATATATATATATATAATATTGTTGCGGATCCCGGGTTCGTCGACGTACTAAGGGGGGTTTAAGCCCTGCTCCCCCTCGAACTCCGAACTCCGGGTCCACGAGGCCGCCAACCACAACTACTGTACTCATGGTGGACGGGTTGCTAGGCAACTCCAGCCGCCAAGCCCGCAGCTACGCGTGGAAGGGTTAACGGTCACAACCCGAATACCTTCGGACACACGCAGCCGTGAGAACAGGGGCTGAACCCCGCACGAGTCACGCCGATCCTTGACGCCCGAGCGGTTGTGTGTCGTGTAACTCGTGCCGTTAACACTATCGAACCCGATGGAGCGGTTTTAATTTGTGGCGATGCTTGGTCAATATTGGAAAGGACAATGACGGCTAGGCTGGAAACCAAACAGTATTTATTCACAATATTTACAGAAACGGACACAGTGAAGAATCTTAACAGCCTTACCTAAGGGTCCCAGACAAGGGCCCTCATTCGTTCGGGGAAGGGAGAGGAAGAGGGGAATGCGCCAGAAGCGCGGCCGCTTCGTGCAGCTCGCCCGAATGGGCTCGGTCGTGCAGCTCGTGTGAATGGGCTCGTTGGACGGAAGCCCCAAGAATCGCTCCAACCTAGGACACCACAGCCGGAGATGATTGCGGCAGGGACGACGATCAAGGACTTACACGTAGCAGGAACCAGAGGAGCGTGCAGTATGCAGGAGCCAAGCGAGCGAGGGAGAGTATAGCAGGAGACCAGCGTGCGTCAGAGAGAGCAGGAACCCAGCAAGAGAGAGTCAGGAGCCCAGCAAGAGAGAGAGCCTTCCAGAGAGAGAGCGGGGAGTCTGGGCAGGGTTTTATAACCCCCCGAAACCCCACTCGAATGTTCCATTGGCCTCCATTGGCCGCCTGGGGTCACGTGTCGTGACAGCCCCTCATTGGTCACCCTCGGCCACTCCCTTTAGCTCCCATTGGTGACAGCTCATTGGCCACGCCCTCGGTCACTCCCTTTAGCTCCCTTTGGCTGCTCACTGCTCCTCCTTGGCCACTCCCTTTAGCTCCTCCTTCGGGCCTGCAAGGCCTGGGCTAGTCCTATGATGAGGCACTTTAAGCTTCAATGAGGCCTACTATTATTATCCTGCCTGCCTCAACGCATATCAATGCATCCTAACACTGGAAAGGGGACTATGCTTTACATTTAATAAGAAATAACTAACTATACGAGGCTACATGTTGTCATGTAACTAACTATGGGGGGGGTTGCCTTTATTCACAAAACCAACCGCAAGTGTGTGTGTGTGTGTGTGTGTGTGTGTGTGTGTGTGTGTGTGTCTATAAGTATGTATTTATAATACATTACAATATAATTAATTGGTCCTCTCCCGGTGTGTACCCCGGTCCCGGTGTTTACCCCGGTTTAGAATAGGTGCACCATATCCCTGCGCATCGTAAGAGGCGACTAAGGGTTGGCGTCAGGAAGGGCATCCAGCCATAAAAACATTGCCTCAAACAGGGAACCATGATTGTCATGGGGCCCGCTAGGCTAACCCCCGCTCTAGCGGGGAAAATGGCCTTAAAAAACGATCATTCATTCATATATTCCCCAAATTCTATGTTGTTTGTTTTTTGTATGTTAGTCTTTGCAGTTAAATATTTTCTTTCTAAAGACTTGTTCATGAAAGTAGAACAACATATTTCAAGCCCAAACTATATTTCCATTTTCTCTAGGGAAGAGGACAGTGAAGTTTTCCTTCCAACCAGCCAGCCAAGTAACCAGCTGCCTTCTGCAACACATGACAAGATGGACAGCAAGCCATTGCAGTATTCGAGCAGCTTGCGGAGTGATAGAACCACGAGCTATCCGACTGGTCGACCCATTGGCAAGCGGAGTGTACTCTCGATGAGCCAGCGGGGCAGTAAATCTGTCAGTAACCCAGGCAGACAGGTGTCCAGTCAGGGAAACCAGCCATCACGCCAGCAAAATCTTTCTCAGTCTGCCTCCAGTATGGTGGCTTCTCTTGACCTGCAGTCCACTGGCAGTCCACCTGCAAGGGTACATACTGGACTTTGTTTTTCTTATGACATCAATTTTTCTCCACTTCCTCTCTCTGAGCTTCTCATTAATCCACATCATTGTGTTGTCCTTCTCATTTTCTCATATTTCTCATTTTTGAATGTCTTTCTTTCTATTTTGTTGTCCTCTCCATGCATCTTCCGTCCTCTTTCCTATCTTGTCCATGCATCTTTCTTGGCAAATGTAGCATTTGTACTTTTGCTTTTGTGCAACAGACCCCTAAGATTGGAAAGAAGTTGCAGAACTTTGGGAAGCGCTCAAACTCCATTCGCAGGAACCCCAATGCTCTAGTTGCTATAAAAGGCTGGTTACAGAAACAGGTTGGAACTCGGACATAAAACAGTGCACGCACAGATGCGGTTGACAGATTAATATATTTTGCTCCTCTTTTTTATGTATTTAAACATGATCTATCAGAACAGTTAACTTGGAGCCATAAAGTGGGCACACTGACCAAACAGGACATACCATACCACATACCATACCATACCACCTCTTGGCAGAAGGCAGCGGTGATTGAATGTTGAACTAACCACACCATTAACTCAACATAGTGTAACAACATCATGTAATGGTTTGTCAATGGTTTTGCTTTCCGGAAGTCATATTAAAATCTTAGTTTTGCATCAGTTTTTGAAAATATTTGAATTGAAAATTGCGATAACAAAACCATGCATTATCCATATACATACAGACACGTGAAAAAGTAAGTACACCCCATGTAAAGTTTTGACTTTTTCAACATATTTCAACATACAGCTATTTGATCTTCATTTCAACAATATTGATAGATAAAGGTGATATAATATAACAAATATCATGAAACATTTACATTTTGTAGTCCATCGTATAAGTTAAATAAACATAAATGCAAATTTCGCATGTGGAAAAAGTAAGTTCACCCCTACATTTATCACAACTTCAAATACCTAAAATTAGAATCAGGTGCACCAGCTCAGATGCAAATGATCGTAAGATGATCGTTAGAGAAGATCTTGGAGGAACCTGTCTTATTTAAACCTCAGACATTTAGTTTGGTTTGCTCATTGTTGTTGAAGTGTGCGGCGTCACCATGCCTAGATCAAAAGAGCTCTCTGAGGCCTTCAGAAAGAAGGTTATAGATGCCTACGAGTCTGGGAAGGGATTTAAAAAGATCTCCAAACAATTTAAAATCAATCATTCGACTGTCCTGAAGATCATCTACAAGTGGAGAAGATTCCAAACAACTGGCAACTTGTTCAGGCCAGGCCGCCCCAGTAAGTTCAGCCCGAGAGCAGACCGCAAGATGCTGAAAGAAGTCTCTAAGAACCCCAGAATGTCATTACGGGACCTACAGGTAGCTCTTGCCACTGTTGATGTCAAAGTGCACGAGTCTACCATTAGAAAGAGGTTGCACAAATTTGATCTACATGGGAGGTGTGCCAGGAGGAAACCTTTGCTGTCCAGAACGAACACAAGGGCAAGACTGAAGTTTGCCAATTAACACCTAGGCAAAGACCAACACTTCTGGAACAATGTGCTCTGGACAGATGAGTCGAAGGTAGAACTATTTGGCCACAGTACCAAAAGGCATGTTTGGTGAAAACCAAAGACAGCATTTGACCACAAGAACCTGATACCAACTGTAAAGCATGGTGGTGGAAATATTATGGTTTGGGGCAGCTTTGCTGCATCAGGGCCTGGGCAGCTCACCATCATAGAATCCACTATGAATTCTTCATTGTACCAGAGGGTGCTTGAGGATAATGTGAGGCCATCTGTCGGAAGTTGAAGCTCAACCGAAGGTGGACCTTGCAACATGACAATGACCCTGAACATACCAGTAAATCCACCATGGAATGGCTGAAAAGAAAGAAATGGAGGGTTCTGGAATGGCCAAGTCAAAGCCCGGATCTAAATCCCATCGAGATGTTGTGGGGTGATTTGAAACGAGCTGTGCATGCAAGAAACCCCTCAAACATCGCACAGCTGAAAGAATTTTGCATGGAGGAGTGGGCAAAAATTTCTCCCTGTCGATGTCAGAGACTGGTAGACAGTTATAAGAAACGCCTACTTGAGGTTGTTTCTGCCAAAGGAAAAGGTGGCAATACCACCTATTAGAGCCAAGGGTGTACTTACTTTTTCCACATGTGAAATTTGCATTTATGTTTATTTAAATTATACAATGGACTACAAAATGTAAATGTTTCATGACATTTGTTATATTATATCACCTTTATCTATCAATAATGTTGAAATCAAGATCAAATAGCTGTATGTTGAAATATGTTGAAAATTTCAAAACTTTACATGGGGTGTACTTACTTTTTCACGTGACTGTACATCGTAGTGATGCAATGTCACAGTTCAGATTTGACAGATATTTCCATTGTTCGCCAGTCATTCCCTGTAGTCCTTTTGTGATCAAGTCTCTTTTGTCGAGTCATTGTATGATAATAATAATAAGGTTCAGATCGAAGAATAGGACTTTTACTTGAGTACACACTCCGAAAAGAAGTTTCATTGCTATTATTATGTAAGAATGTAATTACTTTTGCCTGGCATTTAACTCACGCAGGACAGCACTGGTATGAAGCTTTGGAAGAGGCGTTGGTTCGTTCTCTGTGATTATTGTTTGTTCTACTACAAAGGTATGAAGGCTTTATTTTATTTCCCTTGCTTCTTCGCAATAACAATTGATGATTATTAAAGATGAAGTTGTTTCTGAGATACTCGTTTTTTTTTTGTTTGTTTTTTTGTTTACAGAATCGAGGCTCGTGTAAGAGCTAACACATTGAACATGAAAACATGCACAGACACATGAAACGTGCAATGAGGGGAGTGGGAGACAAGAGGGGGGGGGGAGAGGGAAGCACACAATCACAACAACAGTGGAGAACAAGGACGTCGGTAGATCCGTGGAAGGGGGAGGGCTGGGGGAGGATGGAGGGGTACACGGTATAAAGCAAATGAACACTTCTAGGAATTTCAGGAAAGAAGTTGGGGATTTAAAGAGGTGGATTTGGGGTGTTTTAAGGGGGGTAGAAAAGATCAAGGTTTTGGATGGGGGAAGATGAGAGATGGTAGTGAACAGCTGTTTTAAAGACCTGGCGGGAGGAGAGAGATTGGAGAGAGTGTGGGAGTTTGTTCCAGAGGCGGGAGAAAAGAGGAATGAAGGAGTGAAGGTGAGCAGAGAGTCTTGATTCTGGCAGTTTCACCATAAGAGGGTTGCAGGCAGATCTTGTGCGACCTGTAGGAATATTTGGGGGACAGAGAACAGAGAGAGCTAGGGGAGCTAGGCCGGAGAGGAGTCGGTATAAGACAGAAAGACCACCAACCTGCCTGCAGTGAGAGAGAGAGAAAGGCCCTCAGAATCAGCTTCATCACGGGAGGTTCATTGAAATCAAACTGTTTTGGGGGTGCTAGACTACACAGATTTCTGAGAAATGTGAATGTTAGTTGCATTTTTGGGTAAAAGTTGGGAACTTCACTTTTTAACATAATTATGGTATGCTGAATTCGATTAACCCAGTTCCCAAGCCGAATTTTGAGTTTTTGACCTTCTAATTAGCATAAACAAAATGGCCACCAAATTGCCATTTTTGGACAATTTCTTTGAACAAGCATTTATATATCATGTATATACATGCAGCTCTTTTACTTCAACTTTACAACTTTTACCCCAAAATGCACCTAGAAGCTTATACATGGCTTTTTTCATAAATCCGTCTAGTCTATATTATGGTTGGCGACATATTGAAAGAGACATTCAAACTGATATTGAAATTGGACATGATAAAATGGGAAATGGTTTTAATAAGACAATGTTTCATACAACCATTTATTCTAAAATTAAGTATACATGGCCATGAAGCACAAACATTCAGGAATGTCACACATGTTGTTTTGCCAAACTACATCAAATTCATACAAGGGGTCTGATCGTCACTCTGTTGCTGACAGACACATATTGATGTGTACTTCAACTCTGAATAGCGACATTTGCAGCATCAAGTCTTGCATTGCTTCTGGCATGCACAACAAATCATCTCGAGGCAACTTTCTGGGATTGGACTCAGTGATATCAGAATAGGCTTAGTCCTGAATCACCATGTTTCCATCGCATTTCCACAGGTGCAGGAAGGTCAGGTATGGCACAATGAGCATTTCTCCATACCATGGCATGATGGTGTACTCGCATCAAATGGAAATGAAGAGCATCACTTGTCGGTGACATTGCTTCTGGTTTACCAGTCTTGGAGAACAACATATGTCGTGCTGAATCGACAGAGGTTGTTCTGTGCCCATTATATATTCTGGAGACGGACGCTTCTGCAGATTTGATTGTCTCCTCTGTGAGTTCACCAATGACCAAGTTCTTCAGCAGTTTATTCAAAACTCAAAAAGAAAAAACTCAAAATTCGGCTTGGGAACCGGGGTAATCGAATTCAGCATACCCTAATTATGTTAAAAAGTGAGGTTCCAAAGTTTTACCCAAAAATGCACCGATAAGCTTAGACATGGCCTTTTTCCATAAATCCATCTAGTCTATGCTTGGGTGCTTGGGTGAAGGTGATGGCTGATGGAAGTGCAGGTAAAGTTGATATGTACTCCAAGATTGGTTTTTATCAGGCCAGGTTTATAACCTAAATCTCATCCTGTCTGGGAATTCATTTATTTCTGCAAACATGCCAGCACATTCAACTTACTTTTTAAAAACAGCACTTTAATCTTCCCATCTACGATTCAGTGCAGCCTATTAATGAATAAGTTTGGGCCAAATTTAACTTCTTTAGTGGAAGTGGGAAGGAAATTGCTTTACCTTGATTTTTTTTTTTTTAACTAAAATATTTAAGACAAAATGTAACTGCAGCAAAAAATGGCACACACTAAAAGCTTCCTTACCACTCGGATCACAAATATTCAAAGTAGAATCTAAATGAGTTACACAAATCTAACTTATCGCATTGTAATCATTTGGTCCTTTTCTCTCTACAAGAGTGAGGCTCATGGAAGAGAAAGGTTAAATTGACAGTGCCAGTGGGGCAGTGGGGTAATAAATTGGCACAACCAGCAAGGGAATAAACGAGCAGCAGAGGAAGAGCGATAGGAGGGGAGGAAACATTGAAACCAGAAAGTAATTGGGGTGAGTTAGGAAGGGTTAATGGGGGTAAAAAAAAGATCAAGGGCCAGGATGGGAAATGACTCGAAGTGGCAGTGGACTGATTGCGTGTGTGAAGCCCTGGAGGGAAGAGTGGGAAAGAACAGCCTATTGGAGGCAGTTCCATAGACGGGAGAAGCGAGTAACAAAGCAATTGATTTGTATTCAACAAATCTAAATTTGTTATATCGTGACATCTTAATCTTTTATTTGCATTTCTCAGGCTCTATGGTGAGTGGTGACTTTTGCACAAAAATCAAAATGGCTACAAGTGACACTCTCCTTACAAATCCACTTTAGACTCGCTTGATTAAGATAAATCCAGTTAGCTGCAGGTCTGCGAGAACAACTGGATCCAGGAGGATTTTGGAAGTGAAGAGGGTGGATAGAAGGAGGGTGGATGAACTGAGGGAAGAGATCGGTGTGCAAATAAGCTTGACGGGAAGATTGGTAAAAAGCCGGCTGAAGTGGGCTGACACTGAAGTGGTGCAGATGTGGGGGGTTGAGGGGGAAGAGCAAGGTGAGTTGGAAAGAGGTAGACTGTGTTGAGATGGGAGGATTGTGTAAGGAGGGATATCAATAAGGTGGGGTGTTTGGAGAGTGGAGAGAGTTGGCTGGGGACAGGGCGAAGTGGAAGAGTATCATGGTCAAGGCAGGACAGAAGATTAATACCATTGGACCTCATCCCTTATTTAAGTAAAGAGAAGGAGAAGACAGATAAACTTGTCTGCATGTGCAAAACATTATTAGCCAGAAAAGGTATACTTTTGTCCAGAAGAACAGCCACCATTATCTTACTATAATTAAACCAATCTGCATGTATGTATGTATTATGTATATGTATGTCGGTATATATGTATGTGGGTATGTACTATATGTAGATATGTATGTACAGTATGTATGTGGGTTTGTATGTATGTATTAGAGCATGAGGCAAAATATTCTGTGGTCTGATGAGATGAAAATCGAACTCTGGCCTGCATGCTAAGTGCTACGTCTGGCGGAAACTGGGCACAGCTCATCACTAATCTAACACCATCCCAACCGTGAAGCATGGTGGTGGCAGCATCATGCTATGGGGATGCTTTTCAGTGGCAGGGACTTGGAGACTTGCAAGGATAGAGGGAACAATTAATGGAGCTAAATACAGGCACATCCTTGAGGAGAACCTGCTTCAGAGAGCAAAAGACCTTAATTAGACTGCGGTTAAGATTTACGTTCAAACAGGACAATGACCCCACGCATACAGCCAAAGCAACACTGGAATGGCTGTGTGTGTGTGTGTGTGTGTGTGTGTGTGTGTGTGTGTGTGTGTGTGTGTGTGTGTGTGTGTGTGTGTGTGTGTGTGTGTGTGTGTGTGTGTTTTTGTTATTTATGTGTGTGTGTATTTATGTGTGTATTTATGTGTGCATTGATGTGTGTATGTATTTATGTGTGCATTGATGTGTGTATGTATTTATGTGGGTATGTGTGAGTGTATGTATGTATGTATGTATGTATGTATGTACGTACGTACAGTGCATTCAGAAAGCATTCAGACCCCTTCACTTTTTTCCCATTTTGTTATGTTGCAGCCTTATGCTGAAATCGTTTAAATTCATTTTTTCCCTCATCAATCTACACTCAATACCCCATAATGACAAAGAGAAAACAGGATTTTAGAAAGTTTTGCAAATTTATTAAAAAGAAAAAACTGAAATATCACATTGACATAAGTACCGTAAAATGGGGGGGAATATGGACAGCAAGGTGAATAGGGACACAAACTGAAAAAAAGTTTGGAAACTTTTTTCGCTGAAAATTGATAACCATACTGATTTGTTGATATTTGTGTTGAAAGTGTTCTCTTGTTTTTAAAAAAAAGCAACTTATAGTCCCTATTAACCCCATATATGGGTTAAATAGGAATAAATAGGATTTTTATGGCTGTCCCTATTCACCCCGTTTTATGGGTGAATAGGGACAGTCACTAATACAAAAAAATAATAATCAAGAAACAATCCTGAGTTTCCAACTTATTGCTAAATTGATAGCTCAGATGGATGCACAGAATATAAACCACGGTGCCAATGAAAAAAAAATGGGATAAAAAGTTTGTCCAAACTGTCCCTATTTCTTGATTATTATTTTTTGGTTTTAGTGACTGTCCCTATTCACCCGTAAAACGGGGTGAATAGGGACAGCCATAAAAATCCTATGTATTCCTATTTAACCCATATATGGGGTTATAGGGACTATAAGTTGCTTTTTAAAAAAAACAAGAGAACACTTTCAACCCAAATATCAACAAATCAGTATGGTTATCAATTTTCAGCGGAAAACAGTTTCCGAACTTTTTTTCAGTTTGTGTCCCTATTCACCTTGCTGTCCCTATTCACCCCCATTTTACGGTATTCATACCCTTTGCTATGACACTTGAAATTTAGCTCAGGTGCCCCCCATTTCTCTTGATCATCTTTGAGATGTTTCTGCACCTTGATTGGAGTCCACCTGTGGTAAATTCAATTGATTGGACATGATTTGGGAAAGGCACACACTTGTCTATATAAGGTCTCACAGCTGACAATGCATATCAGATCAAAAACCAAGCCATGAGGTCGAAGGAACTGCCTGCAGAGCTCAGAGACAGGATTGTGTCGAGGCACAGATCTGGGGAAGCCTACAAAAAAATTCTGCTGCATTGAAGGTTCCCAAGAGCACAGTGGCCTCCATAATTCTTAAATGGAAGAAGTTTGGAACAACCAGGACTCTTTCTAGAGCTGGCCGCCCGGCCAAACTGAGTAATGGGGGAGAATGGCCTTGGTAAGAGAGGTGACCAAGAACCCGATGGTCACTCTGGCTGAGCTCCAGAGATCCTGTGTGGAGATGGGAGAAACTTCCAGAAGGACAACCATCACTGCAACACTCCACCGATCTGGGCTTTATGGCAGAGTGGCCAGACGGAAGCCAAACAGTTCAATCTTGGTTTCATCAGACCACAGAATCTTGTTTCTCACAGTCTGAGAGTCCTTTAGGTGCTTTTTTTTGCAAACTCCAAGCGGGCTTTCATGTGTCTTTCATTGAGGAGAGGCTTCCGTCTGGCCACTCTGCCATAATTATATATATATATATATATATATATATATATATATATATATATATATATGATAAACCATGGTATAAGTGGAAAAAAGAAAATAAATTAATGGGCAAACAATTTCACACGATGAAAGAGTGGAGCAATAAATCGATGGAAAGCACCAGTGTTAAAATTCAATAGACAAATATTCAATAGATTTCTTAAATGACCTATGTGCAATACCACAAGAGAAAATATTGCTCAAGTCAGAATGATACATTTTTCAATTATGGAGATTTTTAAAATACTATCTGGCAATTCATTCCAAACTTTGGGGCCAGAGAAACAAATATTTTGTTAAAAAGCAAGGGTTCTGTGTTTCGGAAAATGTATATCAGTGGCGAATCTGGTATCATGCGTACAAATTCCATAATTGAATTAAAAAAGATCACATAATTTAGAAGGAAGTATTATATTAATGCATTTATTCATGAAGATACGTTGCTGATGTGATGTGACATCACACAATTTCAAAATGTTTAAATGATGAAATAATAACTGGGAGAACTTCTCTTTGTAGTAATTTTGTTTTACTTTTCTAATCAAAAAATTTAACATTTCGAAATTGTTTAAATTTGGATTTGTTAACAATTGAAGGTTTATGAAGGATTTGTTTATACAACCTCATCTTTTACTTGATCGATTTTAACAACCCGTCAGTCATCCAGGCCTTTATTTTTACAGTTTTGTTTTTAGAATTACAAATTGGGAAATATTTATCGTTCAAGTCTCGTAATCTAAATTCAAATGCATTATATGCTTCATTAGGGTCCTCAAGTGACAAAATATCTTCCCAATTTGTTCTTCTAACTCCTTAAATTGATCAGAATTTGTCGAAATAATTAATTTATATGAAGTGAAAGTATTTGTTTCCACACCTTTTTAAAGACATCCATTATAATTTAAAACTGTAATTTGTAGCACAGGTAAATGATCGGTTATATCACAGTACAATACACCGCTGGTTATCAGTAACTCATATTGATTGGTTAATATATTATCAATCACTGTAGCTGTGGATCTCATAACACGAGTTGGTGTATTAATTAAGGGTAAACAAAAGTTACTAAGGAGTGAAATTATAAAGTGTTGAGTTGAGTTATTTCCATTATAATGAAGGAGGTCTATGTTGAAATCACCTATAATAAACAAGGATTTATTTTCTGAGAACAGATCATTTAATGATGTATCGAATGCATGTATAAAATGATCAGAATTAACATTTGGGAGTTTGTAAATAACTCTAACTACAAATGTTTTTTTTTTTAAATTAAATAATTCTCACATCCGAATCCATATTCAGATCTTCACCAAAATCGAATCTAATTGTCCTTGTCAGAGACCCAACCGGTCCACCACGTTTCATCCAAATTCGTCTTCAACTTTTTGAGATATCCTGCTATGTATCGTTTTTGGCCATATCATTCACTGGTGAAGAATCACTTTTAAAATTCTAGTAGCTGGATCCGAATCCGGATCTTCACCAAAATCTAATCATTTCGTCCTTGACACGCATGCTACCTCTCTGCCAAATTTCGTCCGAATCCATCCACAACTTTTTGAGATATCTTGTTCACAAACAGACGGACAAACGGACAGACAGGGGTGAAAACATAACCCACATACACCTTTGGTGACGGAGGTAATAAATCACATAAGGTGTCGTTTAGGACTAGGTCATCACGTTGAAAATACACGAATGTGTTTTGGATATACATTGCTACTCCTCCACCACCCTTCTCACATCTATTTTTACATACGGATACGGATGAATAATCGGGAATCTGCAATAATGTGTTGGTATCTTTAAGCCATGTCTCAGAGACACCAATATCATTAAATTGAAAGTTCAGAAAATTTAGAAAATCAACGATAGAATCAATATTCTCTTAGATACTTTTCAAATGAAAGTGTATACGTACTAGAAAAATGCTCTTAGGCTCCACGTTACTAAATTGATCCACAAATTGGTCAATATTATAATATTGGGAATCATTCGTATTTTTAAGGGAAAAATTTATATCTGGGTAAAGTTCTTGTTTACCCAAACACTTGTCCTGTGTTGTCAGCAGATTAAACAGATCAAATCGTAAATTTGTCAGGAACGTGGTGCATTCCATCCGTACATTACAATAAGTGATAACAGAACAAATGAACATTGATTGTAACAAGTTTTTTACCATTACGTTTTGTTTTTAGGAAAAAAACCATTAAGTTTTGTTTTTTAGTTGTAGTTTTTTATAATCTGATATTAGATAGATTGCAGCTAGCTGTAACAGAAACAAACAAATAATAATCAAGATTTCATCACTTCCTAACGAGCAGCCTTTTCTGTATTCAAGAAAAAAAGTTTCAGTGGTGAAGGAAAAGAAAAAAAGAAAATGAATATTAAATTTTGTGAGCAATTAACTTCCTGTGCAACAGTAACAATTCCACGTTGTGGCCATACATTCAAATTTGTGTTTTAGGTCAGCAAGCAAAATAGATCAAAATATATTCAATTCACAATATCAGGATCCGTTAACAATCCTGTCAAAAGCTTTAAAGAAATCAGCAAAAACGCCTATGGCATGAGAATTATTTTTGAATGAATCCTTAATGAAATCTTGTTATTTAAGTTCAATGTCCTTATCAATGAAAGAGAAAACGGAGCAAAAATCTGCATACTTCTGCCACGGTAATTGCTTCATTCCCTTTTCTCGATATTTGAAGAACACCTCTGTGTCGATGAGATGGATTCTCGTTGATTTACCATGCTGTTTGCAGAGGGTGTAGATGGTCTTAAGTTCATACTGCATTGCCTTGAGATGTGATGAGATAGATAAATGTACTTCACAAGCATTCAAGCTTTGCCCTTGTTTATTTCCCAATAATTTTGTCTCGTGTGGCATCTCAGGAATGCATTGCGTACTACACTACACTTGACTTGTCTCGTAATAGGAAATATTTGTTCAAGCAAAGGTCAATTCCATTTCTAGACAAGTGTGGCAAGTTAGAGTTGTTTGAATGAATGATCGTTTTAAGGCCATTTTTCCTTGCTAGAGCGGTGGTTAGCCTTGCGGGCCCCATGACAATCATGGTTCCCTGTTTGAGGCAATGTTTTTATTGTTTGTTGAATTGAAAAGCAGCGCTGCACTCGGTGTCATACTGATTTTTCTCTGTTTGCGTTTTTCTGTGCAGATAGCAAAGAGGATTTCACATTGGGCAGCATTTCATTGCCTAGTTTCCAAATAAGCCCTGTTGACGCTGAGGATAAAATCAACCGGCGATTTGCTTTCAAGGTGGGTTGAGTGACATTTGGTGAATTGGGTGAACTTGAGGGTTTCTTTTTATTTGGGATTACAAATGAGTATCATTGAAGTTGAGCATCATGCTTTGACAGGAATAAGGTCAGAAAGAGAAAGTTGCTTTTTATTTGTAATTGTTATAAGATATGTACACTACTGGTCAAAAGTTTTAGGACACCTCAATTTTTCCAGTTTTTATTGAAATTTACGCAGTTAATGTCTCAATGTACTCTGAAATTAAGCATAGAACAAATAAACAATTGGAGATAAAAAAAAAAGAAATCATAGAATCATTTTGTTTAACAAAATTTAATTTATATTTTTGACTCGGAAAAGTAGCCACCTTTTGCAGATATAACTGCCGAACACACTCCTGGCATTCTTTCTACAATGGAAATCAAATATTGTTCGGGAAGTTCTTCCCAACACTGTTGCAGAAGTTCCCACAAATGTGTTGCACTTGTAGGTTGCTTTGCTTTCACCCTTCTGTCCAGTTCATCCCAAACCAGCTCAATGGGGTTTAAGTCTGGAGACTGTGCTGGCCATTCCATGATTTGAAGCCTACCGTCTTGTTCTTTTCCTCAAAGGTAGTTTTGACACAGCCTGGAGGTGTGTTTAGGGTCATTATCTTGCTGTGGGATGAACCCCTGACCAACTCGGCGTATACCAGAGGGTATTGCATGGCGCTGCAAAATGCTGTGGTAGCCCTTTTGGTTCAGGGTGCCAGTCACTCTGTACAAGTCACCGACTCTGGATCCAGCAAAAGAGCCCCAGACCATCACGCTTCCTCCTCCATGTTTGACAGTTGGTGTCACACACTGAGGAACCGTCATTTCGCCTACTCAGCGGAGTACAAAAACCCTGCGTGATGAACCATAGATTTCAAATTTTGATTCATCGGTCCATAAGACCTTCTTCCAGTCTTCAGTACTCAACTGGTGGTGCGTCATGGCCCAGGCAATCCTCTTTTTCTTATTTTGCCATCTTAGCAATGGCTTTCTTACCGCCACTCGACCTGTCAAACCTGCAGCTGGAAGTCTTCTCTTCACAGTTGAAACTGAGCCTTGCTTACTTCGACCAGTGTTAAGCTGTGCTTGAAGCTGTTGTCCTGTGAGCCACCTATCACGCAAGCTGTTGACTCTCAGAAACTTGTCTTCTGATTGTGTTGTGGCTTTGGGTCTGCCAGACCTCTTCCTGTCAGAGTTTCTTCCAGTTTCCAATATACTACTTCCTGCAGTGCAATATTGTCCAAATAATGCTTCAGAGGGTGTCATAACAGTCTGTTCCAATACTGCTTTTATACAGACAGGAGGTTTGTAATCAAGTAATCAGCAGAGGTTGGGACACCTGTAGGAATTGTTTGCATCAACTTTCAAGGCTTAATTTACTTACATTGCTGCAGAGCAGCTGCAAGTTGTTAACCCATTACTTGTGCCCTGAAGAAGGCCTTTTTTACAATATAACTGTACAATTTACATTATTTTCCCGTTTTTGCTCACCTAAACTTTTTTTTTAACCTCAAGCAGTTTACTGCTTACCTTTGTACCATTTCAGGTTATTCACTGGACATTAAACTGCGTAAATTTCAATAAAAACTGGAAAAATTGAGGTGTTCTAAAACTTTTGACCGGTCGTGTATATTAATGCAGAACAGATTTACTCCTAAAACTGATGAGTCAGAGTAGCTCAGATGGAAGGCTAAACTACAAGCACGTACATGTTTGCATAAAATAAACAAATAATGGTTTTAGTTTGGAACATACATAATCAAAACTAGAACGGCACTTGATGGAGCACATACATCCGCCAGGCTGAACATTTTACATATTTTATGCCGCTGATGGGCCGGATCTGCATCCGGACCTGAACCAAAATCTAATTGGCTTGCTCTTGTCACCTACCCAACTCATCCACCAAGTTTCATCCACATCCATCCACAACTCTTTGAAATATTATGCTATATATCGTTTTTGGCCCCATCTCTTCATGGTAAAATATTCTCTTATCCAGATCCGGATTCAGGTCTTCACCAAAATCAAATCAATTTGTCCTTGTCACGCACCCAACATGTCCACCAACTTTTGTCCGAATTTGTCCACAACCTTTTGAGATATCCTGCTCACAGACAGACAGACAGACAGGCAGGGGTGAAGGAAAAACCTCCGTCCACCTTCTGTAGCGGAGGTAATTGAAGCACCACCATCTGGTACCGCTGCATTGCAGGAAAGGCACGTACCATCATTTTTGTCCCCCGTCGCACCGCGGAGCGAAAGGGGGACTATGGTTTTCCCCTCCGTCCGTGTGTGCGTCCGTCCGTGCATGCGTGCGTGCGTGCGTGCGTAAGCGAAGGACCGAATTCTAATTTGGTGTGTGGTTGCAACCCACGTCAAAATCCAAGATGGCCACCACCATGTATGTCTGAACCTTGTGAGCGGAATAAAATAAGCGAAATACCAACTTCTAATCTGGTGTGTGGGTGCATCTAGGCATTAGGAAGAACGCTATTGAAAATTGGGTCGCCACGTCAAAATCCAAGATGGCCGCCACCATATGTATGTCTGAACCTTGTGAGCGAAATATCTTGAAAAATAAACGAACTACTAACTTCTAGTCTGGTGTGTGGGTGTATCTACGCATAAGGAAGAACGCTGTTGAAAATTAGGTCGCCACGTCAAAATCCAAGATGGCCGCCGCCATGTATGTCTGAACCTTGTGAGCGAAATATCTTGAAAAATAAACGAACTACTAACTTCTAGTCTGGTGTGTGGGTGTATCTACGCATAAGGGAGAACGCTATTGAAAATTGGGTCACCACATCAAAATCCAAGATGGCCACCTTGCGTCTTCCACTTTGTCAACTCACATCACTTCACCGACGGGGGACCTAGGCGTAATGCTTGTACCTTCTGTATCATCGGGACCTGAGCCTTGGCTGATCGGAAGCTATATTAGTTGCTCGTGCCTTAATTTTGAATAAGCACATAGTACATCTAGGGAAATAGGTTCACAGCAATTGTCCCTCACTGCCCATTTGGTAAGAGTAAGTCCTCTGAATGTTTTCTATGTGGCCGCCGTGTGTCATGTAGGCAATGCATGCTGGCATGCGAACATACTACTTTGCTGCGGATGCTGCAGACGAAATGAAAGCCTGGATGGAAACAATGGGTCACGCCTGCACGGTTCAGAACAACGGCCCACAGAGGTAACACTCTCCACAGATGTTTGGAATGCTATTTGTAAAGGCGTCTTTTTGTAACGCATTTCAAATAAAGCATCAGGGTTAGTACTTCCTGCTAGCTTGCTTTTCTTTTCACTACCTGCACCAATGGCATCGCCAAGGCAAGCAAAGGGTGTTAAGATACATAGCTCGACTGACTCAGTTGAACAGATTACTTGATATTTCCCATGTGTGCATGTACAAGTTTGGGCAGAAATCCATCAGAATAATCAGACTAAAAGCCTGTATTTGTCCTGCCATTGTTCTCAACTAAAAATTGTTAACATAATGCAAAGGTTGGCTTAACTCAACCGCTTAGAATTGAAGTGAATTGTTGGCAAATTTGCTGGTGAACTTTGGCCCTTTGATCCATTATCAGAAGAACAGTTTGAAAAAGACTCAGAAACTTTTTTAAATATTGAAATAAAGTTGTTTTTTTGTTTTTTTCCCCAAAAAATTGACATCCCCCGTTTTAGTGGTGTTGTTTTTTGATAATCCATCCTTGCTTCTTTTAAGTAGTTTGTTCATTAAAACCATATCGAGACATAATTTCACAGTGATATCTTGAGAAGATGATCACAGAATGATGATACAGGTTTATCAAGTTCTCAGGAGATCTGTCCAGAATAAAATAAAAAATTCTTCATTAGGCTGACCTGTTTGACATTCCCATCTGAGTGAGGATTTGGTTCATGATGTAAGAATCCCAAGTTCAAATTCCATAGAATGTGTTGATTTCTCAATTGTCTACTAATGTCCTTGCCATTCATGCAAGATACACTGATGTCCCCCAGTGTGTCCTTGTCCTGCATGTGATTTATGTACAGACTCCTCCATTTGTGATTGCATCAATCCTGATGAAGTAAAACCTAACTAATTTCTTCTGAACCAGAAGACATGCTGATTTGATAGAAAGGGAGGGCCATGCAGCAACAATAAACAACAACAACAATCCTATGATGGTTGGGATTGAAGCACTGCCCTCCAGTATGCTGCGAAAGCTTTGTAAATGTCATCCAACACAGCGGAAGCTTTGTAAACGTTAAATTGGACCAAACAAAATAAAAGGAGAGATCCTAAGTAAATCTAGTTGTCTTATCTTAAACTGAATTATATAACATCGTTAATTGTGCATGCAAAGTTTGTTCATAATGTGAGAAAGGAAACGGAATCGGATACAGGAGCAGGACAGATATCGTACTTTTATTTATCACTTACAATATCATGCTAGCTGCCCCTGGGATGGGTGCAGGACCGGGGGGCGGCGGGGCTGGGCGGTGCCGGGGGTCCGCCCGCAGGGGGGCGGCCCCGACGCGGGGGTCGGGCCACTGGCGGTGGATGGTCCACGTCGAGGTGGGCCGGCTTGAGGCGGTCTACAGAAACACGGTCAGGAGTACCGCCGATGTCCAGGGTGAAGTGTTTCGCCCCAGTATCCAGCACGCGGAAAGGCCCGTCGTACGGGGGCCGCAGTGGTGTCCGGTGGGCATCGTGGCGGACGAAGACGTACTCCGCCGTGCGAAGCTCCGGGGCGACGTGCGTCGGTGGGTGCCCGTGGCATGCCGTTGGCACCGGGGCGAACCTCTGGGCGGTCTCTTAAAGAGCGGAGCGCTGCTGTGCCGCGGACCATGGTGCCGTGGAGTCGGGGAGGAACTCGCCCGGCACCCGCAGCGGTTGCCCGAAGACCAACTCCACCGCGGATGCGCGCAGGTCCTCCTTGGGCGCCGTCCGGAGGCCCAGCAGGACCCAGGGGAGCCTGTCGACCCAGCCGCCGTCGCGGAGGGTGGCCCGGAGCGCCGCCTTCAATGAGCGGTGAAATCGCTCACACAGGCCGTTAGCCTGGGGGTGGTAGGCCGTGGTTCGGTGCAGCCGGACCCCGAGCCCCTGCGCGACCGCCCCCCAGAGCTCCGAGGTGAACTGGGGGCTGCGGTCAGACGAGATCACGTCGGGGTCACCAGTAAAGCGCGGCGTTACGCGCGCTGCTTGCGAGCAAGGAGGAAGCGGACAAGCGGTAACTTATAAGCGTCTTTATTTGAGGAGCTCACTGTAACACTAGCGCGCTCCGGGCTGCGCGCCCCGTGTATATCCTCAGGCCACGCCTACCCCTCGGGCATGGCCGCCGCCCACTTGGTGCGCGGAATGATGTCACCACGCCAGTGGGCTTTCGTGTCCGCCACAACATCGTTAATTGTGCATGCAAAGTTTGTTCATAATGTGAGAAAGGAAACGGAATCGGGTACAGGAGCAGGACAGATATCGTACTTTTATTTATCACTTACAATATCATGCTATACATAATTCGAGAAGTTTGTGTTTCTTTGTTTGTACGTTTGTTTTATTGTTGCGAAATCGAAGATTCACAAGTACTGTATTTTGATTGATCGAGTCTATTATTTTGGCTGTGTCTGTTTGTTAATCCACCTACATGTCGCAATTCTACACCGATCTTCACCAAACCTAATCACCTGGTAGAGCTAGTCAAAAGCTAGAAACCTATTGGTTTTGCTGTCAAAATGTCAAGGTTGCATAAAATTTTGAAATTTTCATCCAATTGACTTGAAATTTGAACAGAATCTCCTTATTGGGTCACTGAATTGGTTCACCAATCAAAAGCTAAAAGTCCATTGTTTTCAAGGTCAAAAGGTCATGGTCACAGTAACTGATTTCGCAAGTATCGGTCTATGACCACTTGTTTGTCTGTTTGCTTAACTTGTTTGCATTCCTAAATTGCTGGACGGAATGAGTTGAAAACAAGTGGTTGTACTCGGGGTGTGCATGGGGGTGGGGAGAGGCAGGCGGGGGAGGCGGGTTTATGTGATACAAAAAAAACTCATAGCCCCCCAGGGCTTAGGATGGGGGACAGGGGAAGGAATTTTTTTTTTTTAATGTAGATGTGTTTCGTATAGCACCACTCACGGTACGAGTGGGTATTACAAATCACAATAAAATTCCCCAATTCTCTGCCTGAAACTCATATACATCATGGAAGTGGGGGAATTATCATATTATATCACCTTATTTGTGTGTTTGTTTCACTTATATGCACTCCTGGACCGTTGGATGGAATGAGTTGAAAATTGGTGGTTGCGCTTGGGGCGTTGGTTTTACATGGTATAAAAAACACCATAGTCCCACGCATTCATGGTGGGGAAGTACCCAAATTCTCTCAATGTAAATGTGTATCGTATAGCACGTTTGAATGTTGGGCTAGCCTGGTGTTGGGCTAGCGGCTAGGGTGCCAGCTTAGGATCCTAGGATCCTGGGTTCGAATCCCGGTCGATCGCTGAATTAACGCCAGGGGGGTTGACTCAGCCTGTCATCCTTCCGAAGTCGGCAAATTGAGTACCAGTTCACTGATAATTCCCTGTTTGTCGTAAAAAGGTGACAAAAAGGGTTGGCGGCAGGAAGGGTAATCCGGCCATAAAACATTGCTTCAAAAAGGGGACCAAAAAACAACAACAACCACGGTCCCCAAAAAAGGCCAACCCCCGCTTGCGGGGAAAAATGGCCTCTAAAGGTAGTTTTTTTTTTATAGCACGTATGGAACCCAGTATTTCAAGTCGTAAAAAGAAATGCCATAGACGTCACAGAAGTGGCACGTCCTTGCGGATGGGTTATTTGCTGTACAAATAAGTAAACACCTCGAGGGTGCAAATTTGCCATCTACAGGATTTCATCCACGTGTTGCCTATCATCGTAGGTGACTCCATGAGTTAAGTTTGATGCGCAAGAACTGGTCACAGATTTCGTTTTTGGACTCTCGATTTTGGAATTTGGAAGAATGTTTACTTCAAGTGTGTAGCACAGGGAAAAAAAAGTCACTTTGTTGCATGGGATATCTGAGGAATACATTAGAGGAGTACATCTGTGTCAAGGATAATGTTGGTCTGCGTCACCGAGCAATTCATACAATCTTTTTTTATCAACTAAAAGTTGAAAAGGTCATGCTAATTGCCAAGGCATGCAAAACTCAAATCTATCAGTTTGTTTTATTATCCTAGTATCGGAACAAGAGGCCTTTTTTAAGAGTACTTGTAACCAAACCCATATAAAAATATGGTAACAATTCATGGAAGTTAAGTTGCTCATTTTCTTGGCTTTTTGCATCATTTGCCTTGCAACTATCTATTGTGATATAAAAACGTCTGGATCTCACTTTGAGAACTAGACTTTGGAGACTTTAGACTTTGGAGTCCACCAAAGTGGGCCACAGCATGTTGCTGCCATCTGTTCCATAATCAGTTGTGTTGTGTAGAGTTTCACATCCCCCACCCCACCCCCCCCCCCGCCCCCCCACCCCCCGCCCATACAAACAACTGATGTTTTGATGTTTGGTAATTCAATTCATGAATAAATGATTTGTGGTTTTTTTGACTGAAAGTTTTCTTTAGTTTATAATTTATGAGCGAAGACCCATCTTTGTGGACATGTTAATTCACCCGTAATTACAGCCTGGTTGACTTGTGATACCCACTGTGATACCCATACGTATTTACAAAGAGAAAATTGGAGTCCTTCAACCACCCTGATTCAATCCCCCAGGAATATAATTATTTTTTTTACAAATTGCAAATTGCCGTATCAAATTATAGTATGATTTCAGTTTGTCTATTAGATGTTAAAAAGTGCAATCCCCTTGTTTTTATCAACCCAGTTAAAAACAGGAAATTTTATAGCAATTCCCAATCCCATCGATATACTGTATTGCTTGAGCTGAGTTCCTCAAAAGATTTCTTTGAATGTTACTTCTTTCGTTGCTTTCACCCTTCATTTATTACGTGCAAGTCTTTGAATGATCATTTGGAGTGGAAGAACTTAAAACCAAAAGAACAAGTGTCTGTGGTCTCTCTCTCCCTCTTTGTCTGTCTCTCTCCCTGTCTCTCTGTCTCTCTGTCTCTCTCTGTCTCTTTCTGTCTCTTTCTGTCTCTCTCTCTCTCTCTCTCTCTCTCTCTCTCTCTCTCTCTCTCTCTCTCTCTCTCTCTCTCTCTCTCTCTCTGTGTCTCTGTCTCTGTCTCTCTGTGTCTCTGTGTCTCTGTCTCTCTCCCTCTTTTTCTGTCTCTCTCCCTGTCCCTCTCCCTCTGTCATTGTTTCACTGGTTTTTTTTATTCTGCTTTTACTGTCACATGATTATGGTTATTTTTGTGATGATGAAAGCCAAACTTAACAGTAATACTTCCTACAAGATTCTGCAAGGAATTTTTTGTTTTGCTGTTGAAAATGCTATTTGAACCTTGGCATTTTCGTAAGTTTGCATCGTTTCAAGCCCCCCATGCAATTACAACGGTGATTCAGGATAACATTTTCGGCCTAAACCACCGTGCCTGGTGAATGAGTTGTGACAACGTATGCATTTTCTTTGACGATAATCCAGATACAGTCAACCCTCGTTAATCCGGACTACTTTGTTTCCAGCACCCAATGTCGGATTAGCGAGATTGTCAGATCAACGATTTTGCATATTAGACAGATAAAATGAATTGCGGAAATCTGTTCCTGGATGTTTTTTTTTTTTTTTTTTTTTTTTTTTTTTTTTTTTTTTTTTTTTTGTATACAAGATCGAGGCTCGTGAAAGAGCTAACATTAATCACACAAAAAGACAAACCGACACACAAAACACAAAAAACAAGGGGAGCGGTAGACAAGATGGGGAGAGAGGGGGAAGGACACAAAAGAGAGGGGGAAGGACACAAACACAACATTTGAGAGCAGGGACATCGGGAGGACTTGGGGGGAGGTGGGAGAGGATTAAAACATATGAACACTGCAAGGACTCTGGGGTGAATTACCGGGGGTAGAAAAGATCAAGGTTTTCGATGGGGGAAGATAAGAGATGGTGGTGAACAGCTGTTTTAAAGACCTGGAGGGAGGAGTGGGATTGAAGGGAGTGGGGGAGTTTGTTCCAGAGGCGGGAGAAAAGGGGAATGAAAGAGTGAAGGTGAGCAGAGAGCCTAGACTTTGGCAGTTTAACCAGAAGAGGGTTGCAGGCAGATCTTGTGCGACCTGAAGGAATATTGGGGGGACAGAGCACAGAGAGAGCTGGGGGAGCAAGGCCGGAGAGGAGTCGGTAGAAGACAGAAAGACCACCAACCTGCCTGCGGTGAGTGAGTGAAAGGCCCTCGGCGTTGACTACATCGCAGGAGATTCCAATGATTCTGAAAGCTTTGGCCTCAACAGCGTGAAGCCGAGCAAGGTGTGAGGCAGGAGCACCAGCCCAGAGGGGGGAACAGTATTCCATTGAGCCGCGGATGAAAGCCTTGTATGTGGTGAGGAGCTCAGGTGTGCCAAGGAAGGACTTCGCACGACGGAGGATGCCCAGTCGGCGACTGGCTTTGGAGGCCAGCTTGGAAATGTGGTTTTCCCAAGAAAGATCATGGCAGATAGTGAGACCCAAAAGCTTGAGCGACAGAACTTCTTGGAGAGGATTGTTGAGAAAGTAGATGGGAGGGTTGTCCAGTCGGTCCTTTCGGAGAGACATTGTAAGAGTGTGAGATTTGTCAGGATTGAAAGACATGTTCCACTTGTTTGACCAGTCTGTGATTTTGTCCAGGTCTGCAGAGAGTGAGGAGGCTGCAGACTGCCGATCTGAGGGATGAGGAATAGAGCGACAGAGAGTAGAGTCGTCAGCAAAGAGATAGAGAGGATTTTCAAGAGGGTCAGAGAGATCATTGATGAAGACCAGAAAAAGCACAGGGCCCAGAACACTACCTTGGGGAACTCCAGCCTGAACAGGAAGAGGAGATGAGAGAAACCCATTCAGGGCTACACGTTGACTACGACCAGAGAGGAAGTCCGCCAGCCATGCGTGGAGATTTCCATGGATACCAAAGGAGGAGAGTTTGGAGAGCAGAGCAGGGTGCCAGACCGTATCGAAGGCACGTGAAATGTCAAGGGAGACAGCTCTAATTTCCTGTTTGGCGTTGAGGACCTCCATCCATTGTTGAGAAAGTTTTGGTTGGATGGCGAGATTTCTGGATTAAATGAGGTCGGATTACCGAGGGTTGACTGTAATCAGTGTTGCTGTCAAACCTTTGGCAGGTGCATGCTCCTATTAGCATCAGAAGCTGTTGCATTGCTGTCAACACCCTAAGACTGACCCTATGATTAAAGGTTATTTTCTTTTCTTTATAAGTATTGGACAGTTGTAGCTTGATACCATAACATTTCCTCGTGATCAGGAATTATAGGACTTTGTAAAAATTTCAGGCAACCATAAAATGGCATTAATGAGAAAATGAATCGCAACGATTTAACTACAAGCATCCATGAGTGTTGATGACACAAAAACGTCACAATTCCAGGGATGACAGTAGTATGCATTTAAAATAAATTGGGGAAAATTAATTGAAGTTGTTGTTGTTGTTGATGATGATTATCCCCGGCCAGTTCTGCTCGAATAGGCCCGTCGCACGGAGATAGCCGATCGATCTCCTAGGAGCGACCCACAGATAACCTCACATCTAAGATGTTCATTGAGGTTATAGTTCATGCTTAATGGCACGTTTCTGTGCTTAAAGTTGTTCAATGAAAAAATCCATAACAGCCTGTTCTATTTATTTATCATGAGATTTTGAAGTTTTGTGCGTATTTAAATAAAACGGGACTGAGCTATATCGGGACGAGTAGGGAGTACAAAACCCGAAGGGGCTCTAAAGAATCCCGATTGACTGCCAGACTGATCCGTGGAACAGATTTTCATTTTTCCGTTAGATTAATAGTCGTAAAATTTGAATTGAGGTCATTACTTTTCATTAAGCTGATCACCATCGAGATTGCTCCAAAATAATTGACTACCTGCACCACTGACTACAATCATTACCTCCATTAACTCACCAACATTGTTGTCTGTTCCAGCAGCTGCACCTTGATATCGTCCTGCATATTATTAGAGATCTTTGAACGTCTAAGGTTCTTTAGATTAGCAGAAATTTGTATTTCCAGCAGCTTGTTTCTCTCACTCGACAAGGTTAAACAGGCTTTGTAAATACAAGGTTGTCGTCAAAATTCAGATTACACTGAAGGACATGATTATCAAGGCTTGTGTCTGACTATGACATGCTTAGATAAACTCCGCATTGTAATGTGAAATTCTTCAAATTTTATTTTTTAATTTACAAGGTTGATAATATCTGGCAAAATTGCCATGTTATCTAAACGCAGTTTTCAATGCATAATCCAAGCCACTTGCTGCCATCGTTCAATTAAAATTGCAATTAGTGGGGAAAGAAGAAGGTGGGCTACTTCCACGTGGACTGAGGAAGAGCATGACACATTCAGAGAGGAGTGACTATTAAGGGGGTACTTAACTGTAAATTGAAATTACATGTTTTTAGCCATATAATTACCAAGATATTTGATTATACAGTACTCCTCATACCTACACATGCTCTCCTCCACCCCAGCACTTCAGTTCCTCCCTATACCCTTTCCTCCTTCCTCACTACTTAATCATAATAATGTGAGTTCCCTCACAAGGAACGTTGACGCAGGAGGAGGGCATTAAGCCAATCAGAGCCTGTGCTATTCCAAACGTATGGATGCTTGTCTTTGCTCTATCCCACCCCCACCCTTGTCCCCCAACCCCCCCCCCCCCCCCCTCCTCCCACAACAGACACCCACTATTGTACTCTGAAACACCGAGTTGTGATTCTTACTGTGATGTACAGTTACAAGCGGTGACATCCGTTTAATGTTTGAGTTCGGACACCAATAATTAATTGGTAGTATATCTGTGTCTCTTTTGTCTCTGTCCCTCTCCCAGTGTGTCTGTGTCAGAGCTCAAGCCCGAGATGAATCATATACCCAGCATCGAGTATCAGCCTGAAACCCCCACGCTCCCTCCAAAGCCCCCAAACACACCAGCAGAATCTGCAACAGAACCCATTACATTATCTCCTCCACCATCGTTCACACAGGAGGTGTGTTTGGAGCATGGTTAACGGGTTGATGATTTATGAACTACATGATGATAGTAGTCACACTATACTTAATGTGATACATTAGTATTCGATCGGAGGTAAACATACGTGCTGATGAAACCATGATTATGGAGCAAAGGTTAGATATTTTCAAATCATCATGGAGACCTACACACAGACATTGACACACCCAAACGTATGGCATGGCTGCAACCTGTATCAATAACACCTATGACCGCCCGATCTCATCAGATCCCTAAAGCTCAGCAGTCCCGAGTTCAGTTCGCATTTTAAAGGGAAATCTTCATGTAATACTGACCAGATATTGCACGTTGAAGGACGGGAGGACAGCTCATTTGGTAGTGTACTCACCTCTGAAAGGTCTGTTCATGGATTGCTTGCACCATGTGGCTGATTCCGACTGAAAGTCCTGCTGTAGAGCTGCCTGGTGTTGCTGTGCCTTAAGGTAGTATTCCATCATTTGGGGACAGAAAGCCAACTGTATCATCTGCATTTATGTTGTGGACATGAAAGATCCCTTGCGATCTATCAAAAAGATGGCATTACATGCTGAAACTCTGGCCAAATGCCATGCTTAATGACTAAGTGGTATGTGCAAGTTCTTTTGGAAAATAAGACATTTTAATGTAAGAGCAAATTTCAGGTTAGAAAGGTGTAACTACACGAATCATCATCATCATGATGTGTACCATGCTCTATAGCAGTGGTTCCCAACCTTTTTGTAGTTGCGACCCTTTTTTCAAAACCCCGAAACACACGCGGATCCCCCTGCCATCAGCCGTTTCAGTTTTACAAATTTTTCTGAGAAGGAAAAGGGAAGGAAGAGAAAACAATCATTAATTCATCAATTTTTACAAATTTTACTACAATATTCCTTGCACATTATAAAATTCGGGTAATTTTAGTTAGTTAGTCAAACCGAGCTCATCATTTTTTCTCACTGCCATCCATCGTCACACAATCCATGATCGTCATCACTAACATATCATCATCTCTCCAACCTAGCTAGTGGGACGGTTGAGGTTGCATCTGAGCAGCGAGTCTTGGAATTCGTGGCGGGGTTTTTGTAAGAGCCAATCTCATGTCATCCTCGACATCCAATCTGTTCCTGGTCTTCGTTTTGATGTGGACGAGGGTTCGAAAATCCGGCCTTGCAGAGGTAGGTGAAGGCACAGCAGAGTTCTTTGAATAGACGAGTGTTGAGTGCCCCAGCCTTCACGTAATTCACAATTTTGATTACAGAATCGAGCACTTCCCGCAGAGTGGCAGGAAGTGCCTTACTGGCGAGAGCATATCGGTGGATCATGCAGTGGATGCCCTTAGCTTGGGGAGCCAGCTCCTTCACTCTTGTCTGGAATCCTGCCTTCGATCTTAGCATAGCTGGTGCTCCGTCCATACAAACCCCGCACACGTTTCCCCATTGCAGACCTTCGGTATGAAAAAAGGTGGAGACCTTTTCCATGACGTCAACAGCTTTTGTAGTGGTTTCAAGTGCACTAAAGAAGAGGAATTCTTCTTTGATGTCGTCTGAATGAATGTACCTCACGGAGACAAGCAACTGAGAACATGAACTCACATCCGTTGATTCGTCGAGTTGAAAGGAGAACAACGGAGGATCTTTGATTTTATCCAAAACCTGCTCTTTCACATCCATAGACATGAGAAATACGCCTCTGAAGAGTATTATTCGACAAAGATACTTGCTGCATCTTCTTCGCGCTGGCTTCCCCGAGAACGAGCTTCACCATCTTCAACATGCAGGGTTTGATAAGTGTCTCCCAAGTGTCTCTCCAAAAATATAGCCAACTCCACCGGCACAACATTATGTTGTGTGTTCTAGGTATCAGCGAAATGAAAGTTTTGGTAATGTTCCCTTCTCCCAAGGCTACCAAGTTCTCCCAAGGCTTCTCGACCCCCCAGCCCACCCTCCGTGACCCCCTGGGGGGTCACGACCCACAGGTTGGGAACCCCTGCTCGAAAGGGACAGCGTCTGCCAAAACAGTTTCTTGGCTAGGGTTACAATCATGGACGGGTCACCACTCTGCCGAATTACACCAATATTAATAAATTAATAAAACTAATGGGGTATGGATATAACACATATAAGATTGGCCAAATATCTTCCTCCTGTATTTAACTTTGCATGATTTTTCTTGTAGTTATATATTCCTTCTTTTTATGCTCTATTCTTTATTTCTGATTTTATTCATTCATTTCTTCTGGTTTTATTCCTTTATTTATAATCTGATGTTCAAGTTTAAATGTTAATTCGAATTGCACAAATGACAAATTTAAAACACCACGACTGCTGCATTGGCTGTTAGATGACATAAATCTGGGTGACAGATAAATCTGGATGACATAAATAATTCCAAATTGCCTCGTGACCTAATTCGCAGTTGCTTGTTTGTCACGTCACGGCCATGAACAAAACTTTAGTCAAACACTGATTTCACATTGTGCAGTTCACCTTTTAGAATAGACTAGCAGAAGTACCCGGCGTTGCCGGGCGGGGGAAGGGAGGGGAACGGGGGAAGGGGGGGGGGGAAGGGTGGGGAGAGAGGGGAGGGGGAGGCAGGAGAGGAAGGGGAGTGGCTCACGTTTCCGAGTGAATGTGGCTCACGTTTCTGAGTGAATGTGGCTCACGTTTCTGAGTTAAGTGTGATGCTGATTAGGAAGAAGAAGAAGCCTACTACCAAATTCGTACACTTCCGGAATTGTTTGATTTACTCGTATTCAAATGTCTGGTAATTGTTTTGTATTTATTTATGCGAATGTGTACTTGTATATAACTGTCATTCATTTAAAAAGGCACTATCGAGCGATTTGTTTTTTTTTGTTTTTTATCCAATCCAAGATTTTTTTATAATATATATATTTTTTGCCTAAAACACCCCCAGGCACTCACTGATGAACCTCTGAAAGTTTGATGAAGATCCGTTCAGCCATCTCTGAATAAAACGCGGACACACACAGACAACTCACGTTTATATATATATATATATATATCGGGATTTAAATTTAATTCAAAAATTGATCCAGACGTCTATTCTCTTTCAAACATTCAAACCGACAGAGGTAGTTATTTATCACAGCATCTGTAGGATTTTCACCCTTTTACTCAACTCCGTTTCACTGTTATTTGGTGGAGCAAAAAGTTAACTGAGCTTTATAGATATTTAGATTACTTCCTTGACGTTTTTTGTCTTTGGATCAATGCAACTGCTTTTACTCAGGCTTTGGTTCAAATTGCTGTTGCGGCCCAGCGCTGGCTGTATCACCATCTCATGGCTGAAGCTGATTTAGAGTCCCAGAAGGGCAAGCCGTTTAAAGCCTCAAAAGACTTCCATCTACATATCTATACCATAAGAGAGCCTTTTGTCTGTGTGTCTGTGTTGTGGTGCTATGCACACACAACTCGTTTGTTAAGAATGTAGGCCACCACGCGTTGAACAAAACCAAACACTTTATTCTATGCTCACACGTAAGCACTGGGCGGGCTCGACTTTCGAGCCCGCGTATATATCCCGAGGCCACGCCTTGCCCTCGGGCGTGGCCGGTCGGCCGAAAGGCGGGGCATGTATTCCAGTTCAACCCTGAGCCTCATGACTCCTTTGCTCCGGGCGTGGCCCGAGCCTTGCTTCCACGTCCGGTCACTCGCGCCACCCACTGGTGCGTGGAATTATGACCCGCTGGCATTGTGTCCGCCACACGCGCCCCGGAATTCCCGCGCACCTGAAGGGTGAGCTTGCGGGGAGGCCGGATGACCCGGTCGAAACGCCCTCTGGCGATGCGTGCAGGGCTGGGGGGTGGCGGGGTGGGGGGTGCCGGGGGTCTGCCCGCCGGGGGGCGGCCTCGACGCGGAGGCAGAGCTGCTTGCGGGGGGTGGTCCAGGTCGAGGTGGGCCGGCTTGAGGCGGTCTACGGAGATGCGATCTGGAGTACCGCCGATGTCTACGGTGAAGTGCTTGTCCCCGGTCTCCGGCACGTGGAAGGGCCCGTCGTACGGGGGCCGCAGCGGTGCCCGGTGGGCGTCGTGCCGGACAAAAACGTACTCCGCCATGCGAAGCTCCGGGCGACGTGTGAGGACGGGCAACCGTGGTGTGCCGTTGGCACCGGGGCGAACCTCCTGGCGGTCTCCTGAAGGGTGGAGCGCTGTTGCGTCGCGGACCAAGGTGCCGTGGAGTCGGGGATGAATTCGCCCGGTACCTGCAGCGGTTGTCCGAAGACCAGCTCCGCCGAGGACGCACGCAGTTCGTCCTTGGGCGCCGTCCTGAGGCCCAGCAGGACCCAGGGGAGCCTGTCGGCCCAGCTGCCGTCGCGGAGGCTGGCCCGGAGCGCGGCCTTCATAGAGCGATGGAAGCGCTCGCACAGGCCGTTGGCCTGGGGGTGGTAGGCCGTGGTGTGGTGCAGCTTGACGCTGAGCCCTTGTGCCACCGCTCCCCAGAGCTCCGAGGTGAACTGGGGGCCGCGGTCGGACGAGATGTCCGAGGGGGCGCCGAACCGGGCAACCCAAGTGGCGATGAAAGCTTGCGCGACGTCAGCCGCAGCCGCCGCCACCAATGGCATGGCCTCCGGCCACCGGGTGGTGCGGTCCACCATGGTGAGGAGGTGGGTGAAACCCCGCGAAGGGGGCAGAGGTCCCACCAAGTCGACGTGTACATGGTCGAACCGACATTCGGGCACCGTAAACGGGGCCAACGGGGCCTGGTTGTGGCGGTGGACCTTCGCGCGCTGGCACGCGAGGCACGTTCTGGCCCAGTCGCGGACGTTCTTCCGGAGGCCATGCCAGACGAACTTTGCCGCGACAAGCGTCTGGGAGGCCTTCGTGCCCGGGTGGGACAGGCCGTGGATGGCGTAAAAAACTGGGCGCTGCCAGCCAGCGGGCACGATGGGGCGAGGCCAGCCGAGGGAGACGTCGCAAAAGAGGGCAGTGCCCGTGACATCGAACGGTACCTCAGTGACGCGGAGGCCCGTGACGGCAGTCCGAAAGGCCTGGACGTCGGGGTCGGCGGTCTGGTCCGCCGCCATCCGGGCATCGTCGATCCCGAGGTGGACCACGTGTGCGGCGGACTGGGAAAGGCCATCTGCCACCGGGTTGTCCTTACCCGCGACGTGTCGGATGTCCGTCGTGTATTCGGACATGGCAGAGAGGTGACGCTGCTGCCGGGCCGACCACGGCTCGGCGACCTTGGCCATCGCGAAAACAAGGGGCTTGTGATCGACGAAGGCCGTGAACGGGCGGCCCTCGAGAAGATGGCGGAAGTGTCGGACCGCCAGGTGGAGCCCGAGAAGCTTGCGGTCGAAGGTGCTGTACCGGCGTTCGTGCGGGCGGAGCTGCCGGCTAAAAAATGCCAGCGGCTGCCAAGCACCATTCACCCACTGTTCGTGCACTGCGCTCACCGCGTAGTCCGACGCGTCGGTGGTGAGGGCGATTGGTGCATCGGGCGTCGGGTGCGCCAGCATGGTGGCGTTGGCTGAGGCCAGCTTCGCGCCCGCAAACGCCGCGTCCATCTGCTCCGTCCAGGCGATATCACCTTTGCCCGGCTTCCCCCGGAGGGCCTCGTGCAGGGGGCGCCGGAGCTGGGCGACGCGGGGCACGAAGCGGTGCTAAAATTCACCATGCCCAGGAATTCCTGGAGCCCCTTGATCGTGCGGGGGCGCGGGAAACTCCTGACCGCCTCCACCTTGGCCGGTAAAGGGATGGCCCCGTGCCTGGTGATGCGGTGCCCCAGGAAGTCGATGGCGGTGACGCCGAACCGGCACTTCGCGGGGTTGATTATCAGGCCATGCTGGCCCAGGCGTTCGAAGAGCGTGCGGAGATGGAGCAGGTGCTCCTCCCGGGACGCGCTCGCGACTAGGATGTCGTCCAGGTAGACGTAGACGAAGGACAAGTCGCGCATGACGCTGTCCATGAGCCGCTGGAACACCTGGGCCGCATTTTTCAACACAAAAGGCATCCGCAAGAACTCGAAGAGGCCGAAAGGTGTTATAACGGCCGTCTTCGGTACGTCTTCCGGTTTTACGGGGACCTGGTGGTAGCCCCGGATGAGGTCCACCTTGGAAAAAATGGTCGTTTTCGCCAACCGGGCGGAAAAGTCCTGAATGTGCGGGACCAGGTAGCGGTCGGGGGTGGTGGCGTCGTTGAACCGGCGGTAGTCACCACACGGCCGCCATCCGCCACCGGGCTTGGGCACAATGTGCAGCGGTGAGGCCCATGTGCTGTTGGAGCGCCGGTCGATGCCCAGCCGCTCCAGCGTGGCGAGTTCCGCTTTCGCAACGGCGAGTTTCGTTGGGTCGAGGCGGCGCGCTCGGGCATAGACCAGTGGTCCGACGGTGGGAATATGGTGTTCCACCCCGTGTTTGACGGCCACCGCTGAAAAGGTGGGCCGCGTGAGTGCCGGGAAACTGGCGAGGAGGCGGGTAAACTCGTCCGCTGCCGGAAGCGTACAGACCAACCTCGCCAGGACGGAACCGCTCAGCAAGCCACTTGGTAAGCCGCTCGGTGAGCCGCTCAGCGAGCTGCTCAACGAGCCGCTCAGCGAGCAAGCGTGCGAGCTGAAGGTTTCAGCCTGGATGAGGCGTCTGCGCTTAACGTCCACCAACAGCCCATGCGCACAAAGGAAATCTGCACCGAGCAGGGCCATTGGCACGCTGGCGGTGACGAAAGACCATTGGAAACGCTGTCCCCCGAACCGCAGCGAGAGACAACGCTTCCCGAATGTGCGGATGGGAGTTCCGTTGGCGGCGAGCAAGGCGGGCCCCGGCCCGCGGCTTGCTTTTCGGACGCGGAGGCAGGGAGGACGCTTACCTGCGCTCCAGTGTCGCACAGAAATCGACGACCAGACGAGGTGTCTGTGATGAAAAGGAGGCTGCCGGAATGGCCGACGCTCATGGCCGCAAGTGAGCACCGGCCCGCTCGTTTCCTGACCCGTCGAAAGAGCACGGCGGGCGGCACGCCCTGGCCTTGTGGCCGAACCTGGCATGATAATATCACCAGGTTTGCCCCGGTGGTGGCTGCCGCGTCGGTCGTGACGGCGGTGGTGGGCGGGGCATAGCAGCGGCCACGAGGGCATCAGGGGGCGCTGAAGCCTCCGCACCGGGATCCAATACGGCAGCGCTATACGTCGGCCGCGTGTCGCAGGCCGCGAAAAATTTGTCCGCCTCTCTGGCCAGGGCGTGGGGTTCCGTTATGGCCGAACCGGCCAGCGCGAGCCGCACCTGCGCAGGTAGCTGGCGGAGGAAAAGCGCGCGGGAAAGGAAATCCGGGCGTTTATCTCCAAGAAGGGACAACATATAGTCCATCCGAATGGACGGTCGTGTGTCGCCGGGGGCGGGAAGGTCAAGGAGGCGGTCGGCGCTGTCGGCCTCCGTGAGCCCGAACGTGGTGAGGAGAAGTCGTTTGAGCGACGCGTACTTGTGGGCGCCCGGCGGATGCCGAAGGAAGGACACGACGCGGGCGGCAGTGCCGGGCCCGAGGGCGGCGACCACGTGAAAGTACATGGTGTCGTCCGCTGTGATGCCCCGGAGCTGGAATTGGGCCTCGGCCTGCACAAACCAAACGTCGGCCTGTGCTTCCCAGAACTCCGAGAGTTTGATGGCGACAGCGTTGGTAGCCATGGCGCGTTCAGGGGTCAGCTACGGCTGAACCAGTCGGGGTCACCAGTGTGGTGCTATGCACACACAACTCGTTTGTTAAGAAGGTAGGCCACCACGCGTTGAACAAAACCAAACACTTTATTCTCTGCTCGCACGTAAGCACTGGGCGGGCTCGACTTTCGAGCCCGCGTATATATCCCAAGGCCACGCCTTGCCCTCGGGCGTGGCCGGTCGGCCGAAAGGCGGGGCATGTATTCCAGTTCAACCCTGAGGCTCATGACTCCTTTGCTTCGGGCGTGGCCCGAGCCTTGCTTCCACGTCCGGTCGCTCGCGCCACCCACTGGTGCGCGGAATTATGACCCGCTGGCATTGTGTCCACACACAGTGTCACCATTTCCCTCAGAAGGCGGAAGGGACCTTCGTCAAACATTCAGAGGTTCATAAGTTAGTGCCTGGAAGTGTATTAAGCAAAAAACAAAGGGGGATGTTCAGGGAGGGGCGGTGGGGGGGGGGGGGGGGGTTTCCATCGCTTTGTAGTGCCATAACCTTTGTAGCTATGTGAAAGGTAGTATTAAATGATCCCAGTGTGTGTGTGTGTGTGTGTGTGTGTGTGTGTGTGTGTGTGTGTGCGTGCGTGCGTGCGTGCGTGCGTGCGTGCGTGCGTACGTACGTACCCATTAAAAATAGGAAAAAAAACAAATAGATTTCTTCAAAATGCCAACAGGTTTAGAACGTCACTGGGCAACGCCGGGTACACCTGCTGGTCCTTGATAGGAGTGCAGGCACTGCCACCTTCTAACAATGATAATTGAGAGATTGGGCGTTTTTCACTCACATTGTATACATCTCTCCAGCAGCCTGTTTTTTGTGTGCAACACAGATTTAAGGTTGTCATACACCAATGCAGGAAACAAACAAAAAAGTAACCCAAAAAGTATTCAGAAATGTGTCTTTGTGTAGTTTGCCACCTAGTGGTAAGGATAATCCTCGCCATTTATTTTTACTAGTAGAATATCTATTTTGAATAGTTGTTCTCCCCACCCCGTTCCCAGGAGAGAGGTACCCCCACCCCACAGTCTGAAATACTTGCATATATGGGTCAAAATGAGTGCACCGACCAGTAATGCACGTGTTGTTGTGGAGTTCTTTGAAAAACTTATTTTGAAAGCTTACTAACTTAAATCCCCCCCACACCCTCACGTCACAAGTGGATTACTCACCGCATCTCTAGAAGAGTAGAGATCCATTCTCTTTGCAATAAACAAAATATTATCATAAGCTTGATATCAGATTACATAATGTCATTTGCACAGTACTGACACCATTTCTAACATTCGTACATTGACCTTCACTACAACCTTAACAGGTGCTGGAATCTGTGAGTGCATTGCCATCGTTGTCAGGACGCTTCCCAAAGGGCGAAGATGATGTTGCTGATTCACAACCTGTGACACCGGCTGAAAATATCAATGCCAGAAGCGACAATGATCCAGCGGTAGATGGTCGAGTTTCTTCATCTCTTGCCCTTCCACAGTCTACACAATCGCGGGACAAGATTGGAGACGCTTTGCAAGTCCCAACTCCACGTACTCGCATCGCTGTTAGCAGCAGCCTCACGGCTCTTAACACCACTGAAGGACTGGGATTTAGAACACTTGGGGGTGTCAGGAACTTGGGGGATGTTGGTCTCGCGGCCAGCCAGGGTTCATTGGGCAATTCTGAACGTGACAGGCAAAAGAGAAACTCGATGCTGCAGCTGGAGCAGTGGGTGAAGTCTCAGAAAGAGAAAAATGAAGTGGATCGGATGAGGTATCAGATTAATTTTCCTCTAATCTCCCCCCACATCCCCGCCTCCTTCCCGTCCACCTTCCCTTCATCTTCCTTTACATGTGCTGAACATTACCTTCACTGTAACTTACTCCTTTCCCATTATTCACATCCTGCCTTGTCTCTATCTTCTTATTTAGCATCGTGTCCACGCAAACGCTGCCACGTCACATGCCCAGCCATCGACAATCCCTTTGCCTTGTACCGATATTGGACGGCTTCTCCTCTTTACCCCGGCGGCCGAGGCGTCCGGGAAGTGTTGCCAGTGCAGACCTTCAGAACCCGGTCAGACTACCAGGGACGAGTGATAATCCGGGCGGTCAGGTGAACACAGAGCTGCAGGAATGGAGGCAAAGGCAGATGCGGCGGCACGGCACACCAGGTCAGAGAACACTCTTGACTTTTGAAATAATTATAGTTTTTATAAAAGTAGTGCTGTATGTACTTCATGCATTACTGTCACATTTCTGACGATGTCCAGTTTCAGCCTTTTTGGGAAGATGGAAGGTTGAATGGGAGGGAGGGGGCAATGTCTGTCGAGATAAATGTCGAAGGTATTTGGGTAGTGGCAGGATGTGGTGTCGCTGTTTGCTCATTCGTTTCAAATCTCGCTATGTTATCAGATTTCATCTTTCCACCTCTCCCCATGGGCTTTCGCCCCTGAATGAAATTTGTTCAGCTGTTGCAAATTGACCTCGCACAAACACCTGACATCCTTGCCCTTGAGGTGAATATCAAACATTGCATCACTTTTACTAAGATTGCAGATTTTATTATCGATGAAAGGAGCAAAATAGCAGTGTTGGCCACGCGATGGTGACGTTACATTGGCATATTGGTGGTATTCTGCTCAATCCAGCTAAATCCAACAGTATTACACATTTAAATTCCAATTTCACCAGACTCAGTGGTGTAATGGGTTCGAGGGTCCGCTCCGAGTCTGGGAGGTCGACGGTTCAAATCCTTGCTGAGCCAGACCAATGACTTCAAAAATGGTACGTGCTGCTTCCTTGCGTGATGTTCAGCATTTAAAAGTACAGAGCACGGACAATCCCCACCGCTTGACATCCATGGGGAGGAGGAAAGTCCTCCTGAGGAAATGCCCTGCTGAGTGCGGTGAGAAAGACGTCGCTGGGACCCAAAGTACCTCGGGAAGTGACGGAACTTCGCCCCAAGCTCAGTGGCTGTGTCTCTCTCATATAACAGTCCTGTGTTGCATCTCGTATATTCGTCTGTATGCTCATGTGTATGTTGCAGCTCCACTTAGAGCCTTACATCCTGTTAAAAATAAAACCTTCGTGAAGTCAAGCACATCAGAAGACTGCCACGTCACGACTACGAGTAGATTGTCTGTAAAAACTGAGCTTGGTTATTAACCACCCTCACGATGAGGATAATCTGCTTGTCTCCACCTGGTCCTCTCCACACGAGATGCTAGTCCACTTATTATGGTTTACATACCGTAAAATGGGGTGAATAGGGACACAAACTGAAAAAGGTTCGGAAACTTTTTTTGCTGAAAATTGATAACCATACTGATTTGTTGATATTTGGGTTGAAAGTGTTCTCTTGTTTTTTTAAAAAGCAAATTATAGTCCCTATTAACCCCATATATGGGTTAAATAGGAATAAATAGGATTTTTATGGCTGTCCCTATTCACCCTGTTTTACGGGTGAATAGGGATAGTCACTAATACACAAAAAAAAAAAATCAACAAATAGGGACAATTTGGAGAAACCTTTTATCCCATATTTTTTTTCATTGGCACCATGGTTTATATTATGGGTGCATATTATGTGCATCCATCTGAGCGATCAATTTAGCAATAAGTTGGAAACTCAGGATTGTTTCTTGATTGTTATTTTTTTGTATTAGTGACTGTCCCGATTCGCCCGCAAAACGGGGTGAATAGGGACAGCCATAAAAATCCTATTTATTCCTATTTAACCCATATATGGGGTTAATAGGGACTATAAGTTGCTTTTTAAAAAAACAAGAGAACACTTTCAACCCAAATATCAACAAATCAGTATGGTTATCAATTTTCAGCGAAAAAGTTTCCGAACTTTTTTTTCAGTTTGTGTCCCTATTCCCCCCATTTCCACGGTACTTAGTTTGTTGCAGGAAGTTGTTATCAGTGACCATCAGTCCTATCCTTCTCAAGCACTATCTACTGAAAAGTTTAAAAAAAAATAATTTGCAGGTATCAGTTTCTTCTTTGTTTAACCATTTTATTGACAGCAAAGCTCGAATTCTGACAATATGCTGAGTAGTGTATATATGTTGCTTCTGGGACACTCTCATTTTCCCATTGACTTACATGTTAATTTTTCCCCTCCCTCATTGCCCCTAAACACCTCTATTTCTCTCACCCTGTTCTTTACGAACCTTCTAACCTTTTGACATGTTATCCTTATTCATTAGACCACTTAAACAATGGTCCTTCTGTGTGAACCTGTGATCCTTCTGACCTTATGGACCTTTTAACCTTTTACTCTTAATATCATCTGGTGAATCATCTTTGACCCACTCAAACAACGACCCTACAAATATTTGTTTATGCGTGGGAAATAATTTAATTCTCTTGCCACTCTCTTCACCATCTAATATATTAACAAAAAATATGTTTGAGTTTGGTTCTTTATTAAGATATTTTAACTGAGCTAAGATAAAATGGTAAACCTCCCTCAATGTTCTTGTTTGAGCGCCTCCAGTGCCACATACGATTTTTAAATTAAAGTATATATTTTCCTGACAACCATCAAAGTTTTCCGTCCACTCAAAAATATTTCCATCTTTTTTACCCAATTCACCGGTATTTAAATTAATTCTCTTATTTGTTTTGTAAATTGTTTTACCAGTTGTCTTTTCAATTATACCTATTTGATATTTTTCACATTCGTTATGTTTACCATTTATATACCAAGGTTGATTACACCTCCACTCTTTAGTCTGGTTGGTACTTGGTTCTATCATTTATATAATAGTAAAAAAGGCGGCGGTAGCCCGTTAAAATCCCTAACCCCCCTTTTTAACTTATCACTTATATACTTATATAACCATAAGGGAGACTATCAATTCCATTTTCTAAAATAAACCTCTTATCATCAAAAGCCCCCAATGCTTTCTTATTCATCTCTTCTGAATATAATTTATGTTTATAACTTCTTATTCCATTAATCTTTCTAAACTCTTCTTTCTTTGTTGTTAAACAGTTATAATAATCCTTAAAGTTTATTGTTTCTTTAATAACATTTTTCTTTACACCTTTTAACTTCTTATCAGTCTTTTCGACGTTATTCACAATGTATTTATAAGCATAAGCCTTCGACCTCAATCCCACAAATTCACTCATGACATTTCCCCCTAATTCATCCTTAAACTTTCCAATCACCTTTTTATTTTTAGAAGAGAACAACTCACTCTCTGGACTGTAATTACTAGTGTCATAGATATTAATGTCCTTTTTCATGTCTGAATAAACATCATCAGTATTAATTTGCAAAATAAAACTATCTGTATCCATATAAAGTAGATTAACATCATTTTGATATTTCTTCCTCAAGTTATTATAAAAGTAATCATACATTAATGACTTTGATAAATCAAGAATTGATGTTCCAATATAAATAGGTTTGTCCATTTCAATACTCTCTTTAATCAAATGGATCGCACAAAAGTTCTCAGTAAAGACCTCAGCTCTAGTAAAACTCGGTCTATTAATTAATTTTGATGCTTGTTTCCAAGATGTTGATAGTCTGATATTTTGTCTTTTCCTCACATTTTCCATGGTCTTACCAAAGACCGCATTATTCATCAATTTATAAAAGTCTTTCTCAAAATCTGTTTTTGACTCTGTTCTTCTTTGTGTATTAAAATCAATGTACCCCTTTAACCAATGACTTTGATTGAACTTTAGAACCCTATGGATCTTCTCTATTCTTAGACCTTTTGATAAATATTGTCGCAAATTTCTTTGGTGTAGAACATAATTTTTCTTGTTATATAATGTAGTAAGTAATTTTTCTGTTGATTCACCTATATTAAATGATTGTTGATAATCACTTAACCACTCCTTCTTTGGACTTTCCTTTTCACAAGCAAATGGGAGATCTTTGTGTAGGTTATGAAGTTCCTCTGGATATTTCAAATTGACCTCAAAATAATAACCAACCTTTGAATCATCCAATTCTTTTTGTGTAGAGATACATACATCTTGTAAAACCTTTTTGTAATCTTTTTCCTTTACCCATCTAAGTTTTCCATAAGGAAGAGCCTGAGACATTGCCCAGCCATACAGGTTGTTCGCATCATAATACATCAAGTAGGAGCTCTCTACCGATGGATCATAATTTGGAATGTACTTGTTATTTGCTTTAGCATATCTCTTTGAACAGACTTGTGAAATTCCTCCTCTCTTTGCCTTTTCAATCATCAAAAGCATATCAACATCGGTTATCAAATCCAAAGCTTGTTTTGTCATTTTTAACATCGCGCTCCAAGCCAATCCAGGAGCAGTGTAATAGTGAGCAGGATCCAATCCATATCCAGAATGACAGATTGTTCTGAAAGCCTCAAACACATCAGCCAACAAAAGCACATCAGTTTTGAGGTACAAATCGTGATACTCACCAAGATTCTTAATGTTATATTTTTTCCAAACATTTTGTGCGTGTACATAATCTTTATCAGATATATGACTATTATTTAATTTGTTATAGAAATTTTCTTTTAAAGGAAGTTGTGTTTCATTGAATCTCTCAAATGAGTCCATATAGTCATAGGGGTAAATTCCCTTTTGTGTTAGAAAATCTTTATCTAAAAAATACTCTGAAAGACATGGAAACTCTTTTAGATTTTGAACCAAGTTAGCCAATGGACTTGCCATGAATTTTAATGTATCAAGAAATCTGATATGAGTAATAGGAGATGTGTGAATTGTTTTTGTGAATGAAATGTATTTCTGATCCGTGTTTGGAATTGCTGAGATACTTCCAGAAGTCTTTGAGAGTTCCTTGATAAATAGATGTGTATCATAATGAGCGTTGTTATGAAGAAAGACAGGAATGAAAGAGGGGAGTTGATAATTAATATGACAACTTTGATGAGCCGGACCTCTATATTTACCAGTGAGATGACAATGGTCTCTAACCTTTAGACCTTTACCAATTTTCTCCTCACAAATATGACAGACATTGTTTTTTATAAATTCCCTTTTTTCTTTACTTGTTAAGGACATTGGTTTATTGGTTTCTCTCATTATCTTGGTTAATCGAACACAGTCTTTTTCTAGTCGTTTCACAAACTCCTCTGGGGTATTTGAGCCTCTATACATCTCTAACTTGTAATATTTATCACCAACGGATGATTTGATATAATAACAAAAACCACAAGGAGTATGTTTTTGATATTTATTTGTGTATGATTCTTTTGGATCTGGAGAAGCAGTATCAATTTTTTCTAAAATACTTTCAAAATCAGCATATATAACAAATGGATGTTTTATTGTTTTCTTTTCATCTTTGAATGTGATCTTTGAGCCTTTTTTAGGCATGTTGATTACCGTTGATTTATGTTCACCACAATAATTTGAATGTTTATCTAATCTTTCTTGTGTATGGAAGAAGTTAAGACAACGCATACAAATATATATTTTATTTGTTCTTTTACATACTTGTGGTTTTATTAATTTTGTAATATCTTTGATGTATGTATAATGTGAATTTTCCTCTGAATTAAAATATAGAAGATTAATATGAGTTTGTTTACAATTGTCAGAAAGCTTTAAAACCTGAATGTTATTTGTTTCTGTTAGACCATAAACATTAACTGATAAATTATTTATCTTTTCAAATTTAGGAATATCATTTAAAGTCATCGGAAACTTTAGATCTTTCGTATTTAATGTATTCTCATATTTTTTATAATGAGATACTCTTTCATCATGAAAATGTGGAGGATGTAAGTGTGCTAAAATAGACCAGAGAAAACATTTATTGTCTTTATTTTTGATATTGATAACTGCTTTTCTATTTTTGATAACACTGGGTAAATCAATGTAAGAAGAAGCTTTTAGAGGATCTGATTTAAGAATATGAATGTCTATGTAAATAATTTTTCCTATATTGAATCCACTTCCTACGATTGAATTATCCACATCTTGCTCTTGTTTAATGAGTTCATCATAGACTCCTGATGTTTTAAAATCTTGATATGAAGATATAAAGTGTGGCTCAGTTCTCATGTATGGTGTATCTATAACTCCTTTATCCTTTGTCATTTCTAATTTTACCCCCATATAAAATTTAAGTGGTTTCATTTCTTTTAGTGTTTTTTCAATCAATGTTTGAACAGCAGGTTTGACTATTTCTACAGCATCAACTATAGACTTTGGTTCGGGAGGTTTGAAGTTAAAGATTCGAATCCTGATATGTCTTTTGAAAGCACCATCAGTATTTTTAATAGTAAACAATTTTGACAAGTGTTTGTTAGTTTTAAGATGGGCTTTAAACCCCTTCTTGAGGATGGTTGTTTTACAGACCTTACAATGTTTTGTTTTAGGTGGAAGAGGGGAAAGTTTGTTAAGAATGTTGTATGTATGTTTTGCGGTGAGAATATGTTGTTTATAATATTTTACTTCCTTCTCGCAAGTATCACAATAAACCATATTTATAGCGTGAGAAAACGTGGTGTTTTATATACATCACTGTGCTTAAAATAAAACACTTTTGAGCTTTACAGCTCCGTTTTATATATATCGCTGTGCTTAAACTAAAACACTTTTTCACTCAGAATCATCTAAGTCATAACTATCACATGAATACTCAGAATCATACTCAGAGTCATCAATAAAGCTACTCTCATAACTATCATTTGAGCACAAACTATTAGTATCATAACTATCATCTGTGTTCAATGAAATACTATCATCACCATCGTCCGAGTTCAATGAAATACTATCATCACTATCGTCCGAGTTCAATGAAATACTATCATCACTATCGTCCGAGTTCAATGAAATAGTAAAATCTTCACTGCTGTAATGACTCATATTTAATTAGCAGAAAAAACCTTTCCATCTATACCAATATACTTTCTTTCATTAACGGATTCAATCTCTACATTTTTAATATCAAAAGTTATCTTTAAATAATCTCTAACTATCATAGAACGAAATGACATTTCACCAGAAATATTAACATCATTCATTTTACTTAGATCTACACCCTTTGGATTATTAAAGTAAATACAAATTTCTCCACGAGTATTGTTGATGGTCTTATCATTCTTTTTCAAAGTATCGTGGTCAATCACTTTTTCAAGCTTTGAATAAATTGCCAGGAGTAGAGGAGAAACTTTTGTTAGATTTACTTTAATGGATGTCTTTCCAGGTATAGTTAGAGCTCTTCCTTTAAATGAAATAGAGGGGCTCATGTTATTTTCCATAACTGGTTTTACCCAAAAATTTCCATATTTATCTTTGTTCAATTTAACATCTTTGACATATTTTTCTATATCTTTCACCGAAGTAGAGATTGATTGAAATTTGTCTTTTGTGCTTTGAAACATTGTATTTATTAATGAATAAACTTGCATTTAGTTTAAGTAAAAATTTACCACATAAATATGATAAGTTCTGAAGGATATTTAGAATTTCCAGACTCTCCATATGATAAATTAGAGAATTGTCCGGCTTGTGATAGAGTGGGGCTTAATGATGAGGATTCATATAAACAATGTTTATTCTGTGATTATATTCTAATTAATGATAATAAGAAATATAAAAAAACATATAACTCTTTTAAATTAGAACCAAAAATGAATTACTTTACAAGATTAATAAGAGAGATGAATGTTAAGCATTATGGTGATAATACACCATTTCTTACAAGGAAAGAGACTCTTTGTATTGAGGAAATGTATAAGGGTTTAATGATATTTATTATTCAAAATAATTTGAATGGAAATGTTAATACAAGATACTACATAAATAAAATAATGAATTATTTTGAAATTAAACCCGAACTCAGGATAAAATATAGAGTTTCTAAAATAGCTCAAAAAAAGTTGGATGACTTGTTTTCCAAATATATAAATGAATGATTTTTTACCTGTTTGGGAAAATAAGATAAAATTTAATAACCATAAAAACATTCCAAATTCATTGAGATGTCTAATAGTTGGTTCAAGCGGATGTGGAAAAACCTGTTTGCTTTTAAAGATGCTCCTTACCCCCAACTTTTTAGATTATGATATTTTAAAAAAATTTACGAAGTCAAGTTTTCAACCCGAGTATCAACTACTCTCACAGGGTTTTAATGCAGGTCTTAAAAAGGAAGACATTATCGGTTTATTTAAACTTCAAAACAAACGAAATGATTATAACATTGAGGATATAATACAACTATTTTGTGATACACAGAAACCTAAACCAAAACCCATAACTTGTATTCTCAGTGATAATACGGATGATATACCTTCACCTCAAGATTTAGATAAATCAAAAAAGAACCTCGTCATCTTTGATGATTGTGTTAATGAGAGAAACCAAACAGTAATGGATAGCTACTATACAAGAGGGAGACATTCTTCTTGTAATTGTATTTATCTTGGTCAGTCATATTTTCAACTCCCTCGACGCTCAATAAGAAACAATGCTAATACTTTTATTTTATTTAAGTTAAATTCAATAGATGTAAATAATTTTTGGAGAGATAATTGCTCTACGTTATGTAGTAAAAAAGAATTTGAAAATTATATGAAACACACGATTGGAAAATATAAATATATTGTTGTGAAACAAGATGAGATATTAAAGGATGTATTTTTATTTTAAACATAATTACATATATAAATGACAACAATTATTATTAACCTTGTGGGTAAATCTGCTTCTGGAAAGAACTTTCATAAATCTAAACTCTTGAATAGTAAAAATGAAAAGATTGTAAGTTTTTTTTAAAAACACCCTATGATTCGTTTTGTGAGTACTACAACCAGAGCAAAGCGACCAGGAGAAGTAGAAGGGAAAGATTATTACTACATTTCAATGGAGGAACATATGCGATTGAGGAACGAAGGTCAAATATTTGAGGAGGTCTCTCTTGGTTCTACAAAATATTCACATTGTAAGAGTGAGTTAAATAAAGTAAAATCTAATGGTCTTGGGATTTTAGAAACTAATCCTGAAGGAATGAGACAAATTATTAAACAATTGTGTGGTGATGGAGTTAAGATTTTATCATTCGGTTTTGATATCGATGAGGAGACTCAACGCAAACGTATGAAAAGCAGAGATACAAGTATTAGTGAAGAAGAAATAACAACTCGTATTAATACCAATAAAGAATTTGATGAAATATTTAAAGAAAAAGATTTATTTCAACACATTTACTATAATGATGAAGAAAAGGAAAATTTTCCCATTGACCTTTACAATTCATTAAATGATATTTTTCAATACTAAATGAATGCTGAAGAAAGAGCAAGAAAGTTTAAGGAACATCAAGAGTTGGTTTCAAAAGTTGTAAAGCAACAGGAAGAGATAAAGAAGAAACGGAGACAGAAACTAACTGGTGAAGAAGCCTTTGAAAGAAAACAAGAGAAATTTTTTAAACCGCTTTTAAAAACTCAACACCCTACAGTTCCCACGGTAGAATTTACTCCGAAAAAACTTCAAATGCTCAAAGATTTTAGTCAGATAACAAAACAAGAACTTGGAAAATTACAATATGATGATGAAGGATTATTTCGGAAACTTGAGGAGGTAAATCAACCACCTAATTATGTTGTGGAAGCTCTTCAAAACAATGAATATTCGGCGGGTTCAAAAACCAGAGCAGGTCTCATTCCAACAGAAGAACCAGCAGTGTTTCATCTTGTGGAAGAAAAGGTATTGATATTTAATGATGAATTGATGTTCTTGAGTTCTACTCAACCAAATGTTAAATTAACTCCAAGATTAATGTTTCTTCTAACAAACCCCGGATTCAGCGGTTCAAAATATTTTGAGGAACCACTTGATATGGAAAGAGAGGAAGATAGGGTATATATTGAGTTGCTAAATGCAGTTGATTATGGAGTTTCTGTTGCTGGTAAAAGTAAGAAGAATGAGAAGGAGAAACATATTATTGATGCTTTAAGTAAGCTTGGTTCGGGTGTTAGTTTTCTTCCAAATGACCCATCACAACTAGTTAATAGGCTATTATTGTTGTTAGGTAGTAAGAAGGCTGGAAACAACAATTGTTTTAATGAATCCTCAGCCATTTTAGATCAGTTGATGAACATGAAAATAATTAATAAATGTCAATACAAAGATATTTTATTAGATATTAAATAAGATGAGAAGCACAATTCTTAGTTTTAATTTCACAACGAGCGATTACACAGCTTCATTCCCTTACCCACTACAACTTGACCCCCTTACCTCATATGAGGCATCTTTGTTGTCAATGGAAACTTACAATACCCTTTTTAATATCACAGAGAAAAACAACAAGTTTAGTTATAATCCAGGAAGTGGATATAAAACTATAACCGTTTCACCTGGAGCTTATGAGATTTCTCAAATATCTTCAGAAGTCTCTCGCCTTATGAAAGAAAAAGGTGATGAACCAAAAAATATTGTAATAGATATTCAAAAACACACTTCAAAATCGACTATTAAACTTAAAAATAATTATAAAGTTGATTTCACGATTGAAAATTCGTTTAGAGAGCTATTGGGTTTCTCTTCATAAAAGATTGAAAATAACGGGACGTTTTACAGTGATAATGTTATCCAAATATCCTCCGGTATAAATTCAGTATTAATTCATTGTGATTTGATTGATGGTGCTTATAACGATGGAATAAGAACAAATACAATATTTTCATTCAGTGCATACTCAACCCCGATTGGTTATAAATTTAATATGGAACCAAAAAATCTTGTCTATTTACCTGTGTCAGGAAAAACCATATACAGAGTAAATTTTAGGATAACCGACCAAGATAATCGTATGATATCCTTTAATGATGAAATTATATCCATCAGAATTCACCTACGTGAAGTTTTTCAATAAATAAATAATGGTTATTGTGAGAAAACATGAGTTGGGAAAATATAAAATAATTACAGGGGAGGGCATGTACCTTTCACCATACTATACAAGGTATGTGGGTAAAGGATACTATAAACCTAAGAGACAACGAGGTGTAGGTCATCAATTTCGAAATAAAGGAGATGGGATAATTGATACTCTAATGGGTATTGGTTCAACCATCCTTAAACATAAAGACCTAATTGGTTCAACTGCTTCTGCCGTGGGCTCCGTTGCGGGTGCTATAAAGAGTATAAAAGATGCTCAAAAGGAGTCTCATAAATTACAAGCAATCAAAGAAATAAAAAAAGGTAAAACTATCTTCACAAGAACGACAAAAAATCATTAAAATACTTGGGTCAGGGTTTCAACGATTTTAATACTATATAAATACAAGTATGGAAGCGATTGATAGTATCTATGATTTGGATGATACAATTATCATTTCAAACTCCACAAAAAAGGAAGACTATTTTAAGGTAAATGCTATAACAGGAACAGACTGGAATTCAAACGGAACAAAAAGTTTTGAAATAAATAATCAACAAACTTACTTGAATATAGCTGATAGTTTCTTGCTGTGTAAATTTAAATTCACTAAGGCTGCGAATAATACTAATGCTACACTCGTAAATGATTTCTTCTGGAAAATGTTTGATAGTGTTCGCCTGTATATTGGAACACAAGAGGTTGAAGCGGTTGATTATGTCTCTGCTACATCTGAAATGATGAAATTTACACTATATTCGTTTGGTGATAGAATGGGTAAGGGAGCTGTTAAAAGGTTTTATTCCTGATATGTGAACGGGTACAAACACAGACCCTGGTTATAGTCAAAGGAAGGCAATGTATAATGATGACACAAAACCAGAGAATAGTTTTACCGTAGCAGTACCTCTGAAAGGTATATTTGGATTTTGTGAATTATGACAAAGTTTTGTATGGTCTTAAAATTAGATTTCAACTACAAAGGAATGGTAATGTAAATAGGTTGCTTTTTGGGGTTGAAAATGCTTTTGGAGACAACAATAAATTTGTTATTAATGATTTGTGTTGGTATATCAGTGAATATACTCCTAATCTTAAAACGGAAGAGATGTTAAATAGAAGACTTAACTCAAAGAAACCGCTAAATGTATCATACCTTAAAAGAAGATGTCAACACGTTAAACTGGAACACACTACCTACACTTGGAATTTGGGTGTTCTTCAAGGAAAGCCACGATACCTCTGGCTCATTTTTTAAAAACCAGATGGAGAGGACGGTACTAATAAGAATAATGCGCTGAGTGATAATGCTAAGGTGAAACAACTTCGGGTTTCTCTTGATGGCACATTTTATCCGCGAGATAGATTGGAAATTGATTGGGAAAAAAATGATTATGCGGAAGCCTACAAGTCCTACCAAAAGGTGTGTGAAAGTAATGGTAATAATGATCCTATTTTGGATATGGTTGCGTTTCAAAAACTTTATACAATCTACGCAATTGACCTGAGTTCTCAAAAGTAAACTATAAAGTCTAATCGAGTGGATAATTCTCTATACATTGAAAGAGGGGAGAGTGAAGAGGTTAATGCATATTGTTTGCTTTTGGAGGAAACAGAATTACAGATTAATACAGATAATGGTGTTATGATTAATATCACATAGGTTTTTTCTTATAAATAAATGGTTGGGGTATATGTTAATCAAATCAATCTTAATAAATTAACATCTTGTATTCAAAATCAAAAGCCTTGTATTATTAATGTTAATACAATTCAAAGAAAAGGAGCTGTAAGAATTGATGTTTTACTCACACACACACAAGTAAAAACACTAAATGATGTTGGATCTCTTAAAATTAAAATGACGAAACCTATGTTAAAGAAATATTCAATAGACGAGTCAAGAGGAGGATTTCTCCCGTTTCTAATTCCTTTATTTGCTGGTTTAAGTGTGGCGGGAGCATTGACTGGTGGTATTTCAGCAGCGGTAAAAACTGCTAACGAAAGGAAGGCACAACTAAAAGCTCAAAAAGAATTGGAAAGACATAACAAGGAGTTGGAGAAACAAATTAGTGGAAGTGGTGTAATTGTAGATTTTGCTCAAAAACTTGAAAGTCTACCTGATAAAGCTAGATTGTTGGTTAGAGATATGCTTTCCTCTATCGCTCAAGCGGGTGTTAAACTAACTAAACGGGGTAATGGATTGTATCTTTCTCATAAATAAATGGATAAATGGTTTAAACAATTTGGAAAGAATACAACGTCAAATATAGAACTTACTAAGTATTGTAAAACACTAAAAGTTGATAATGTGGTTATTTGTATGAGAGATGAATTAATACATATAAATAAGAATACAAAGAATATTATTATGAATTTAGACACACAGAATGGTTCTCATTGGGTTTGTATTCATAATAGTCAGGATAAATATTATTTTGATAGTTATGGTATGCCACCACCTGTTGAAGTAATACAATTCTTACAGAATGGTGTTTATCAAACATTTCAAGTTCAAGAAATTAATTCTAAATGTTGTGGTCAATTATGTTTATATGTATTATTTCAACTCAACAATAATTAAAATTTTTATGATATCATTTTTAATCTAATATAAATGACTTATGTTGGAAAAGATGGTTCTATCTTTGGAAAATCCTCTCAGGATATTGATTTATCAAATTATTATACAAAGGCACAGGCTGAACGACAAAAATATAGTGTAAGTAAAAATATTAATATGAAGAATACTTATAAATTAATCAATTATCCAAACCCTACAGATGCAAATGACTTGATTAGATTTAGTGATTTATCACAATATATATTTTTAAAGAAAACAGCACGTTTTGTTAAACAAGTAAAATTTACAACCACAACACCTGGTTATACTGACCATACACCTTTCCTCATTGAATTTAACTACCTGCTTACAATTGAATTTTATAAAGAAGGACATATAGTTAATATGCGAATTAATAAATGGGGATATGATATGCCTGATTTAGGGTATAATTTGTCTTTTTCAATAAACATAGAAGACCTACATGATTTGAATCAGTCTCGTAAAGAAGAATATTATCCACTTGGTGAGGATAAGGATTTATGTGGAAGTACAATTAATAAACAACAAATACATGGTTTTAAGAAAAGAAAAATATATGATAGTATAGCGATGGTTAGCATGACAAAGAAGGAAGGTCATGAGATAAGGATAGAAAGCCAAGGAATACAAACCAATTTGGTAGTGGGAAGATGGGGTGGTATTACCTGTCATAATATTAATCTCACATATATTTCTGATACATAAATGGCAGGAAGAAGACTACAAGAGAATTATAATTTTTGTATTCAAGGATACCTACAAGAAAAGGGTGCTCGGTATTACATACCTTATGATTTGGAGCATATACATGGGAATTTTGTCATTAAAAACTGGCCTTATACTGATATTGTTAAACCCACAAATAGAGACTTGTTTAAAATATTAAATAAAAATGAACTTCTCAAAGTTATGAAATATAAAACTCTTTTAGAAATCGTCAACAAATCTTATTGGTATCCTATTATGAGAAAAATAATTATAGATACAAGAATATCTCAAAATCCAGATGAGTATATGTATAATATTCTTTGGGGTTTAAACTCAAGGGTAGCAAGGGATGAGGAAGGAGTTGAAGAAGAGAAGGAGAAAAGAGAGAAAAGAGAGAAGGAGGAGAGGGAGAGGGAGGAGAAGGAGGAGAGGGAGAAAAAGGAGAAGGAGGAAGGAGAGAAAAGGGAGAAGGAGGAAAGAGAGAAAAGGGAGAAGGAGGAAAGAGAGAAAAAGAAGAAGAAGGAGGAGAGGGAAAAAAAGGAGAAGGAGGAGAGGGAGGAAAGGGAGCAAAGAGAGAGGGAGGAAAAATATAAAAAGATGGAAATCAGTGAGATTCGTAAAAGATTGAGTGTATTACAGCAAATAAATCAATCTCAACGCACCGAAGAGGAAATTAAAGAATTAACAACTCTTATGAAGATAATGGTTTCAAAAATAACAACGTCAATGTCTTCAATTTCAGGGAGGAGATTTAAACGAGAAAGTGGTGAAGAAGAAGAAGAAGAAGAAGGAAAAGATTATGTGATTGATGATGTTGGTGTCATTGACTTTAGTTAGTTTTTATTTGTAAATAAATGGAGGAGAGAGTGAAGGCATTCCTTAGGATTCTTTATGTTTTAAAAATTAAGATAGAAATGTATATGTTAAAAACCAAAAAGGTTTTGATACTCTGTCGGAATTTTTCTGATAAATAAATATGAGTTATTGTCTCAAATGTAAAAAGAAAACTAAATCTAAAAATATCTTATGTTAAAGCTAAAAATAATAGAGTTTATCAAAAAGGAATATGTCAATTGTGTGGCTCTAAAAAGTGCCAATTCATCTCACCTAAAAGAGGAGGAGATATACAAAAGTTTCTGTCAGGAAGTAAATTTACAACAACTGGAATTCCAGGGGAATTACACCTTCCAGGGTATTCTTTCTGTGGTCCAGGAACAAACCTGGATAAAAGATTAGATGAGGCTGACAATCCTAAACCTTGGTCTAAACCTACAAATAGGGTTGACGAAGTGTGTATGAAGCATGATATTGCTTATGGGAAAACCACTACGTTGACTGAAAAACATAAAGCCGACAGTGAAATGTTGTATAATTTGTCTTTGATACAAAATCCAACGTTGAGAGAGAAAGTTGATAGGTTTATTGTGAGAAATTTGATAAATGCTAAATTGAAACTTGGTCTTGGTTATTCCTCAAAAAACTATTAGGCTCTAATGATGTTATCAAGACTGAGGAGCTTTTGGCTGAAGAATTACACAAACCTATAATCACAAAGTTTAAAAGAAGGAAGGTTTATTCTAAATACACCGACCACATATGGTCCGCTGATTTAATTGAATTGAATAATGACAGGGGATACAGGTATGCTTTAACCGTTATTGATTTGAGGAGTAGATTTGCCTGGGTTGTCCCTTTAAAAAATAAAAGGGGTGATACTTTAATGTTAGCCTTTAAGCTAATATTTGATCGGGATAAAAGGAAACCAAAGAAGTTATGGACTGATGAGGGAACAGAGTTCTATAACAAAATATTCATGAAATTTCTGAAGGGGAAGGGTATTAAATTATACAGCACCTTTAATGAAGGAAAGGCAGTTGTTATTGAGCGTTTTAATCGTACTTTAAAAGAGAAATTATATAAAAAATTCACACAACTCGGTTCTCAAAAATGGGTGTATTTAATTCAGGATATTGTAGATAATTACAATAATACAGTTCATTCATCAACAAAATCAAAACCATTGGAAACATTTACAAAATTAGAATATGAAAAGGAGATTAATTTGAGAAAGCCCAAGTTTAAAGTTGGTGATATTGTTAGAATATACAAATGGAAAAGTCATTTTGAGAAAGGTTATACACAAAAATGGACTCGTGAATTATTTAAAATCATTGATGTAATGGATACAGTCCCTTGGACCTACAAATTATATGATTTAAATGGAGAAGAAATCTTGGGTTCATTTTACTCGCAAGAATTACAAAAAACACAAGTAAGCAGATAATACCCTTGAAAATAATAAATAAATAAATAAAATGTAATGGGGATACGTTTTTTAATCTGTGAACCCCAAACACAGAATCCCACAACTTTTTAGTTGGGGCTTAACTTTTGTGTGTGTATAATGGGGATACGTTTTTAAATCTGTGAACCCCAAACACAGAATCCCACAACTTTTTAGTTGGGGCTTAACTTTTGTGTGTGTATAATGGGGATACGTTTTTAAATCTGTGAACCCCAAACACAGAATCCCACAACTTTTTAGTTGGGGCTTAACTTTTGTGTGTGTATAATGGGGATACGTTTTTAAATCTGTGAACCCCAAACACAGAATCCCACAACTTTTCAGTTGGGGCTTAACTTTTGTGTGTGTGTGTATGTGTGAGTGAGTCATAATAATATACAAACCCTAACCCAACCCCATCCCTAACCCTACCCCATCCCTAACCCAAACCCATCCCTAACCCAAACCCATCCCTAACCCAACCCCATCCCTAACCCAACCCCATCCCTAACCCAACCCATCCCTAACCCAACCCCATCCCTAACCCAACCCCATCCCTAACCCAACCCCATCCCTAACCCAACCCCATCCCTAACCCAATCCCATCCCTAACCCAACCCCATCCCTAACCCAACACTAACCCAACCCCATCCCTAACCCAACCCATCCCCATCCCTAACCCTCACATTCAAAATCCCAACCCTAACCCAATCCCATCCCTAACCCAACCCCAACCCTAACCCTCACATTCAAAATCCCAACCCTAACCCAACCCCATCCCTAACCCAACCCCATCCCTAACCCTCACATTCAAAATCCCACCCAAACCCTAACATAATCTTTCTTTTCTTCTTTTTTTAAATACGTATTTCTTTTCTTTTTTTTTCCTCTTCCTCCAATTCTGTCTTTCAAGGCTTTCAAGTTTGAAGAAGTAGAAATGGGAAGAAAGAATTTTCCAGCATTTTCTTCCTCGAACTTTCTTGATATTGCTTAAATCAAGCGTCATTAAATAAAGAACATTGTTCATTGCTTTAGAATCCAAAGAGTCTCCAAGAGGAACCCCACAGGTAGAGTCTCCAAAATAAAACCAACTTTCCAAGTTCCCAAGGTATAACCACATTCCTGTTGAGCCTCCAAGATAGGTATCACATTCCGAGTCATCAAAACAAAACCCCCATTCCGAGTCTCCAAAAATATAACCATCTTTCCAAGTCCCCAAGGTAGAACCACAATTTTCAGAAATATTGGGGGTTTCCGTGATAAGTCTCACATAGTATAACTGCGGACCATCAGGGAAAACTTCCCTTTCCCAATTTTTTAGGGTTTCTATGATGTGTCTCACATAGTATAACTGCGGACCATCAGGGAGAATTCCCATTTCACAATTTTTTAGGGTTTCTATGATGTGTCTCACATAGTATAACTGCGGACCATCAGGGAGAATTCCCGTTTCCCAATTTTTTAGGGTTTCTATGATGTGTCTCACATAGTATAACTGCGGACCATCAGGGAGAACTCCCCTTTCCCAATTTTCAGAAATTTGTGGGTCTCCAATGTATGACTTGTATTCTGGCTCATCAAGGTAGAACTTGTTCAGTGGGTTTTGTTTTGATAACTCACAACAAGTATCATCATGGTAAAACTCTTTTTCAGGATTTTGTGGATCTCCAAGGTATAACTCTTTGGCTGGGTCATCAAGGTAGAACTCGTTCTGGGGGTCTTGGTTGTTCAAAATGTCTTCAAACAAAAAAATAACTTCATCCCAAGTTGTGTTAAAAGCAGAATTTTCATTTCGTATCTCAGATACAATTTCCTGTGAAAGAAAATAACAATGTATTAATTTAATACAATATTTTTATTTGTATAAATCAAGCTCTATGAATATTAAAATTAACTTTGTTAACTCTTACACGAGTCTCATCTAAAAAAAAAAATTTAAAATAAATAATTAAATAAATAATTAATTAAATAAATAAATAAATAAATAAATAAATAAACAAACTTACCTCCATTGATAAGAGGTTCGAGTCCAGTTCATCAATCTGAAGGTTGAGTTCTACACAGGTAGAACTCCAAGGAATAGCAAAGTTATCCCAATCCATTTCGGCATAGTAGTCCATTCTCAAGTGAAGCAGAAAGCGTGTTTGAAAAAGCCTGTGTGGTCGGTGCCTTTTATAAGGACTGGGTGTGTCATTTCCTGTGGAAATTCCCTGGGCGTGTCTTAACTGGAAATGATGTGATGGAAATTCCCTGAAAATGATGTAATGTATAACCTGGAAATGATACAATGCTGAAGAGTTTATAAAGTGGGTGGGACTTAACAAAGTGGGTGGGGCTTAGCAGAAGTGGGCGGAGCCTAACAAACTGGGTGGGGCTTAGTAAAAAAATGGGCGTGGCTTAACAAAAAGTGGGCGGGGCTTAGTATAAAGGTGGGCGTTGCTTAACAAAAAGTGGGCGTGGCTTACCAAAAAGTGGACGGAGCTTAACAAAAAGTGGGCAGAGCCTACCAAAAAGTGTGTGGCACTGGAGGCGCTCAAACAAGAACATTGAGGGAGGTTTACCATTTTATCTTAGCTCAGTTAAAATATCTTAATAAAGAACCAAACTCAAACATATTTTTTGTTAATATATTAGATGGTGAAGGGAGTGGCAAGAGAATTAAATTATTTCCCACGCATAAACAAATATTTGTAGGGTCGTTGTTTGAGTGGGTCAAAGATGATTCACCAGATGATATTAAGAGTAAAAGGTTAAAAGGTCCATAAGGTCAGAAGGATCACAGGTTCACACAGAAGGACCATTGTTTAAGTGGTCTAATGAATAAGGATAACATGTCAAAAGGTTAGAAGATTCGTAAAGAACAGGGTGAGAGAAATAGAGGTGTTTAGGGGCAATGAGGGAGGGGAAAAATTAACATGTAAGTCAATGGGAAAATGAGAGTGTCCCAGAAGCAACATATATACACTACTATGCTGCATCAGCCCAAAGTTGTACTCAAAATTTGTGGTTTCTTCAATCCATGCAGCTTTGCCTACCTTCGTCTTCTTCTTCTTTCATATGCAGCACATGGCTGCAGGTAGCATCGTTTTCTGGGGATGCACTGTGCCACTGATGCAGTTGTCCCCGTATGGTAGAGCAGGAAATGGGAATTTGGTCAGGTTGCCGGCAATAGCTCAGCTACTCTTCGCGAAGGACATTGTGGGAACTTAAACGTCCACCACTAATGCAGGCAGATGGGACGCCCAGTTTAATCGCCATTTTGTTTTCCGAGCCTGCATGAAGCAAGCCATGGAGCACGTGCTGGGCTGAATGAGACGTTTTCAAAGTACAGTTCTGTATACATGGAACGCTCTTAAAAGAGCGGACTGATGGATAATGTTCAATTGATCTGATAAGAATGGTATTAAAGGGAACAGGTGTAATTAAAAGTATTTTAAGATTGCAAGTAAAAGCATATATCGGCACGCTGTCAGCCATCGTTCTACCAGTAGAAGGCCTTTATGGGTTCATTCGCATATCATTTTGAGCATTTTTAAACTTTTCGTTTCTGAGAATTGGCAACACACGACTGAGCACATTTGAAGTTGAATAATAAGTAATTCAATTGATTATATATTCACATCTATGTCAGTCAGATGGCTTTTTAATTATTTCATTTCTGCTGTTTTGCCTCATAAATTCCTGCTGCACCTCTATGTGTCGCTTGTATTTGAGGCCCATTAAATGTGCCTTGACATTAGCAGTGTGGTTTTGCAGCAATATGATATAAAGTCTCATTACCTGTACCTCATGCATCACATTAAGGAGAATACATCACATGCAGACAGTGGGGAAAGGTGTGTAGAGAGGTATTCGAGACTCATTGTGCCTGGAGCTAGTTATAAGGCAATCGAGTCTGAAAGGAATTTTGATTGCTTTAAAATTAATAAGTCCACAAACCTTTCACGAGGTGGTGATTGATGTGTAAGTCTATGGTTTAGCTGTATCTTGGGTTTTTCATCAATGCATAATTCTGGTTGGGATTATACACTAAAGATAATTATAGCATATGAGACTGTGATAAGAAAATGGTGCAATGAACAAATAATATTACGTTCCCAGGTCGATTTCCGGTGAGCAGTCCTCCAGCCCTGTACAGTATGGTGGAGGTTGATGAGAGCGGAGGTTTTGCAGTGGACGGTGGCCTTTCTCACTCTGCCTCCCCACGTTTGCTCGAAGCCTCGATGCTTTACCACGAACTGTCCCCTCGGCGTGGCTTTTCTCGGGTGAGAAATCTGCCTACAAGCTGGCTCAAGGTTTAGCGTCACAATCTTTGAGGCATATGTATAAATACGGTATAGTATACGATTGTAACGGTTGGGATTATACTGTTACATTTGTGGGGGGTTGGGATACCTTAGTCCAGGTAGATTGTATAGATTAGTGTGCTCCGACTGTCATGAAGAAGAAGAAACCTCGATGTATCATAAGTAGGGAATTTGTGTAGACCGGATGTCTGGTAAGCTTGTATCTTCGTCCCCATCAGAGGGGTGGGGCTTGTTAATTAGCGAGGGATTATGGGTAATTGATTCCCTGTTTGTAATTGCCTCTGTAAGCTTTTCCTATGTTCCTTATGACACCGCACTTGACACCTAGCCAGAAATCGCCCATTAAACACACTGAATGAAATAAAACCCAACCGGAAACCAGGCATGAAGCATTACCGTGGATAACACAGACTTGGTGAGCGCACAAGACAGGCAGGGTCATGAGCCACGCCCCAAAGAGCAGTGATTGGCACAGAGGACTGGTAAGAAGGGACTACGGGATTGGTGAAGCAGGCACAGATGACGTCAGAGCCACGCACACAAAACCCTTAGACCAGCGGACATTTCCCCTCTCCTTCTGGACTTTGTTAGCGAACGGTCACATTTTGTCTCTCTCAGCATCGACGCCCTTCTCGTATCTACTGATTCTGGATTCCATAGCGAATGGTCGCATTTTGGTCTCTTGGCATCGACATTCTCTCTCTCAGCATCAATGTCCTCTTGGTTCTTCTCGTTTTGGAACTGCTGGTGAACGGTCGCTATTGCTCTTGCGCAAGGAAGCTTCATTGCGAACGGCCGTGTTCCAAGATCTTGCTAGTGGTCGTGAGGAGGACATCTTGCTAGTGGTCGTGAGGAGGACATCTTGCTAGTGGTCTTGAGGAGAAAGAGCCGCAGACCGAGAGCTGTGGTTTCCCGTGCAAGTACGGCGAAATAAGCGTGACTGGAAGAGCGAACTGTGCATGGAGGTCTGGTTTCCCACCCATGCGCTTTGCACCAACGAACGTGTGTTTCCTGCCAAGGCCTCTGACGATCTTCGACGATTCCTGAAGAGATACACCAGGCGATTTGAGCTAAGTGCCCACTAAATAACATATTTATTTTCAGTTATTTTATCCTTTGTCTGTATTCGGGTCTGTATGGGAGCGCTCCAATTTGGAATTTTGTTTATCGTGCATTTTCTTTGTTACCGGCATTTCTTTCATTAAACCTGTTCATTTGTACATTTTAATTCCGTCTCGGTTTGAGTTAATTTATCCAAGTGTGAAGACGTCGGGTGGAGGCCGTCCAGGTAAGTTTGTCATCCCCCCTCCCCCTTTCCCGTGCGTATAACGAATACCATCATATTGAATTGAACACCCCGGAGTGTTAAGCTCGTTTGGTCCTCCGTGTCTCTATGCGGTGTTCACCACATAGGGTAGGCACACGACAATACATTTAAAAAAAGAAAAAGGCACAATAGTTTATTGGCCTGAGGAAGCTCACTGGGAAGCAGGTGAAATGACGCCTGAGACCAGATAGAGTCATGCTTGTTTATTATTAGATTAGCAGGGCAGGTTACTTTTCAGTTGGATGTACCTTTTTCCTATGATGCATGGCTCGATGGCATTATATGGGAATTTCAATGGCAGCCGGGTCCATTGGACCCGAGCCATGCATCCTAGGGTTAAAAAAAAGAAGTTTTTATGTATATATACACGACATGACCAAAAGTATGCGGACATCCCTTCTATTTCATGGATTCGGCTATTTCAGCCACACATATTGCTGGCAGGTATATATAATCGAGCACACAGCCATGTAATCTCCGTAGATAATCATTGGCAGTAGAATGGGCTGTACTGAAGAGCTCAGTGACTTTCAACGTGGCACCGTCATAGGATGCCACCTTTCCAACAAGTCAGTTCATCAAATTTCTGCCCTGCTAGAGCTGCCCCGGTCAACTGTAAGTGCTGTTATTGTGAAGTGGCAACGCTTGGAGCAACAACAGCTCAGCTGCGAAGTGGTAGGCCACACAAGCTCACAGAACAGGACCGCCGAGTCCTGAAGCACACAGCGTGTAAAAATCGTCTGTCCTCGGTTGCAACACTCACTACCGCGTTCCAAACTGCCTCTGGAAGCAACATCAGCACAACAACTGTTTGTCGCGAGCTTCATGAAATCGGTTTCCATGGCCGAGCAGCCGCACACAAGCCTAAGATCACCATGCTCAATGCCAAGCATCAGCTGGAATGATGTAAAGCTCACCACCATTGGACTCTGGAGCAGTGGAAACGCATTCTCTGGAGTGATGAATCACGCTTCACCATCTGGCAATCCGACAGACGAATCTGGGTTTGGCAGATGCCAGGAGAACACTACCTGCCCGAATGCACAGTGCCAACTGTAAAGTTTGGTGGAGGAGGAATAATGGTCTGGGGTTGTTTATCATGATTCGGGACAGGCCACTTAGTTGCAGTGAAGGGAAATCTTAACGTCACAGCATACAATGACATTCTAGACGATTGTGTGCTTCCAACTTTGTGGCAACAGTTTGGGGAAGGCCCTTTCCTGTTTCAGCATGACAATGCCCCCATGCACAAAGTGAGGTCCATACAGAAATGGTTTGTCAAGACGGTGTGGAAGAGCTTGACTGGCCTGCACAGAGCCCTGACCTCAACCCCATCAAACACCTTTGGGATGAATTGGAACGCCGACTGCGAGCCAGGCCTAATTGCCCAACATCAGTGCCTGACCTCACTAATGCTTTTGTGGCTGAATGGAGGCAAATCCCTGCAGCAATGTTCCAACATCAAGTGGAAAGCCTTCCCAGAAGAGTGGAGGCTGTTATAGCAGCAAAGGGAGGGGACCACCTCCATATTAATGCCCATGAATTTGGAATGAGATGTGTGATGTTCGGGTGTCCACATACTTTTGGTCATGTAGTGTATAATTATATACTAGAATATAAGACTCGTCGCTTCGCTGACGGAAATACCAATCTTTCCTGCGATGGCTAATCTATGGGGGAAGAAAAAAAAAGGATTCCTGGGAGATCCTGATCTCCGTGCAGGGATAACCAACGTCACCGTTGGCACGTTGGTGTTGGCATTTGCAGTTTTGACACGTGCATCCATGTATATGTTTAAAAAAAAAAAAAAATTGCATTTTTTTCTTTTATTTTTTGGATCACAAACACTCCCGGGAGTTACCCGAATCCACCATAGTTGGATTTATTGAAATCCGTTAATCCGTTCTCAAGTTATAACATGACAAACAGACAGACAGACACGGCTCCTTTTATTTTTTCGATGAGGACCAGCCAATAAGTAACCTTAAAATGGTGATATAAATTTGAGAATGTAATGTGTGTAGTTGTCGACGACATATGTTATATCTATGGGTAAGAGTCATGTTTTGCTTGTTTTAGATCTGGCAACATTGAGCGTATGACGTCAGTAGAGCAGTTCCAAGATGGCGGCTCCCTGAGGAGCATGCACCAGGGAGGAGCAACGTTCTGTCATCCGTTTCTTGGGAAGTGAGGGTGTGAATCCCAGTGAAATCCATCGCAGAATGAAGATGCAATATGGTGACGCATGTTTATCGCTGCAGCAGGTGTACGACTGGGACAGGAAGTTTAAAAGTGGAGTGTTCAGTGTGGCAGACGCTGCTCGCTCGGGCCGGCCTCACACAGCCGACACACCAGAAATGGTTGCAGGAGTTGAGTGCGTGCTAAGGGAAAACCATCGCATTACGCTGGATGAAGTGGTCTCCGAATTGAACATTAGCCTTGGTTCCGCACACCATAACCAACTCGCTGCCAACCATAGGAGCAACAACGGCCTGCCCACAAGAAGGTTTTCCTCCAAAGGGGGACAAATCCATGTCCACCACTACAAACACCACTGAGGCAGAGAAACAATTAAATTAATGAACAGGAAGAAGACCCTCTTGTGAGCAGGCCGTTGGTGCTCGTATGGTTGTCAGCGAGTGCCTCGGAAGCATTGACAGAAAGAGAGTGGCAATCATATGTGGGGGAAAATTGCATGCTCAGTCAGGATCGCCCAGATAGCTCAGATAACAGAGCACTGGTACAGTTTTCCAGAGTACCTGGGTTCGATTCCTGGTTTGTTCGTGTAATTTTCCCACATATGTCAATTAATTTGTTATAATCCTGTTGGGATTGCTGGCTGGCTCAATAGCGCAGTGGGCTGTTGACGCGTTATCAATGGAGGTCCGTGGTTCGAGCCCCGCATTGAGTCAGAATTTTTTCACACTTAGCCCCTCGCAGGAATTTGATTCCTGTTTATAAAATTATATATATATATATATATATATATATATATTGTTGCGGATCTCAACGTCGGCCCTTTTTCCCCTTAAGAAGGGGGGATTAATCCCCTTGTCTATGACTGACCGACGTGAGTCCTGAAGTCGCACAACTCCCTCCAGGGAGGCAGGTGAGCAACCTCGTTCGAGACCGTGGACAAGATGTTATTTGCCGAGCGGATGGCAGCCCGCGGCTCGAACCATTAGCAGAAACTAGACCCGATTCTGAAACGTTGGCCAAATCGTGCCACAGGTATCCAATGGGGAAATCGCTAAAACGAAACGGATGTAAAGGAAAGAAGGCAAGGTTAATCCCCTTGTCAAATATAATTTATTACTACTATTATGTACAAGACCAAAAGTAACCAAGGAGAAGGAAAGATACGAAAATAAAGACAGAAGGATGGAAGGACCAGAAGACACAGTGCAATATTAACTTACCTATTCAGTCTTACTTAACCCCCAGGACAACATAAAAGGACGGACGACAATCAGACTTACACGGAGAATGATGATAGGGATGAATGGCACGAATGGCTGGAAGGGGAGGAAGGTTCAGCTGGAGCAGGAGAATGGTCGGGCCGGGAGTGAGCAGCCGCCGCCCCTCCGCAGGCGTGTTCGCATGGTGGCGTCGCTTTGTAGCCGCGGCCGAAACCGCTGTCGACGCTCAAAGTTGCGGTGGTCAAAACCGCGGTTGGTTCAGCTCCGGTTTGTTCAAAGCTGCGGTTTGTTCAAAGCTGCGGTTTGTTCAAAGCTGCGGTGGACTCCTTTTGGTGAACTCATCCCTTCTCCTGAACTCTCAACAACAACCAACGGTGGACTGCATCTGTGGTGGGGGTGTCGCGTGACGGGTTATATAGGCCACACCCTCGAATCTTCGCGAACCTCCCCGATCGTTCTCTCTCTCCGCCCCCTCAAGCCAAACCCCTCGTACTTGGTTGGTTGATCGGGGCTGGCTCACTCCTCCTTCCGATGACGAGGGGCAGAGACACGCCTTTCTTCTCCGAGCTGGCCGCGTGTTCAATGGCGGCAATGCAGTTGGCAATGGAGGCTTTGCACCTGACAGGGGATTCTACCTTATTTCAATTTGATGCAGTGCAGAGTCAACTAATGGGAAACAGCCTTAAACTAATACACATAATAAGGAAATAACTATTTAGAAGGGTTTATGGTGGCCTACGTGCATGTGATGGATTAACTAAGAGGACGACCTTTGACCTTTACACACAAAACGGAGATATTTACAAGGAATCATTACACTACTTAGAGGGTGATATTTACACAAAAAAAACACAGGATTCTCAAATCCGCAACAATATATATATATATATATTATATATATATACATATATATATATATATATATATATATATATATATATATATATATATATATATAGATATATATATAGATAGATATATATATATATATATATTGTAACGAATTTGAGAAGTGTAACGGTCTTGAGAAGTGTAACAATTTTGGAGAAAGTGTAACGAATGTGAAAAGTATGGTTTTGTTATGTGTAACACCCTCGTAATGTAAATAATGGTCGCAGCCGTCCTCCTAGTTAATTCCATGAAACTTACACACAGGCCACGATATATCTTTTTTAATAGTTTATTTCCTTATTCTATGTAGGCTAAATATGTGTTTCCCACTAGATTGACTCTGCATTGCATCAAACGAAATAAAGCGTAGGCCCCTCCGATGATCCATGGCAGCTCAAGTGCCAGGGATTCCCCCACTTGAGCTTTGACATCAACCGTTTATTGCAGTACTGAACTGCTGTGCAACGTGACGGCGCCTTACCTGCAGCTGCTGACCGGTCTTCGCCATTTGCGGCCATTACGAACAAGGGGAGTGGCTAGAGAAGACGGGTCGCCCCCCTCGTCATAGGGGGGAGGAGTAAGTCGGCCCCGCTCATCCAACCCAGAACAAGGGGTTTGGCTAAGGGAGGGCGGAGCGGGAACCCCCGAAAAAGTGCGCGAAGGTTCGGTGAGGAAACCAATATAAGCCGCCGCGGGACGCACTCCATGCTCTTGCTCTGACCCCGTCCTCTTGCTCTGACCCCGTCCTCTTGCTCTGACCCCGTCCTCTTGCTTGCTGTCGCTCGTTGTTGCTGGGGAAAAGGAAGACGCCTGAACAAGCAGGTGTGTGCGAGCCATCGTGCGACCAGCTGCGCTGCAGCTAAGGGGGCAGCTAAGGGGCCGCAGGCCACGAAAAGGACGCGCCAGGCAGCAATCCACGCTGGACCCTCCATTGCCTCCCAAAACAACCATCCATCCTCAAGCCATACCTGCCTGCAATATCCCCCGTGTAAGTGTGAACGTCGTCTGTCCTAATCGTTGTCCTGGGGTTAAGTAAATTGACTAGTATAAGCTAACGATTCACTGTGTGACTGCTTCTTCCATCCATTGCTTGTAAATAACTTTGATCGCTCCTTCTTTTTGCTTGTGTGTATAATAAATCCTGTTATTCCTCCGTACTCTGTCTTCTTCTCTCTTCCTTCTCTTTCGGTCGCTTTAGAGGTTTCCAAATTGAATATCTGTGGTGCGATCTGGTCAACGTTGGGGGAGTCGGGCCAATCGGGGATCCTGTAACGGTCGCGGTGGACCATCCGCTCGGCCCATAATAACATCTAAACCGCGTCCGTAACGATATATATATATATATATATATATATATATATATATATATATATATATATATATATATATATATATATAATTATATACATATATATATATATATGTATAATGTATATATGTATACATATACATATATAAACACAGATACATATATACTATATATAGTGTTGTGGTTTTGTGAAACCACTAAAAAGTAATGGCAACCACCATACATGTCCCTTAGAATAGTTATTTCACAGCAGACCATTATCCTCGCCACTTCCCCTTATTTCGGGTTAGTATGTTTTTACGCGTTGGGGGGGAAAGGGAAGACAGGCCCTCCACTCATAAGGGATATTTTACCAGGCAGATACACAAATATTTCAACCACAGTTTGATTCTAAGTCTTGATGGACAGAAGACAGACCAAAGGCCTCGAGTGGATGCCTGCGACAACATTTTGTGGACAGGGAATTTTTCAAACCTACCAATCAGGGCCTGATGAACTTCGGGGGAGCTTGTGGGGGCGAAGTGTCAGGCTCCACCAATCGGGAGCCTGGACACTCTCGAACAGCAGCCCCACCCTTGCCAGGGCCTGACAAAAGGCCTTGCAAACGTGTCTCTCTCTCTCTCTCTCTCTCTCTCTCTCTCTCTCTCTCTCTCTCTCTCTCTCTCTCTCTCTCTCTCTCTCTCTCTCTCTCTCTGTCTCTGTCTCTGTCTCTCTGTCTCTCTCTCTCATCCAACACGTGCCTGCATTATTCTCGCTTTTGGACTCTGTCGGCAGTACACGTGTGCTCCTTTCTGGGTCGGACCCTCTCACAGGCCTCAGTACATGCCTGCATTACTCTTCACCTTGGATTACATTGCCTCTGCACGTGTTCTTTGACTCCCTCTTCTTGCACGAGTGCACGACAATCACTTTACCTTGCACGAGATCACGAAATGCTTACTCCACGTGTCCCGACGCACTCTTTCTGCACGGTTTCCGACGCACTCACTCTGCACGTGTCCCTGGCACTCACTCTGCACGGTTCCCAGCACTTCTCACCTGCCTGTTCGTGCTGGGATAACCATTACCTGCTCGTGTTGGGGACTGTCATTTGCCGGCCTGGAATTTGTTGCTGAGCTCAGGACAAAAGACGTTGCGAGGAGAGGCATCTGGAACATCGTGGCCTTAGTGCTAACAGGTTTCCAACGTTCGTTTTCCCCTCCCCCATGAATGTGTGCTGGGCCCATGTAGTGCTTATTTGTTGTAATCATAATAAGGCGTAGGAAAACTAAGTTTCTACTTCTCATCCTTTTTTCTTTCCTATTGAATAATTACACTGTAAATACTTGTAAGTAGATCAAATAATTAAACGTTTCCTTTTCTCTCTGTCCATGAATGTCTCTTCCTCCATTGATCCTCCATTGATCCGCCATTGTTCGCCCATTGATTAACGATCAGCCGTAACAGAATCAGCATTACCCAGCGGTTGCCAATGGTTGCTCGGCCGTCTAAATTTGGTACACCGCCGGCGGGTACGTACGGTAAGTTCCCCGATTGGGACCGTCACGTGGTACAGGTAAGGAAGGTATCGCGCGATGGACCAATTGGCGTTCGTAGTTGCTGGTTTACAACCTGCCGAAGTACGAAGTTATTCGTGCGTGGCAGCCACAGGTCCGGTAAGTTTGGGAGGGAACGGAGGCTAACCCTCTCGTAGTAGAACCGAACCCCGGGCCTTAACAATATATACAGTGATCATGGGTGTAGCCTGCACAGGCATCAGGTTATCTAAGGCTCATGGCTGGAGACATTAAGAGACATCAATGTACTTTTACATGAATTGCAAAGATATTAGCAGATCATGATCATATCAACACAGGAGTTTGGATTTTATCCTCAGATCCCAGATCTCATGGGTTGTAGGATCAGATAGGAATGCTGAACAAGCATTCCTCACCACCAAATAATTCCCCGGCCTCCCCCAGCCCTCTCATTAAACAAAAATGAAAAACCTTTGACGCATAAAAACAGGTTAGGTTTGAAACTATAAACCTTTTTGGTCTAAACTGTTTAGTTGAGCCTGTGATCATCATACATGTTAGTGGCTGATGACGTTGAGTTTTGAAATTATCATGTTTTTGGGCGTGTTTGTGCCACAGAACGATCGACGGTCACTCCCGCCCTCTGCGTTTGCCTCTCCAAGCCTCATACCCTCATCACTTCAAACCTGCACGGTAACTTGAGCTTGTGTTGACCCCTCGAGGGATGCCTATGTAGGTAGATGTAATATCAAACTTCCCCTTTTTCTCTTGCCTAACTTTTATTGGACTTCACAAGTATTTGCAAATATCTCTTCGATACCACTTTTGGTGTTAACCAGACAAAATGCCTGCCCAATGCCCAGAATATTGTTAACTTAACAGTAACTTTGTTACTTCTGTGCTTGCATCAAAAACCTAATTGTTTTTTCACAGCATCCTCTTTTTATTTATTTACTTTTGTTCTCCACCCTGCCAATTGAATTACATAATTGCATGTTTATGTGTGGCTAGTTTTGCCAACCTGCTTTACATAATTATTGCACTCCACATTCTGCATTCCTTTCACGTATCCATGACTTGTATCCTCACTGATTTTGTCATTGCACATCCCATTTTATTTCCTTTTTGTTTTATTCTGACATCTTCATTCTTCCAATTATCTACATATTGCCATGACCTATACGCTATACCATATCTTTCTATTTGGTTTAGAAAACGACAAACAAAAACGAATTCTCATTCAAACATCGCCCTCCTCTTTTCAATTCCATCTCCTGCAACATACGTTGCTGTCTTTAACCATTCCGATTTATGCCCCACTTTTATTTGCTCACTATTTTCTGCATTTCTCATCGCCCCAACGATTTACCAATTTCGTTTTTAATTACACCATGTTTCTGCATCTCGCGATCTGCTCCATTTGAAAGCGAACGTGTCCACTCTTATCAGTCTCCATATTTTGTCATCGATTCTTTTGATCAGTCAATCTGTCGGCCTATTTTCCTCATTACATCCTCATCATCATCACCGTATCAATCTATCGCTTTGATAGGCAGAGGAGCTTACGCTGCTCCTCATCCAGCTGCGGCGGAGTCAAGCTAGCCTGGCACAGGCCCGGAACAGGGCTCTTTCCACCACCTTCTCACCCGTCAACCATACACAGGTCTGATTTCACAACGTTATCCTTCCACACGTGAAGTTTTGATTGTTGAAGTCAAGTCTTATTCGGAGACATTTGCATATCACATATGCAAAATTGGATAAATATCCGACCCCTTCATTATTTATCCCATATATCCTCAGACCTGCTTACCTCTACACAAATTCCGTACTTTGTATGCATACTTCGGTAATGTACACTCATATGCTAACCCTGGGAAATTTGACGCTCAGAAATAATAGTAAGATATATATGTATTTTGTTTTGTGTATTTTTCTGCCCTTTTGTTCACACCCTTATCACTTCCTGCCATTCGCATCCTTGTGGTGCGTGCACAGCTCCAAACCAGCAGGAGAGTATTTTCTAAAAATGTCAGTGACGCATAAGGATGGGACGTATCATACGATCCAACAAAGTCGAATACTGTCCAGTGCATTCAAAGGTTATTGCAAATAATATGCAAAGTTTCAAGCATTATGGCTCTCAGGTCTTGGTGCTTTTGTATGTGCACGGCAGTTATGGTTGCTGTGACTTTTCAATTACTCACTGGGGCTTTTTTTGCTCACATTTTCAACATCAGAGAACATTGCCATAAAAAAAGATGGCAAAAGATATTTGCTATGTTTGGTTTCTAAAAATGGATGTCTATATGGTTTCTAAACCTCCATGTTTATAACCTTCCTACCTGTGATGAGGGTTGCCATAGGGTTTGATGGAGTGTTTCTTTATAGTTGTATTTTTGCATTTACTTTAAGTGCGTGTGTGCAAACTTCACACTCATGGTGGAAATAATTTGTTTCTCGTAATGTTTTTATGAAAGAAATCTCGAAATTAAACAGTTGTACAAAAATACTTAAAGGGGAGTTTGCAGGTCTGCACCCTCCTTCCCTTCCCTCTCCGACTCCCACGCCCTTCCACCTCCTCCCTACTCCTCCTCCCTCCCCCATTCCAAAATCCTCCTTTTCCACTGCCCCTTCCTATTTTCTTCTCCATTTTCCTTTTTCAAACATTTTCTCAATTTAACTACTCCCACCCTCCATCCTTGTGTACTTAATATGTAAATGATCCTTTCCTTAAAGTACAGGCCGAAGCAAATACTTTTACAACATAAAATAATCTGAACTGATCGATCATCAATTTACTTCCTGTTTTTCCAACTAATTAATCAAAATGTAATCAAATATTAACTGTGATGGAATGTCTTTCTTTTATACTATCCAACACACAAATGGAGCAGATGGTTGGGCAAGCAAGTTGGAGAATTCTGATAGCATATAAGGCTCAGTTGTTCATGTGCTCGCTGTGCCTTTGTCACTAGCTTCCTGTCTTTTGCTTTCTCTATCCTGCTTGTTTCCTCAGTCCTTGGCATCTGCTGTGTCTATGCAGAAAAATCTGCGTTTTATTGAAAGTCAGGTAAGTGGACATGCAATCTGGGTGATTCGACAATTGTTTTTCCCTCTCTCATTTATCCATGTCTCGGAACTTTTAAAGAATGCATGAAACAAATATTTCCTCATCACAAACCATTTATGTTAAGTAATATTAAAAAAGCATTTTTAAAGTTTCATTCAACTGTATTATCTCATTATGTGACCAATTCTTACATTAAATTGAACTAAAACCAGAACGGCACTCGGTAGAGCACATACCACCGCCAGGCTGAACAGTTTATGTTTTATATCCCACTGATAGACCCGATCTGCATTCGGACCTGAACCAAAATCGAATCGGCTGGTTCTTGTCACCTGCCCAACTCATCCAACGAGTTTTGTCATAATATGTCCACAACAGTTTGAAATTTCATTTTATATATTTATATATATATATATATGTATATATATATACACACCCCTATCCTTCAATGGTGGAGGGTCCCTTCAATTTATTGGAGTCGGTAGAAGAAATTTATTTTTTAATTTGCAGATCCAGATCCAGATTTTCACCAAAATCAAATTGATTCATCCTTTTCACAAACCCAACCTGTCCACCAAGTTTTGTCCGAATCCATCCATAACTTTTTGAGATTTTTTTTTGTTTTTTTAAATATACAGAGTCGAGACTCGTGAAAGAGCTATCATTTATCAAACAAACAAACAAGCAAACAAAGTATACAAAAAGGGGAGCGGTCAATAATATGGGGAGAGAAGGGGAGGAAGCACACAAACACAACATTTGAGAGCAGGGACATCGGGAGATGTGTGGGAGGGAGAGGGCCTGGGGGGAGGCAGGATAGGTATAAAACGCAAGGACACCAAGGACTTCCAGGAAAGAAGTCGGCACCTCAAAAAAGTGGGTTTGGGGTGAAATTAGCGGGGGTAGAAAAAATCAAGGTTTTGCATTGGGGAAGATAAGAGATGGTGGTGAACAGCCGTTTTAAAGACCTGGAGGGAGGAGTGGGATTGAAGAGAGTGAGGGAGTTTGTTCCAGAGGTGGGAGAAAAGAGGAATGAAGGAGTGAAGGTGAGCAGAGAGTCTTGATTTTGGCAGTTTAACCATAAGAGGGTTGCAGGCAGATCTTGTGCGACCTGTAGGAATATTTGGGGGACAGAGCCCAGAGAGAGCTGGGGGAGCAAGGCCGGAGAGGAGTCGGTAGAAGACAGAAAGACCACCAACCTGCCTGCGGTGAGTCAGTGAAAGGCCCTCGGAGATAGCGTCATCGCAGGAGATTCCAACGATTCTGAACGCTTTGGTTTCAACAGCATGAAGACGAGCTAGGTGTGAGGCAGGAGCACCAGCCCAGAGGGGAGAGCATTACTCCATTGAGCTGCAGATGAAAGCCTTGTGTGTGGTGAGGAGCTCAGGTGTGCCAAGGAAGGACCGCACGACCAGAGGCCAGCTTGGAAATGTGGTTTTCCCAGTGAAAGATCATGGCAGATAGTGAGACCCAAAAGCTTGAGTGACAGAACTTATTGGAGAGGATTATTCAGAAAGTAGATGGGAGGGTTGTCCAGTCGGTCTTTTCAGAGAGACATCGTAAGAGTGTGAGATTTGTCAGGATTGAAAGACATGTGCCACTTGTTTGCCCAGTCTGTGATTTTGTCCAGGTCTGCAGAGAGTGAGGAGGCTGCAGACTGCCGATCTGAGGGTTGAGGAATGGAGCGGCAGAGAGTGGAGTCATCAGTAAAGAGATAGAGAGGATTTTCAAGAGAGTCAGAAAGATCATTGATGAAGACCAGAAAAAGCACAGGGCCCAGAACACTGCATTGGGGAACTCCAGCCTGAACAGGAAGAGGAGGTGAGAGAAACCCATTCAGGGCCACACGTTGACTACGACTAGAGAGGAAGTCCGCCAGCCATGCATGGAGATTTCCATGGATACCAAAGGAGGAGAGTTTGGTGAGCAGAGCGGGGTGCCAGACCGTATCGAAGGCACGTGATATGTCGAGGGAGACAGCTCTAATTTTCTGTTTGGCATTGAGGACCTCCATCCATTGTTGAGACAGCAGAAGCAGCATCTCCAGAGTAGAGTGACCTGGTCTGAAACCAAATTGATGATCAGAGATCAAGCCATTGGAGAAGAGGAAAGATTTCATATCCGAAGCAATGATGGATTCCATGGCTTTGCTGATAATTGGGAGAAGGCTGATTGGTCTGTAGTTGCTGGGATCTGTTTTTGCACCTTTTTGTGCAAAGCGGTGATGTTGGCTGATTTCCAGCAGATGGCAGTTGACCTTGAGCAAAAGAGAGGGTGAAGAGAACAGAGAGAGGGAGTGAAAGAGCGGAAGAACAGGATTTTAGGACCCGTGGGCTGATGCCGTCAGGTCCAGTTGCAGAATCAGAGTCGAGGGTTGACAGAAACTTTTCCACCTTATCACAAGAGGAAAGGACACGGAGTCCAGGAGCAGCTGGGTACGACTGGGTATGGTGGGTACAGAGAGGGATGGGTTTGGGACACAAGATTTAGAGGCAAACACAGAGTTGAGGCATTCAGCTTTTTCATGTGCGGAGTCAGCTGTGTAGCCGTTTGAGGTAAGGGAGGGGATGGATGGGGAACAAACACCAGAAACGGATTTGACCAGACGCCACCAGGATTTGGAAGAGGGAGACAGATAAGAGAGTTCGGTCTCAGAGATATCGTGCTATATGTTTTTTTTGGCCCTAATACTAACACTCCATGGTGAAGAATCACTTAAACAATCATTGGATCTGGATCTTCACCAAAATCGAATCAATTCTTCCATGTCACACACCCGACCGGTGCACCAAATTTTGTTCAAATCCGTCGATAACGTTTTGATATATCCTGCTATATATCATTTTTGGCCCTATCAGTCAATGGTTGAGAATCACTTAACAAAAAAAGCCTCATATTCACTTTGTAGTTAAGGTGACTGGCTTGAGATCTTAGGGTCCTGAGTTTGAGCCCTTGTCATGCTGTTGAATTAATACCAGGAGGGTTGACTCAGCCTGTCATATTTCTGAGGTCGGCAAAATGATTACCACCTTACTGCTAATGGGGGCATTGCATCAGCAGCACAGCCGTGCTTCCAGAAAACGATGCAGCCAAGCAGATACAGGCTGCATACCAACCACCCAACACCACTTAACAAATTCTCCGATCTGGACCTGGATCCAGATCGTCACAAAAATCTAATCAATTCGTCCTTGTCAAACACCCAAGCTGTCCACCAAATTTCAGCCAAATCCATCCATAATCTTTCGAGATATCCTGCTCTCAGACAGGAGTGAAAATATAACCAAATATAACTAGGGGTGGAATTAACAACACCGTGATTCTCAGACACAAAAGTAAATTGTTATCATGTTCAAATTGCTACAAGTGTTTTTCTTACATTAAAAGTATCAGGTGTCACTGGATCTGCAGGATTTCTTACCATGTTTGTCTCCATTTTTTGTCTCACAATATTTACCACTAAGAAGGTTAGCTGATTGGAAGTGATTCCTTAGCAAGTGCAAGTGAATTTTATCTACAAGATGCGAAAGATTTATTTTTTTAAACTATATTAGCTGAGCAATTTAAAATCACCTTCTTCCTTGACTGCCCTTTCCTGCACGAGTGACATTGGATGCTTAACTCACTGGCATCACTCAGCCATCTTTTTGCTGAGCCTGAACTTCCAGCGGAAAGGGCAGATTCACTTTGCAATCTTTTTGTCATTTCGTATTACTCAGATAAGCCACATGGAAAATTACCTTTCTTTTTTTTAAACAAGTTTTTGGTATAGAATCACTGTGCTCAAGTCCTTGTACATCTCTGCTACTTGTGTGTCAAACCCCATTTCTTACACATTTCCTAACACACTTGATCATACATAATGGCGGTGTTATTCTGGTATTCTTTTGCATCATCCTCACCAAAATATTAAAGCATTATCCTCAGTGTTTCACGCACAATTTAAGATGTGAGGATCAATCATTTAAAGAAGATGAAGAACAAAAATAATTGCTCCTGAGCTCAGAATTCAATTTAGAAAAAGGTCAAAAGTTTTATGTCACATTGGAGACGAGATAGAGGCATCGTGAGGAGCAGAATTAGCTGTTAGATCAATAATAAAGTCTGCCTGGAATAATTGGAGATACATCAGTGGTGTCATGAAGCACGGAAAAATTCCATTATCTGTAAAAGTTAGAGTTCATATAGCCTGTGCCAGACCGGTATTGATGCATGGAAACAAAACATGGGCACTATGGATTGAAGATGTAACAATAATGGAGGGAAGAGAGATGAGAGTTATACGATGGATAAATGGAATGTGTCAGAAAGAATGCAGAACTCAAAAATCAGTAAGATTTTAAAAATCAATACTTGTGAGGAATAACAGGAAGAGAAGACTTGATTGGTGTGGTCATGTGCAATGAAGGTCAGAAGATGATGCTGTGAAGAAGCAAGATGAAGATGTAAAGATGATGGTCGGTACGGTCATGTTCAAGAAAGCAATAAAGCTCGTGATAGAAGAAAAAAAGGAATACGTCCGAAAAAGACTTGGATTGAAAATGTCAGTAAAGATATGGAATGTTTGGGTTTGCACGAAATTGATGCAATGGATAGATTAATATAGAGGAATGCCATCATTCGACCAACCCCCTGAAAAAAGTGGTCATAAAACGTTGTTGTTGTTGTTGTTGTTGTTGTTGTCATCATCATACTATCCTCACATATATTATATGATATATATATATATATATATATATATATATATATATATATATATCTTCACAAGATTAAGGCTCATGGAAGAGCGAGGTGACTTGATGAGCCAACAGCAGGGCAGTCTGGCAACAGTTTTACATGATAGGTAAAGGAAGGAACAAACAGGAAAATAGGAGAATGGGGAGGGGAGAAGATGCAGCAATCTGCAAGGAAGAACTTTATGTAGTGTCAGTGGGGGTAGAAACGATTACCATTTTTAAATAAAGATACTGTATTTAAAATATATATTTCCACCAAGCATGTCATATGGCTCAAGTGATTATGCATTTGCCCCTCTAACTTTGAGGATAAAGTTTTATAGCAACCCATTGCAGCATTATCCCACCGACTCCTGTCGGTGTTCTAAAATGTTCACGTGACCAGTTTTGGACAATCTATATACGTATATATTAAAGTTCCGGATTTTATCCATCCCTCTGTCTGTCACACTCTCTTTTCGATGGGGAGTCGTTACATCTGGGACATAATCACAACGTTACATCTAGCGCTACACGATGCCTCAATTGACATGCACGTCATCCAGCACTATTCCATTGCTTCGCTGACAAAGGTTGAACAACATAACCCATATACCTGACTCTTTCTGACGTCCACAGACAGCATGCCAGGTGCGAGGCCAGGTGCGAGGTGTTGAGATGACTGATTTAGTAACATGGAGATGTAATAAGATGGTGTTTGGAACGGCATTATGTCTAGCGCTACGCTTGGCCTTTATGGCAGTCTATTATTCATGACTCAATGAGAAGCGGTGTATTATTCCGGTAACCCACTTCTTATAACTGCTAACAAGTCTAACTAATTAGCCTACATTTCTTAATTGTTCTGTGATCATTATTGTAGTAACACCATATATTCCCTTTGTCATGACTGTAAAGTTTATCAAGATTACTGGCGACTGTAGACGACAGCTTAATAGCTACTTGAAATGTACTTTATTATTGAGTTGTTATAGCTTTTCCTGGCCGTTTTCATCATTATTTCAATCGATATTAGCATTCAAATTCACGCATTTTTACACCTGCTGGACAAATTGTTTCAATTTCGAATTTCAAGCATCCCATTTAATTTCCGGGCAGGAATGAAGTATATATACGGTGTGTGTATATACACTACATGACCAAAAGTATGTGGACACCCGAACATCACACATATCATTCCAAAATCATGGGCATTAATATGGAGTTGGTCCCCCCCTTTGCTGCTATAACAAGCCTCCACTCTTCTGGGAAGGCTTTCCACTAGATGTTGGAACATTGCTGCGGGGATTTGCCTTCATTCAGCCACAAAAGCATTAGTGAGGTCGGGCACTGATGTTGGGCGATTAGGCCTGGCTTGCAGTCTGCGTTCCAATTCATCCCAAAGGTGTTCAATGGGGTTGAGATCAGGGCTCTGTGCAGGCCAGTCAAATTCTTCCACACCGATCTCGACAAACCCTTTCTGTATGAACTTCACTTTGTGCATGGGGGCATCGTCATGCTGAAACAGGAAAGGGCCTTCCCCAAACTGTTGCCACAAAGTTGGAAGCACACAATCGTCTAAAATATCATTCTCTGCTGTGGCGTCAAGATTTCCCTTCACTGGAACTAAAGGGCCGAGCCCGAACTATGAAAGACAGCCCCAGACCATTATTCCTCCTTCACCAAACTTTACAGTTGACACTATGCATTGGGGCAGGTAGCGTTCTCCTGGCATGCGCCAAACCCAGATTCGTCCGTCGGACTGCCGGATGGCGGCGAGCTTTACACCACTCCATCCGACGCTTGGCATTGTGCATGGTGATGTTAGGCTTGTGTGCGGCTGCTCAGCCATGGAAACCTATTTCATGAAGCTCTCAACAAATAGTTGTTGTGCTGTCGTTGCTTGCAGAGGTAGTTTGGAACTCGGTTGTGAGTGTTGCAACCGAGGACAGACGATTTTTACGCACTTCAGCACTCGGCGGTCCTGTTCTGTGAACTTGTGTGGCCTACCAATTTGCGGCTGAGCTGTTGTTGCTCCTAGACGTTTCCACTTCACAGTAACAGCACTTACAGTTGACCAGGGCAAATCTGGCGGGGCAGAAATTTGACGAACTGTCTTGTTGGAAAGGTGGCATCCTATGGCTGTGCCACATTGAAAGTCACTCAGGGGCGGATCTATGATTTCCAATAAGGGGGGGCACAAGTGCTGATGAGGGCGAAGCCCTAACGCGAGGGCCGAAGGCCCGAAGCCTGTAGCGGGGAGTCTGGGGGTCCTCTCACAGGAAAATTTGAAAATTATACTGCTCTAGATGTGTTTTCCTGCAATCTGGGGAGAAATATTCATGCCTCAATTTTTGGCATTTTATCCCCATATCTTTTGATTTTGGGGATTTATTTTGAAAAACAGGATTCGAAATTAGACGGAAAACATATACAGTCAGACAGAAAAAGTACTTGTGTAAGTGATAAAACAGAAAGATATATTTAGCAGAAGTGCTCAGTCATGAGGGTTTATGAATGATTATCCAGAGCATCACATTATGGAAATAATTAATCCACAGTCACTGAAATCCTATCCCCTGGAACAACACAATCGGACCAGTTTTAAAATCACCACTGATTCATCAAATCAAATGCGTCCTTGTCGCAACTGTCTAGTTTTATTTCACTTTTCACCGAGTGGATTTACGAAGAGCATCCTCCCTGGATATCTATTGGTGTATGCATCAATGATTTTGTTGTAGTCAAGTCGGATATCACGATGGATGTAGAGCAGGACAAAGGCGTTAAAGCGATCCTCCGACATCATGCTCCGATAGTCCGTCTTGACGTAACGAAGGGCAGAATTCGCTCTCTCAACTGTAGCACTTGTTGCAGCCGTGCACAGCAGAATACTCAGCACCCTACTTACGTTTGGGAACAAATTCCTCACCCCATCTGAAGCCACGCGTTTCAATGTGTCTGTTGTTGACATGTTGACAATTTCTAAAACGACTCTATCACGCAGTGCGTTATCTTCTGAAATTCTATTGGTTAAGCGCAGTGCCAGCGGCGACATCAAAGCTTACGCAGCTAGGCAAAAACGGCACTTTCTAAAATCAAAATAAGGGGGGGCACGCCGCGCTTGCGCCCCTCTCTAAGTCCGCCTCTGCCCTCTGTCACTGACCTCTTCAGTATGGCCCATTCTACTGCCAATGTTTGCCTATGGAGATTGAATGGCTGTGTGCTTGATTATATATACCTGTCAGCAATGGGTGTAGCTGAAATAGCCGAATCCACTAATTAGAAGGGGTATCCGCATACTTTTGGTCATGTAGTATATACATATATATATCCTGTTGTATTTATTTTGATGTACATTGTAGGTCAGTATCAGTATAGGTCTCTGTGGTGGTCCTTTTCTTTCTTTTATAATCACATGGTTTATTCAATTTTTCATTTTTCTCATCTTTTTCAAACGCATCTACACTCGTGTTAATTTTGTTTTCTTTCTTTTTCGCTTTCATATTGAAAATGTATTCATTGTTTATGTTTTCATGTTTACTATTTCTATATTACTTTGATTCTTTATTTCATAAGAGGTTGCTTTTTTACATCATTTTTAAAAAGTTTTATGCAGGGATAAAACATTTATTTTGACGTTTCATCCATCTATCTTGGTGGGCTCGACCTGTAGGAATGTTATGTAGGTCTGGACATGGTTAAACCAGTGGGTGCACTTTTTTTTTGAGTGATGGCATCATCATTCTGCCTAGCCACCTCCCTCTTGAAGAAGCTGACATCTCCATTGCTGCTTGTTCAATCCTACTTGGTGGGCTGCATCTCTATCTCCAACTGAGTGCAGCCAGTCTGGGAGGGCAAGATCTCTCTTGACTGCAGCCTTGAATGCAGAATGAGCCACCTCCATGTAGTTGAGGAATGGGGAAGGGGGCGGGGAGTATGTAGGGAGCAACTTCCGTTGGATGATTGGGTGGGTAGGCATCCGATGGGAGTTGGGCTCAGACGTGTGGTCTTGCGTTATTGTAAATAAGGACGACAGGCTCACTAGCAGGAAGAAATTTGCACATTTATGGGCTGTATTCACAAGAAAGCCCTCAAAACTTTGTCTAGTTACCGTCTTAAAGGTGATCTGGTGATGGATGAGGCCGACCTCCACGCATACAGGAAACCTAACGTTGCAGTTGTGCCCTCGTTGCCCGTAGACCACGTGTCTTCACAGAAGTCCACGATGGCCTCTTCCAAATAAACGCTGTGTCCAGACGTATCCATATTCGTCAATGAAGACGCAGTTCACAACAAAACATTCTGTAGAAACCATTGTGCATATTGGATGCACTGGCCAAGCACAGGAGGTGCATTTCGCACGTCAGGTATGTCGTCGGTCAGTTTGAGAGTGAGAAGCATACCATCAAGGCTTCTGGAAATGGTGCTCGTGGATACAAGGGACTTGTTTGTTAAAGCAGCTTGCAGGTTTTCCTTCATCTGAATCAGTCAGAAGGGGATTGCATCTAGGAGATGCCGCAGAAAATGCCACATGTCGTCATCCATCTTCGCGTTGCGTTCTCCTCCCTTTGGTAACCTTTCTCATCGACCACTTATCAGATAAATAGAGATAATTGATCTTACTGTTGCTCTGTTGATGCATCAATTGTCGACCAATTCTAAATAGTACAGCACGTTGTTTTCGAAGGCATCAATGAGCCTATCCCTTTCTACACCGGAAACGCTTCTGTAGCGACCACGGGCTGCTATTGCCATTTGTGAATCTGAAAATGAAGAACCAGCCTACTCATACAAATACAAATAAAGATGTGTAATATCTTTCTCAACATTTCACAGAAGATACATATTCTAGAAATTAAAATGATTGTTAATGTCATAATAGGTCGACACGTGAAAATGACATGCACGCATCTTAGGTCAGAAGTTGAAAGCACATAGTGTGAATTCCCATGCACATTCGTGAATTTGAATGCTCAAATACCAACAGCTGCTGACTTGAGTGAAATTGATTGCAGGTCATGCAACTTTTGAATTGAGTGCAAATATAAGGAAATCAAATGCTGAGAAAATGAAGTTGAGCAACCGTTTTTGATATTTGAAATTGAACGATCATGCAGTCAAATTGAATGGCAAAAGATGAAAATTGCCAGAAAACCGATGTTACTTATTCTTCATTAACCTGTATTGCTGTACTGTAACGTAAGTTATGTTGTCCAACTACCGTCAGCAGAGCGATGGGTTCAATGCCAGTAGTAAAATAATGGAACTAACGTTGTTAGATAACAAGTACAAATTGTTACGTGGAGCAAGTTAAGTTTGATCGAGCATTGCTCATTGCCAAACGTTACGAACCTTTTAGGGACGACTGAGCTGGTCATTTTAAAATGGTACACTCTTTATGTACGTGTTGAGGCTTATGATAGAGCATTTAACACCAAGAGGGAAAAGGAGGGGGAAAAGAACTAAAATTAGCATGAAGCATCACAGAACAAGGAGATGAGTTGCAGGTGAAAGTGGGCCTGGGTCCCTCAATGGGTGTAGAGGTAAAAATGGGAGAGACCAGGAAATGGCTGTGGACAGCAGATGTGAAGTCCTGGTGAGAAGAGCAGGAAGTGGCTGTGCGCAGCAGATGTTAAGTCCAGGTGGGAAGAGCATGACACAACAAATTCAGGAAAACATTTCTGTGTGTCGAGAAAGAGGAATTAATGAATGTAAATTTGCATTAATATTACACTTGGGGAGGGTAACAAGATAACGGTTTCTTATATAGGGCGTGTTTGGGTTGTGGCGAGAGTTGAGAGGGCAGGAGGAACAAGACCAGATTATAGCTCATGCGAAAACTATGCTTCACGGGCCTGAAGTTTCACATAAGGCCCTGGCTGTTGTACCATGGGAAGTTATATGACAACCGATGCCAAGACAGCTGGAGTGTTGCAGTTCAAGTTGCCACGGATTAGGAATTGATATTTGGTGTGGGAGTATGGAAGGAAAATTGCCAACTGTGGCATTATTTTTTTTTGGCAAATGGACAGTTGAGTACTGTATAAAATGGCTACCGAGATATGCCATCATTGTTTTGTGCAATTCAAAAATATTCCAAAACACGATGGATTTACGATGTCGCCGTGATGGTGGTACTCGCCAACCACCAATTATGCCTCATCATATGGCCACAGGCTTGGCAAGTCAAGCTCGTATCTTAGCAGGGTCACAAACTTCATTCATCGTCCAAATTATTAAACTATCAGCTGATAATGCAGTATAGTTATCTTGGTTACTGCTTTTTTCCTTCACCCCATCCTTTCAGCAGCATTTACCCTTGCTTCTTCAAAGTCTTCTGTTCCTCTTTCCTTGTCCTTTCTCTTCACCAGTTCTTTCTTTTTTATTTTTTAGTCCAATACTGGACTGCTGTTCCGATGTCCTTCCAAGCTTTAACCCAGGTCCTGATCCTGTTTTCTGTGCTCGCTCCTGCTACACTAACCCATGCAGATGAAGGCCAATGAGCCTCTCATTAACTCAGTACAAGTCATGCTGCGCTGTGGCTCCTATCCACCTCGCAAGCAAGTAAGGGCCACCTGTGTGACTTTTCTTCTCTTGAGCTTTGTGCTTGTGTGTAATATTTCTCTAATTTTCCTTTTTGAGGTAGTTTGTGTGTGTTTGCTTTTGTTTACAAATACTTTTTGAGTTCTTTAACCCTTTTCCAACTTTGAGTTTTTAATCCTTCATCCTTATTTTCCTCCAATTTGCTTCTACCTTTTCCTTTAAACATTTACACAAGGATACCGCACTTGTTTTTTAATTGTTTCATTTGAAATCATCTGTGATAATATAAGGGAAATATAACAAACCTGTAAAGGAAATAGGGCATAGAGAGCTATGGGACTGACAAATATGTGAAGAAGAGTTATGTGAAGAAGAAAAGAAGTAAAACAACAATAAGAGTAACTAGAAACTAAGAAATTTGTTGAGTTGCTGTGAGATGTACAAGTTAACACTGCTTCCTTTCTCCACAGGTATTCTTCCCAGAAAGCTTCCAGGACAGGATGGATGGCCTCACCTTGCATCCTGATGATGACATTGATGTAAGATATGGTTCCTACTTTTTGCAGATGAAGACCACTCAGTGGTTGAAATGTCAAACACATGAACCTTTGTCGTCAGATCAAATATCACCATATACTGCACAACCGGCTTATAATTTCCAATATGCTTCATATTTGCATTAATCAGAATTTTCATACTTATCTGTCACTTCTCCCTCTTTTAGTTATACTCACGTTCCGCCATCTTGATTTCTCAGCGCATGATCATTGGGATAGTTGATTACAGGATTAAGGGAAATTACCTCAAAAAATAATTATTAATATCCATCTATGAAGCAAAACTCCATGGCGTGTTAGTTGAACCGTGCCCCTTATAGCTTTTATAAGTAAGCCAGTATATTCAGTTATATTATGTGCTGTGCGAATGCGTTTTCATGCGATGTTGGTACACCACTACCAAAGTGCATTGTACTTGATTTGCCGAGCGCACGCTCACGCTGTAAACACAAAATTTGTCACTCTGCCATTTTTGATAGTTTTAAAATGCAACAGACTTGCCATTACAGCCAAACATGCAACTCTTATGTAAATCAAACACATATGTGGGAACAAAGCACAGATTGTGACATCACTCCTGAGCTGCCTTCCCCTCTGAAGACTCATTGTGTAGAATATGCGCAGAACAGAGGCCTTGAGGCTTGCATCAAGAAGATTACAATGCAAGATGAATGCAGTACCCGTACAACAACTGTGTTTAATGCTTCCCGTGCTTGTACAATGTAAACTCAGAAGTGCAAAAATTACAAAAAGAGTTCAAGTTGCAAGTCTCAGACATTTCTTCAAGACGGCCAGGTTACTGATAACACGACAGGCCATTTTATTCGCAATTGGATAAAGGCCGCGTAAAATACCCCGATTAGCCTGAAGGCATGAAGGAGATTCAGCTCCTGGTGACAACTTTTTTTAAAATAAAAAAAAGAGTTTCATTTCTTTCTTTCTTTTTCAAAAATACATTTCAAAAATATTGTTTCTGCTCATAAAGCTCATGAGAGCCTGAAATCTTAACCTCAAACTAAGGTGCAATGGATACCACAAAATGCAATGGGATTTGATTAAATGATGTGCTCATTAGTTCTTCAACTTCTTGATCATGCTCGGCTCCACCCTTGTCATTGTGGCAAATTATAATTAGATACTTTTAAGTGAGTACTTCGTATAGAATACTTCAAAGTGAGTACCCCAACCCCACCCTACCAAAAGTCCTCAAACTCCCCTCCCTTCCAAAGCTGTCCCATCTCTACTCTCACCCTCCTACTGCTCATAAAAGCAAATGGGCATTCCCACATCGAAACAGCGGAATATTTAATGCTTTCTGCTCGCCATGTTGCGATCACCGACTTCATAAAAACCCGGCACATCACAGTTCAACTCAAAGTGTTAAATGAAAATAGTTGGAAATAATAGCTCGTAGCAAGGAGTAAAAGCGCTGCTTGAGAAAAAGGGTTCTAAAAGGTAAATGCTAACGGGTAAATGCTAAAGCGTTCTAAAGTGTAAATTCTACAAAAGATCGAAAGGGTTCCTAAATTGGTGCCCTTAGTATAAAATTTGTGGGTGGAGGCAGCTGAAGTGTTCAACCAATGGAGTGGAACTCGCACACACGGTTACTATATACAGTCACGTGAAAAAGTAAGTACACCCCATGTAAAGTTTTGACTTTTTTCAACATATTACATTTTCACGTGACTGTATATATATGTATGTGTTTGTATTAAAATGATTGTTAATATATATATATGATATATATATATATATATATATATATATATATATATATATATATATATATATATATATATATATATGTATATATATATATATATATATATATATATATATTACGGATTTGTCACTTCCGTCGTTGTGGTTTTCATCCACTGTAAGCATTTTTGGTTCCATGTACTGTTATTGTTATCGTTTCAGTGAAATGGAGATAACTGTTTGCAAAAGGTAAAAAAATTAATGTTTTAAAAGAAACCGGAAACCAGATCGAGAGAAAACCGGATGAAGGAAGAGGCGGAAGAAGAAGCGGAGCAAGTGAGGTCGAGAAGAAGCCGAGTTGCTTTGAGGTCTTGAACAAATGCTGGCGAACACGGGGGTCACGAGCGAACTATGGGTTTCCTGGGAAAGGGATTCCTGTGACAGAGTGGTTATCGCTGTGACAGATAAACCTGCGTGACAGGTTTTGCGGTTGATTCCGAAGAGAATCGTTGGAGTGCAGGTAACGCCTTCAGTACGGGCCCGTCGGCCATTTTGTCTCGCTCCCAATTTCGCATCGCTCCAGGCTTTTCACCTCGCTCCAACCATTTCACCGCATCCAGCCGTTAGCCTGGTTTGCGTGTGTAACGTGGATTTTGAGTGGGAATTTGCGGTTCACCGTTTGGGAGCCGTTGAACGTTCATACCCAAAGGTGTGATTTCCCAGTCGCCTTTTGAGGGCACCTTTGCGCATCTTTGGCAGCGTGACTGTCAGCCGAACGGGATTCTGGTCGATACGACATCGTTCTTACGATCACCGGAGCGTGGATCGACTTTGGCTTGATGCCGGGACATAAACTTTGGGAATGTTCTTTTCACTCACTTGGAGCACAGTGAGTTATATTGTACGAAACTGATGGTACCATCATAGGAATTATATATTTGTTGTATAATTGATTAATATTGTTATTGTACTGTTATTCTTGTGTGACCTTAATACAATACTTGTTTGTTGGTAACAATTGGTGTGGTTTCACCATTGGTCTTTGACACACAGAATAACACATCTTTCTGCCGTGACTCCTTTCGGGGCTCGGAGGTACACCGTGACCGGGGTTTGGGGAGGAGCATGTAACAATATATATAAATATATATATATATATACATATATATATTATATATATGTGTGTGTGTGTGTGTGTGTAAAACCACCTTCAGAGGCCATTTTTCCCCGCAAAGCGGGGGTTGGCCTTTTTCGGGAACCGTGGTTGTTGTTGTTTTTCGGTCCCCTTTTTGAGCAATGTTTTACGGCCGGATGCCCTTCCTGACGCCAACCCTTTTTGCCGCCTTTAACGACAAACAGGGAATTACCAGTGAGCTGGTACTCAATTGTGTGTATATAAAATTGTGTGTGTGTGTGTGTATATAAAATTTCAAAACACGCCTGGTCAAAAGTGTCCCTCACTGACCAGGTCCTCAGTCGAAGTCCTCAACATCATCCCGTTTTTGCCCTTCAACCTCAATACAGTCAGCTAATGTGGGCCAGCAGGGGCACATATGCCTCCATTTGCAGCAGCTACACCCAGATGCGTACATACCCCCACCCCCAGCCAGTGAGAACACAGACTACAACAACAAAACCACCTCCACTCCCAAAATCCACAGCCCCTCACCCACTACCAAAAAAAATTAAAAACAACCGACCACCTACCCTTACAACATGCACCACTCAAACAAAAACACATTCATGCAAAATCACACCCACTCCTGCAACACACACACACACACACACACACACACACACACACACACACACACACACACACACACACACACACACACACACTCCTGCAACACACACACCATTCACACATCAACATTTCTCTTCCATGCTCAGTCACTAACCTTTAGGCTGAAATGAACCACCACCCACAACCTTAACCTACACCGTTCGACATGCCTCCATAAACTTCCTCTAAATACAAAATGAGCCTTTCAAGGCAACCTGGGCCACCTTGTCACACATCCTCCTTCTTTCTGCCCCACACACTCCAAGCCAAGCAAGAAATGCAGAAAAGGAATTGCCAATATACCCTCTACACCCCACCTCAAATGGCTGACAAGAAACTCGCCAACCCTTCTCCCGACACTCTGCCTCCAGCTCCAGCTCACTGTACTTTCCTCTCTTCCTCTCATGCACCTCCTCCATGTTCTCTTCCCAAGGTACAGACAATTCCCCTAAGATGACCTGTCTTGTTGCACCTGACCAGATGACAATGTCAGGCTGCAACCTTGTCACACAGATCTCTTCTGGGAATACCAATTGTGGCTTTAGGTCTGCCACCACCTGCGAATCACAAGCCTGACAACCCTCATGCTCTCCACTTCCTCCTCTTTCCACCTCTTACCACTTGGCCTTCTTTGACAAACAACACCTCTCCTCCATCGGTCTCCTTCTCCACTCTTCTCTCTCTTGATCTCAGCACCTCTTGTTGCACCATTTGCACTACCACCGCCAGCACCTGATCATGTCGCCACTTGTATCTTCCTGCTGCCAATGCTACTGAGCATGCACTCGGTGCATGCTGCACCATTCCCAGCCCTCCACACAAATCTCTCCTCCTGCAACAACCGTCACAATCTCAAGTTGAATATACAAATTGAATATAATCACTATATATATATATATATATATATATATATATATATATATATATATATATATATATATATATATATATATATATACAGTATATATATATATATATATATATATATATGTATATATATTATATATATATATATATACAGTGCGTATCAAAAAAAAGGTAATCCGATTTCAAGGGGTTAATATGCAAAGGTTATTTATTTTGACAATTTACATGTGGTTTACTAATTAAGAGGAGATCCTCAGCTTTCCATTGATACCTTCCATGCATCATTGCTGTCACACATGACCGAGTACATGTTCATTGAAAATGACAAGTTCAAATCGCATTTTTACAAGTTTGGCTAATCGATGCAAGTCAGGATAATTGGTGCAAAATGAACGTCAGATGTGAACTTTTCTCAGGAATGATTGGCCTTTATGCACCCACACCTTCAACATGTCCACCTCCCCTTTCAACACAAAGCTCACAGCGGCGGAGCATGTCCTGAACTGCTCGTCTCACCATAGCCGGGTCATTGCGCAAAGCATCCACTTCATGTCGAATACGGCCCTGCAATTCGTCAAGATCACGGGGAGGAGTTATGAACACCTTGTTCTTTAAATGTCCCCAAAGGAAATAATCACATGGTGTGTGGTCAGTTGATCTTGGCGGCCATTCCACTGCATGGTTGAGGGCGATGACTCGGTCTCCAAAGAGTTCCCTCAGCCGATCTCGGACAGCGATAAGACGATGTGCTGGGGCGCCGTCTTGGGCCCACCAGAGATATCTGAAGACACCACGAACCTGTCACTCAAAGTTCTCCTCCAGCTGCATTAAAACTTCATCATTGATCATCTGCAGATATCTGTTACCATTGACATTCCTTTGAAAGAAAAATGGTCCGATCACCTGACCACTTCAACAAAGTCCCAACCAAACAGTCCACTTTTGTCGATTCATGTTGGTGTCAAAATTAAATTCTGGGGTTTGTCCTGTCGGTGCATATTCAAGAACATTGTGGGTATTGACCTTGACGTCCATGCCGAAAGCAGTTTCATCGCCGATAACGAGATACCGCAGGAAATTGACATCTGCTTCGCAACGTGCTATCAACCATCCGGCAAGCACCAGCCTCCTGGCAAAATCCCCTGGCGTAAGTTGATGCCGGATGTGAATCCGAGATGGATGTTGGTGGAGGTCCAGTCTTGTGATTCGGTTGAATGTTGCCGAAGGCAATTCCGTCCCATTTCGTCTTGCGCTGGTATCCCTAGGATGCTCCAAAACTTGCTGCCTTACTGCTGCAATGTTCATTTCAGATTGCCCAGTGCGCCTCCTACCAGAATTCCCCTTGTTGCGGTTGAAGCTAGTGCCATGCTCTTGGTATTTTCTAACATTCGCCCAGATGGTTTTGGCTGCTGGAGGCTCCCGTTCTGGGAAACGTTGCCTGAACGCATCACGAGTTCACTGCAAACTTCCAGTTTGGTGAAAGGTTGTAACCACGAAGGTCCGCTGTTCAGTCGTAAGTTGAACCATCTTTTCAATGACTCAGACTGTCTCTAAACCCATACACTGTAGGCCCATCTTAAATACCCATCTTAAACAAAGGATGATGCAACCGACGATTACCAGACCCGCTTAACAATTTTACATCATCAACTTGGCAGTCGACAAGTAATGCGTCCATTTAAAACTGTCTTGCACCGATTAGCCAAACTTGTAAAAATGCGATTTGAACTAATGAACATGTACTCGGTCATGTGTGACAGCAATGATGCATGAAAGGCATCAATGGAAAGCTGAGGATCTCCTCATAATTGGTAAACCACATGTAAATTGTCAAACTAAATAACCTTTGCATATTAACCCCTTGAATTCGGATTACCTTTTTTTGATACGCACTGTATATATATATACACAAAGAATTAAGTTAAGCACCCCCCCGTTTTTTTACAACCTCGCACATTACAAGTTTGTTGTCGTCAAAACAGTGTAATATACCCATGATATTGCTATATTTTCTGGAGAAGTGATATTATGGTCACATAAAAACATAACAATCATGCCGTTTTCAATATTTTATTCTGAATAATTTAAGGTGAAATTTTTTGGGAATTTTAGGCATATTTTCACCTCAATTTAAGTATGGAGCTATAGGTCCATCACGGACAGTGTGGATGACGTTTATGTTTTCTAACGTACAGTCATTGTTCTGAGAAGACCTCTAGCGATCTTTGCGTCAATAACGTGTGTAGGACCCACGTGATCGGATGGAGCAAGGTGCTGTGACAACCATCCCCTGGCCTGCGTACAGTCCTGACCTGAACCCCCTCGAGCACGTTTGGGACATGTTGGGACGACAAATTGCGAAGATGGTCCCTCCAATAGCCAATCTGGATGAATTGGAACGTGCATTACATCGGGAATGGAACAACCTGCCACAGCAACGCATACGACGGCTTACAGGGTCTATGAGACGTAGGGTTGAGTCAGTGATCCGATCACGTGGGTCCTACACACGTTATTGACGCAAAGATCGCTAGAGGTCTTCTCAGAACAATGACTGTACGTTAGAAAACATAAACGTCATCCACACTGTCCGTGATGGACCTATAGCTCCATACTTAAATTGAGGTGAAAATATGCCTAAAATTCCCAAAAAATTTCACCTTAAATTATTCAGAATAAAATATTGAAAACGGCATGATTGTTATGTTTTTATGTGACCATAATATCACTTCTCCAGAAAATATAGCAATATCATGGGTATATTACACTGTTTTGACGACAACAAACTTGTAATGTGCGAGGTTGTAAAAAAACGGGGGGGTGCTTAACTTAATTCTTTGTGTATATATATAGTATAGTATAGTATAGTATAGTATAACCAATTGATATGTGTGGGCAAATTACATGCCCAGACCAGGAATCGAACCCAGGTTCTCTGGAAAACCGTACCAGTGCTCTGCCATCTGTGCGAACCTGACTGAGCATGCAATTTTCCCACATATATGATTGCCACTCTCTTTCCATCAATGCTTCCGGGGCACTTGCTACCAACCATAGGATCACCAACGCGGCCTGCTCACGAGAGGGTCTTCCTCAAATGGGAGGACAAATCCATGTCCTCTATTATAAACATGAAACACCACTGGAGACATAGTAACACAATTATATAAATGAATAGGATTATAAATAATCTGGTCTGGGTGCGTAATTTTCCCACATATATCGATTGGTCATTTATAATCCTGTTCATTTATATAATATTTGGTATATTTCACAAACAGTAGAGACAAAATTACCAACAAACCACATTTTTCTGATTTATACTAGTCTTTGTCCCATAAATGGCTACCTGGTCATGTCTATTTTTGTGCTGTACCAAAACATAACATTTTTTTGTTAGATACCAAATGCTTTCTTTTTTTTTCTAGCATGGATTAATGAAAAGAAACAACATTTTCTCGTGCAAAATAAACGAATTCACACGTTGGAAATATGCAGGCATATCTTTTCCAGGATGACCTGAAAGTCGCTTTACCCTTCCGCAGTAAACATTCATTCTTAAACCTTTTTTAATATACTGTACAGTTTTTATTGTGCAGTACTTAAAATCATTAATCCGACATTGTCTGTATCTGTATGCACTCCATCATTCTCCTGAGTCAGTGCTACCGCATACTACGGAATTGAGGGAGGTGCGGGAAATTTGGCACGGGTAAAGGGACTTTCAGGCCACCCTGTACGTTACCTGTTATTTTGGTCTAGTTCACGTACGTCAGTCATATGCATCCATCAAAATGGGTTCAGTGTGCCACCCCTTTCTTTATTGCAAATCAAGCTATTGTCAAATCGATATACCGTCCCCCACAATAAATGCAATTGGCTTATGAAGGAAAATAATCTTGCACATTCTTACCTGCTCGTTCAAAAATTAAATACTGATCTGAAACTTCAAATGAAGGTTTACGTCAAAAAATGGCAAACGTCACCCATTGCCAAGGGAGCGCATGATCATTGACATGGTAAATGTGAGCAGTTGTGTGTCACGTGATCTAAATGTCACCGTTTTCTGATGGAGAAGTATGTAATGGCGGTCTAAAGATGTGGGCGTGCAGTCTGTCAAGTGTAATAATGTGCGGTTGCTCGTGAAAAGGTAAAGTACCGTCAAATATTTTTCATACTTCATGAGATAAATGCTTCAAGCACATGTTGGTACATCTATTGATATGAAAGGCTCATTCATACGTGTACTGATGCATATGTCACCCATCTGAAGAGTCGTCGGGGTCACATTTGCTGTGTGAGAGCAAGTGTTATGATACAATGAGGTAATTCCTTGGGACAGCATGCTTGACTATTTGTGTATTGCTTGTCTCACGTTGTTGCATAACAAGTCACTGTAGTACTGTGCATTCATGGGTTTGCATTCGGAAGGTCAACACAAGTTAAACCATTACATCTCAAAACATTTCCCATACTTTTTCTGGCTGATAGCTGAACCTGTTAGGAGGGGGCTAGTGTGTGTGTGTGTGTGTGTGTGTGTGTGTGTGTGTGTGTGTGTGTGTGTGTGTGTGTGTGTGTGTGTGTGTGTGTGTGTGTGTGTGTGTGTGTGTGTGTGTGTGTGTGCGTGCGTGCGTGCGTGCGTGCGCACGCGTGCCTGTGCTCGTTTACGTCGATCAACTTTAATGTTGCTCCTCTGGATGGCCTACTTTAATATAGCTTCTTGAAGTGTCAAAGGGGTTACCTAGATCCTAGGGAAATACCCCGACAAGGCGCTGAATTGTTAAATGCTCGGTCTTGTTTTATTTTTGGTGGAGACCAATAATGTCTTCACGCCATGCTTTTTTCGACTCTGGCATTAAAGGATGGACTGCAATCTCGTCACATGTCACAACCTTTTTCAATGAATCTCTCTGGTGACATCCCAGCAACTCTGTTGCAATAGCTATAAGAGTTTCCTTTTGAACAAACGAAAGGCTATTTGGTGCTCATCTTGCACTAGCCTTGCTTAATGATCATTTTCACACTTTTGACATCAATGTCTTCTGCAATTTCACATGTAGTAGTGCGGTAATTGTGCTCAAATTAGCTGTTCAACACGTTTAATGTTTGCTTAAGTGATCATTTGGTTCCATGTGTGAATCTCCTCGATCACTCACACATTGCAGTCATTGTTGATCTCGCTCTATTACTCAAGCACACCATGTGAAACGTAATACACCTCTGTTCCACAGCACACATGGACTGTTAGCTGTCATCTTGGTTTTACTCGGTATGCTAATTGGGCCAGCATTCATGTTGCTTACCGTATAGCCATCTTAGGGTGAACAATTTAATTCCACTGCATAAAATTTTAGGATCCAACTATTTTTGTATGTTCTACAATTTAAAAATTCCACATCAACTTTGAACGGCCGTGGTAGTTTATGATAAACGCCAGCTAAATAGTTCAATATTGGAATATTTTTCTATATCTTCCCCATATGATTTCCTTCTTTGTTGAATTTTGAGTGTCTGGATACTCTTTTGAAATTATTTTTTTGTAAACAATATCTGATAATATTCAGAGCAGAGACAGAGCTGCTGGGATAATATTCACTCAAGAACAGCTAATTTGTTCAGAAAATAAGCGAAAAATGACCACAGTGTGGTCACCAGCTGCGACGTGTAGAATCATGAGGATATCCGTTGCAATATGCGCTACCAAATTCGACCAGTCATTAAATTATACGCATGCACTAGCGTCTTTTTGTCTTTCAGCTAGAATTTATTCTGGTTTCTTCAAACAAATCGCGATTTTAGTCAGCGATGTTCTTACCTCATACCAACGCACGTCCGAATGTATGCGCATGCACCATTCAATAATTACACCTAATTTGTGTCAAATTCTGTGAAACGAGATTGATATGAAAACATTCATGTTGTCTTTGTTGCTAAATTTATTCTGGTTTCTTCAAACAAATCACGATTTTAGTCCGCGATGTTGTTACCTCATACTGACGCACGTCCGAGTGTATGCGCAAACGCTATTCAATAATTACACCTAATTTGTGTCAAGTTCTGTGAAACGAGATTGATATGAAAACTTTCATGTTGTCTTTGTTGCTAAATTTATTCTGGTTTCTTCAAACAAATCACGATTTTAGTCCGCGATGTTCTTACCTCATACCAACGCACATCCGAGTATGCGCATGCGCTATTCAAAAAGGCACCCCAACAACAAGAACAACAACGCGGTCCTCTCATAGAGCTGGTCGTCACAGCTAAAAATAAAACGATAAAAGCTATTCTCAATCCACAGATAAACCAATTTGCTAATAATAAACAGTTTTCACATGGCTGAAGAGACCCTCATAATCTCTGAATGGGGACAAAAAGAAAAAAAAGAACCGCCTTTTAGAGGCCATTTTTCCCCACAGAGAAGGGGTTGGCCTTTTTTGGGCACCGTGGTCCCCTTTTTGAAGCAATGTTTCATGGCCGGATGCTCTTCCTGCCACCAACCCTGTTAGTCGCCTCTTGCGACACACAGGGAATTACCAGTGAACTGGTACTCAATTTGCCGACCTCGGAAGGATGACAGGCCAAGTCAACCCCCCTGGTGTTAATTCAGCGATCGCCCGGGACTCAAATCCAGGATCCTAGGATCCCAAGCCGGCACCCTAACCGCTAAGCCAACACCAGGGGACAGAATGTTCAAAAACATATATCCAGTGGAATCGTGAGTGGGGATTAAACTTGAGACTTTGATTCCAAAATGGCAAGTATCTGTCTTCGAATTTGATGAGCAGTCATTATGTGCTTTAATTTTCACATGACCCACACCATGCATGATAACTAGTGTGACTTTAACTCGATTGACTTGATAACGCCAGAACTGGCTTTGTTGGAATTTCATCCTCAGTTCCTCCGAACAAAATTAAAGCTGAAAAAAAATCCATGTTTGTCTTGGTTATTGTGATGTATGTGACAATGACTTGACTTTTGACGTCATCCTCATGTAATCATCTCATCCAACCAGACGAAGCTGAGCAGTCTTTGTGAGCAGGACCAGGCGGTTCAAGAATTGGGACGACGTCTCCAGCAGCTCAAAGATGAAAAGGTGCAATTGCTTTATTACAATTTATTTCAATGATTGTAAAAGGAAACAGCCTGAGACGTATTTCAATAGCTTTTTGTGGTTAAAATATTTTTGGGTTCTGAGTTTGCTGCTCTTAGGAGGCCCTGGGAGTTAGGAACTCCAGTAAATAGTTAATTTTAGGTGGTTTGTATAGACCTTGTACAGTTGACGTCATCAGGTCATGATTTGGTTAGATGACAAAAACAAGCAGATTAGATTTTGCTTCAGGTCCGAATCCAGATGCGGCCCATCAGTGGGATACAAAACTTAAACTGTTCAGCCTGGCGGAGGTATGCGCTCTACCGAGTGCCATTCTAGCTGAAATGTGCACCCAATGGCCGGACAACCGCCGGACCCAACCCACATTTGTCACTTGGCTCCACCCACCATGGCACCCAGGCAAAATAATATGGCCGCCGTCTTGGTTTTCTGGTGGGCTTAAGACATTGCGTCTACTGGTTATGATTATACACTGCCCGAGTTTGTTGCGTCAGATTTCCAATGACTGTTTGGACCACGTGTTACTCAAGATAAGAGACCCTGAAAAATCTAATCACTGTCGAATAAAAATTATTATTAATGTTTAATCAAGCCCATCAGCATGCACGGTACACGCCTCCCTAAAAAATGGCATTACGTATTTTTTTAACGGCCCCATATTGGGGTTGAACAATCCGTGACCGTGTAACTATTATGTTGAAGGCTCCAATCACAGACTATATAGTCCTCATCGAGGCCAGGCCTTAAATAAAAGAACAGCATATATAAAAAAGTGAAGAAAGAGAATATACTTGAGAGTTTATGAGGAAGTAAAAAAAGATCTGCTTTTTGAGAAGAGGAAGGTCATAACTCATAAGTGTTTGGAAAGATATGAGAAGGTAAAGAGTTCCAGAGTTTGGCAATGCAGGAGAAGAAACAAACATCACAACAGCCCACCCTAGAGTTGCCAATGGCCACACAATAATCATGTGATGGAGTGGCTTGTTGAGTATTCTGTGATCTCGTTAATGGCGAATGTAATCGGAGGAAGCAAGAGGAATGTATCTGAACGAGGGAGTGAGATGCACAAGCAGGCTGCGTGTCCTTATGTATCATCTGAACATGTAACACAAAAGCATACATACAACACTGATGGGACTTGCAGGCACAGTACAACAGGCATTTTAAGGCCATTTTCCCTGCAAGAGCAGGGGTTAGCCTTGTGGTCCCCATGATAATCTTCTCCATTTTGCCCTATTTTCTGCATCTCCCCTTGTCAACCCCCTTGCCCGCATTTCTTCTTCCACCATCTTTAGCCAAGTCTTTCTCGGTCTTCCCCGTCCTCTACTTCCTTCTACATTCATTTCCATCACTGTTCTCAACCAGTCACTTTCATCCTTCCTCAACACATGACCAAACCATCTCAACCTGTTTATCTTCACAGCATCAATCACAGGCTCTATTCCCATCATCTTTCGCAATTCATCATTTGTCTTCCTCTCTCTCAACGATACTCCACACATCCACTGAACCATTCGCATTTCCACCCTTTCCAGCCTTCGTTGCTGCTCTACGTTCATTGCCCATGTCTCGCTCCCATAAATCATAACACTTCTCACACATGCAGCATACACCTTTCCCTTCAGCTTCAACGACACTCCCCTCCTCGTCAGCATGCCACTCAGTTCCCGAAACTTCTTCCATGCACATCTCACTCCAGCAACCTTTGACGAGTCTGATCCACCTTCTCCATTCAGCATGTCTCCTAGGTAACAAAATGTTTTCACACCTTCCAGCTTCATGCCGTCTCCAAGATCCAACTCAACATTTCCTCCATCTGCAGCTCCCTCTGTGCACACCTTACACTTGAATGTAGCTGCCACACTCGTTAATGACCCTCTCAAACCACTACATTTTTGATGAACCCACTCAGCGCACATTGTACATTGAATGGAATTCACTCCGACTTGCAGGCACAGTAATGGACACAAATGTTCAACAATGATCGCTCCATCGGAAAGAACAAAATGAGCACAATTTTATCCAATCAGTAGGACTGAGCTTATAAATGGAGTGGAGAAACTCGTGCCTTCCATATAGGCCTAAACGGGAACAATGATTGGAAGAAACACAATCCATGGTTTGAGCGTACTTTGACTCGGTAATTTAATTTGATTCCAACATTGTTCATTGTTTAACAACAATGATGACGATGACTCTGCCTTATTGGCCAGGACCGGCTTCATCACCATACTGGCGGTTACACAAGGTCCATCAATTGCTTTGATCGGTCAACTAAATGATGGCTATTGTGGCTGGAAAGGCTATGATTGTGGTTCTTTTACCTATATTTGGGCTCTCTCGGCCTCTATATACAGTCTCTATGAAGTTTGTTTTCGAATTTTATTTTATTTTAAATAATCGAGCACAAATTTATATTGGAATTTAACACATCGACTTTACTTTGCAGGAAGGTTTGGAACAAGCTGCTGAAAAAATCAGACAAGAACTAGGAGATGCGGAGAGGTCAAGAGCTGCTCGACAAGGTCCCAATGAATCGCTGCTGTGGAAACAGCAGTCTTTACAGCAAAGGCTTGTGGGAACTCGTGCTGACATCGCACGTACATCAGCGGTATGATTCGTTAATATGCAGATGGGAACGGGGGCCTCGGCCACTGTGTCTTTCTTAATGTTGGCCACGTTGTCTGCTATTGATCTCACCATGCTCAGGAGCTGCAACGTGTGAGGAATGAAGCACACATCCTTGAGGCACAGCTGCTGATAGTGAAATCGAAGCTGGAACAGACACTTGGAGGCACGGTAGGTTTTCGTGTCCAATAACTTTCCGAAGTATGTCGATTCACCAACGTTGTTTTTATACCACACTTCCTTTCTTCCTGTGCATGCCAGAATCCCATAACAAACCAGGATCGTTTAAAGAAAGATCTGTGGAGGATCCAAGATGTTCTTGGGGGTCTGGAAAAGAGCAGTGTACATGGCGGAGAGGCAGGTGAGGCTGTTTCCACAATTTCTGTGCATGTGGAAATTATATGATGGCAGTAATGTCTCTTCGGGCCAAATTTATAAGAGGCATTTAAGAGTTGGACACATGTAGAATCGCTAATCGTGCCATGATCACCTGTTCAAAGTTAGTCGCCAATCGCCAAAGAGCGAATAATAAACTTCTACAAAATAAACAAAAACCCAATCACAAGCGTTTAAATAACAAATAAACTTCTACATATCGGTGAGAGTATGTTTAAGAGTGCCTTTAAGGCCTTGAAGCAAGCATTGCATGGCTTGTAATTGGGAGTTTACATGCGACATTTGTTTGAATTATCTCAAGAGAAGACAGAAGAGGATAAGAATAGGGCAGTTCGCTGATGTGTATTGAGAATCTTCGAGGATAGATGCAATTCTCTGGATAAGTATGACAATATCAAATTTGTCTGCAGTTATAGACTCTCGACGGAATCCTTTCGAAAATATCATTCTATGTTATAAAAAACGATATATAGTATGATATCTCAAAAAGTTATGGGTGGATTCGGACTAAACTTGGTGAATGAGTTGGTTAGGTGACAAGTCCAGGCCGATTAGATTTCGGTTAAGGTCCGGCCTATCGGTGGAATACAAAACATAAACTAGTTCTACTGTAGTTTGTGTTGTATTGGTGTATGGCTGGAATTGCCTGTGGGAGGGGTTGGAGGTGGGGGGAAGACGCTAAAACATTTTTGGGGTATTTTGTTGTGTGGAGGGATGTGAAAATCGAACTGACTCAAGCATGCTGTCATTCAGAGCGCTTGGGATCTTCAAGCCTTCAGAACAGCCCCAGTCGTTCTTTGATCATGGCACCCATCACCAGCACTGCATCCGGTCACCGCGGAAAGGTCAGTTCATGAGGGAGTGAATCGGAAAGAACAATGAATGGATTGTTACGTGGCAGTGAGTTATGCTCACCATTGTAGTGGGAGTGAGTCAGAGGTGCGTGCATCAGAGAGAACATAGGGTGGGAATTGCTCATATTGACACCTCACGAAAAGAAGGATCAGGGTTCAGGGGTTAAAAGTCGAGGGGACTGGGAGAAAATTGAAAATAATGGGGAAGCAAACCAAAACCAAAAGAAGGATTTATTTTTTATTTTTTTTGTATACAACATCGAGGCTCGTGAAAGAGCTAACATTAATCACACAAAAAAAATCTAACAGACATAAAACATATAACAAGGGGAGCGGTGCAGTAGACAAGATGGGGAGAGCGGGGGAAGCACACAAACACAACATTTGAGAGCAGGGACATCGGGAGATCTGTGGGAGGGAGGGGGCTTGGGGGGGGAGGGAGAAGTATAAAACACATGGACACTGCAAGGACTTCCAGGAAAGAAGTTGGTATTTCAAAAAAGTGGCTCTGGGGTGAATTAGCGGGGGTAGAAAAGATGAAGGTTTTGGATGGTGGTGAACAGCTGTTTTAAAGACCTGGAGGGGTCTTTGTTATCCCTGGAGGGATGTTATACAAATAAACTAAAACAACTTTAAAAATTAATCAAATGAGAATGATAGAAAAAATATACAAAATAAAAGGAGAAGGGGAGAGATGAGAGGAAAAGGGGAGGTAAGAGGAATGGACACGAGCCTTCACGAGCAACACTACAGTAGTTCTTCATTCTAACATTGGAAAGGTTAGGATTGTAACATTATTCTCATAATTATTTCTGTGTCTTCATTTACTACCTTATACTTCAGTCTCTATCCTCCACTTTCATTGTCCATAACATGAATCATAGTTGTTCATCATATTTTCCCCATCTTCTATATATTGACGATGTAATCGCCATTTCGATTCCTTGTGCCTTCTTGCTTTTTGTGTTTATCATAGTGAGCCATGCGATTTCTTTCTTCAACCTTCTCTTCCTCAGAGGCCAGATTTCACAATTCCATACTCTTTCACCCTGCCGCGCCACTCATCGCTCGGCATTGGACGTAACACCTCCACCCAACCGGCCCTCTCAAATGGTGATAGCCAGGTGAGGTTAACAGAAGCAATGCTTTGGTTTTGTGTTTTTGTCTTTAGTTTCTGCTCCATAAAGCTTGAATTATATCTGTAGTGTGTGTGTGTGTGTGTGTGTGTGTGTGTGTGTGTGTGTGTGTGTGTGTGTGTGTGTGTGTGTGTGTGTGTGTGTGTGTGTGTGTGTGTGTGTGTGTGTGTGTGTGTGCGTGTGCGCGTGCTCAAGGAGGACAATATACAGCCAACCTAAAATTATACTAACCATTTTGCAACAAACATGGTATAGCCAAACTAGTCTCAGGTGAATTTTCCTCAATAGCCCGCAGACTCCTTCAGGCCTTGGTCTTAGTCATAGGTCAGTCTGTGGGTTCATGGATGAAACGTCACCTGAGACTAGGTCTGCTCTATCTTGTTTGTGCAATCAGTGGAGTAGTACTAAGTTGCAATTCTTGATAGTCTGTGCTGTTTCCTTTTCTTCCTATTTTTATTTCCATTATTTATTTTCCTTCCCAGATACCCAGTGAGTCAGCATTAGACAGAGTACAAAACTCAAAAGGTATGTGAGTCCTATCATATGGCCATGAATGAATCGAAAAACCATATTCCAACATGGTGTCGTAATCTCCCTGTCCTCATGTAACACACTCATAAGTTCTACTCAACTTTTATTTTGTTTATTTGTATCCTTCTGTCTCTGCTCTTCAACAATCCATAAAAGTCCTCGTTTCTTCTCTCTAGGCGCATATCCTGTAGGGGTGGTTCCCCCGTTGCCGAAGAGTGGGACATTGGCACTGCCTTCCTATGTGACACTTCGCCGTACTCACACTGATGGCACCAAGGTGCGTGTACCATACAGGCTGCTTCTGCCATGAAGGCTGAAGGACACGTTAGAATATCATTTGTAAAGTAGGACGGCACTCGGTCGAGAGCATACCTCTGCCAGGTTGAACAATTTACATTTTGTATCCCACTGATAGTCCGGATCTGCATCCGGACCTGAACCAAAATCGAATCAGCTTGTTCCTGTCACTTAACCAACTCATCCACCAAGTTTTCTCATAACCTGTCCTAACTTTTGGGAATATCGTTTTGGATTAAAAATAATTATCTGATTGGGATCTTCAGCAATATCGAATCAATTTGTCCTTGTCACACACCCAACCTGTCCACCAAGTCTCATCCGAATCTGTCCATAACTTTTTGAGATATCCTGCTGATAGACAGACAAACAGGGATGATACCCTCCGTCCACCTTCAGTGGTGGAGGTAATTGTCTTCCCACAACTTAGGAAATGCATCAGAACTATCGTGTTTGTGCAACTATTACCTTATTAAATGCCTGGAGTAATTTGGCATTGACTGCTGCCACATGTCAAAATATTATATGTGAGTTCACATTAGAATCTGAGAGTTTTTAACCATTAATGGTGTTTTAGAGATACGAGGACCGTCAATGCTAAAGACTTAACTGCAATAGACTGGACAAATGAGATAGTCAGACTCATGTTTAGCAAAGCAAGTTGCATCAACCTCTGCAACCCACTTCATGCTGGTAAAAGACATTGCGCTTATGAAATATTTGTTGCCATTGCATAACTTTTGTGGCCAAAAATATGTTGAAATAATAGCAATAATAATAATACTTGTCGTTATTGTTGTCAAACTATAAAGTTCTTACCTGCCACGAGCACGATTTTCTTGGGGAAAGTCCAAGCCCTTGTTCAAGTGCAAAGCAACAACATGTGCGAATGGCTTGTATTACATGAATGGGATTCAATGTGGGGGTTGGGTGACTGTGTGTGCTGTGTTGTATTTTGTGGATTTTTCTGTTAGGATTTATGCCTCTCTGAGGTCTGTATTTTGACTTGTGTTTGTTACATCTCCCCACCTCCCCATTCATGATTGAACTTCCCACTTCATAACGGCTGATTTAAAGCCACCATGGTACCATTTAGTCTTTCTTTCACTCCATATAAATGTTTATCAAAGTAAATGCTTCAATAAAAGCACTTAACGGTTTTGACATGTGATATAAATAATTGTAACGTGGAAATCCATGAAACATTTGTTTCATTTCTGACAGATGTGCAGCAGAGATAAGTGGATCTTCTTGTTTGAAGATTTCACAATGTTGTTTCTTGGGAAGAATGGATGTTAGATATATCACCTCTGAACTGTGACCAAGGCTGAAAATGTTTTTGTGTTCTCTACAACATTTGTTTTGTTATTGTGCCGTGGATTTTAACATTTTGAAACCGCTTCCTATCTCCACTCTCACTGCCTCGTGCTTTGTCACCAAACTTGTAGGCATAACTAACAGTCATACAATTGTACTTACATCATCTAAATTTACTTACGATTCCTTTTATTCTATGCAGCGCAATCTAAAGAAGTCTTTTCTCAGCATTCACCATGCTGGATTAAATTGTGGCATTCCGGTGGGCAGCGCTTGCGGTGCCATTCCATCACAGGATTGTTATTCTTAATCCTTCCCATCCGATCAAATCCCACACCATCCTATCATTCGTACTTGATGGGTATAGTGTAGAACTCCTCCATTGAGGTTGTATAACCTCCTCCAGTTTAGTCAGGTTCACTATGTCAATAAATTATATTTCGTTCAAAATCATGGTAGATTAGCAAACCTATACATTTTTGGAAAGGTTATCGCATAAGGAAACTAAAAATCAATGTTTACATTTGGAGAGATACCTGTATGGCGGCCATTTTGGATTTTCAAAATGGCCACTGTAAAATACATATTTTGTTCTATTTCTGCCTCTAATTACCCTAAAAACTTTTTAAAATATACTAAACCTATATTTTCAGGGACAAGGAATCCAATGAAAATATCAAATTAGTGCTATGGGGAATGGTAAGACACGAATCAAAGGTTTTGAATTGCAAAATACTGTCTTTATATTCGCGATAAGTTGCATAATCAAATACATGTTATCATTTTGTACAGGCAGTTAATAACATCAAAATGTGTCACAATAATTCATATCACCAAACATACACAGGCAGTCAGCAAAATCATATATACACATGCAGTCAGTATAACTTCACATCTACACAGGCAGTCAATGACAAAATATACACAGGCAGTCAATGGCATCAAACATACACGATTACAGAATATGCCATTTAGAGTTCGTCATCACTGTCCTGTGTGTCGTATCCGACAATATAGTCCGCATCGTTTTCACAGTCCGTTCCACACAAGCAAAGGTCGGTCAAATTGATTGGCAAATCGAATTGGTCGAATGGTCGATCGAATCGAATCGAATCGGATCGAATGGTCGAATGGTCGATCGAAGCGATTGGTCGAATGGTCGAATTGGTCGAATGGAATTGGTCGATTGGTCGAATCGAATTGGTCGGAATTGGCAAATGTAAACATTGATTTTCAGATTTTCCATGTAATAACGTTTCCAAAAATGTATAGGTTTGCTAATCTACCATGATTTTGAACGAAAAAACATAGTGAACCTGACTAAGTTATAACATCCAGTTGTAGTCATGTCCTCCAGTTATAACGTAAAACTCCAGTCGTACAACCTCATGTCAATGCAGCAGCACAATATCTGGACTCTTCTTCTCCCTCACATCATTTACTCAGGAGAGGCCGAAGAGCTCCCAAGATGTCGGTACATCTGCTGGATCAGCATCTACCCTTCGTGGAACTAAAATGAGTGCCGAAGAGCAGCTCACTCGCTTGCAGAACAATCAGCGTGCCTCACAACGTATCGCACTTCGTGCTCGACGCAAGACGGTCACTCTGGGGGCAACAGGAAGCACTACAACTAGCAGCCGACCACTGACTATTGATGGACTGCAGGTTGGTGTTGTCATTTGGATGAAGACGTCATTTCCTTTTTTTGAACCCTTGTTTTACATCTTTTTGATTTTTCTAGCTTTTGCACATTCACTCTGGCTTTGCATCTGTTTTCTTTAGCCACATTTACTGTCCTTTACTCTTGAATCCACACCAGTCCTTCCGGCCACGGCCCAAAGATGACTTGGAGATTGAGGCATTGGAACGAGCACTCAGAGAGGATGAGCCTGAAACTCCAGCGCAAGAGATCGCTCGGCTCCGTGGCCAGGGGGAAGCAACGGTCAGTTTGATTTATAATGAGATATTGACTCCATTACAGCGCATTTTATGATTCTTAACCTATTCCACATTTTTTTTGTATTGAGTATTGATTTGGATTAAGTTTTCTCGTCCGGTGTTTGCTTGCAACATTATCCTCAGACGCTTTCCTTTTTGTAGACCCCAGCTGATGCATCATTTGCCGAGGAAGTGGATGCACAAGAACCAACAAGTCCCGCAGAGGAACAGGAAAAACTGCGACGAGTGCAGCGCATAAAAAGTTTAGTCGCTCGTTCAAGGTAAACCCTTCAAGTACTTCTCCGATTAACTAAAGGTTTCACATTATTGATGTAATAACATGAAAGATAGATTGTTGTTGTGATATCTCCAACCATAACAGCACAAGTTTATTTTGAGAAAGTCAAGTTAGAAAATAATTATATTCAGAAGAAATCAAGTTATCGTGTGGATTTGTCAGTGACTCTTACTTTATCGATCCTTAATTTGGCCTTAGCTTTGCCGGTGTGCCTGTGGAGAGGGTAGGCGTACACAACCAGCTTGAAGAACAGGAACGCATCATTGACATGTCCAGTGCACTCGCTGTGGAAGCAAGCCAGAAAAGCCGGGGTGAGACACTTGTGCACTTGTATCTCCAACCTCTTGGCTCCCATTCATCAAGTTTTCTTCGATATTCTGACTTTTATTGGCATTTGCTCTCGGGTTCCTCGTCCTCCCGGCTCTTTTTTTTTTTTTTACCATTCATATTGTTATCCCTTCCGCCACGCAGCGGGAGATGGAGTTTTGCAGTGTGTGTGTGTGTGTGTGTGTGTGTGTGTGTGTGTGTGTGTGTGTGTGTGTGTGTGTGTGTGTGTGTGTGTGTGTGTGTGTGTGTGTGTGTGTGTGTGTGTGTGTGTGTGTGTGTGTGTGTGTGTGTGTGTGTGTGTGTGTGTGTGTGTGTGTGTGTCAGTCAGTCAGTCAGTCGCCATTTTTCTCCCAGATGGCTGAAAAGATCTTTGTCAAACTTTCAAAGGTTCATCAGTGAGTGACAGTGTTTTCGGGTAGATAAAAAAACAATTTTGAAAAGAAGCGTTTGATTTTGTTTTTTTTTATCGCTCTGTATATGCCAAGGCTTTGTAGGTCATAAATCAGGTCATATTAAATGAGCCTCGACCCCATTCCTTAGTGGGTGTGGGGAAGTGCTTTCGACCCCACAAAAGAAATAGGGCACAGGGCAAAGCCGGGTACCCATCAGACAATGCCAGGTACCCACGGGCAAGGCCGGTTACCCCTGTTAGTATTTCATAACAGCAAAGAAAAAAAGTTGAGGCAGCGGTCTGGTGCTTATACACTACCCCATGTTTTTTTTGGTCTGATTGAAATAATTATAATTTTCCTGTAGGTTTGGATTAATTTGAAGCAAATATTACTTTATAATATTTTTCTCTCCAAGGAGTGTTTCCATGTTTCAGGGTGGGACAACAGACAGCATCAGCCTATTATACATGTAAATATATTAAAAATCGAAGTGAGAGTGAGAGAGAGAGAGAGAGAGAGAGAGAGAGAGAGAGAGAGAGAGAGAGAGAGAGAGAGAGAGAGAGAGAGAGAGAGAGAGAGAGAGAGAGAGAGAGAGAGAGAGAGAGAGAGAGAGAGAGAGAGACAGAGACAGAGACAGAGACAGAGACAGAGACAGAGACAGAGACAGAGACAGAGTCGTCAACCTTTCCCCTTTCATAACATCTCAGGAAACTCAATCCTCGCTGGAAAAAATGTGTGGCACTGGCAGGAGCTTCGTATAAATGTGCTGACATCTGTGGAGCAGGGCCATTCTTGCTTCATGGTTTGGGAAAAATGCTTGGACAGTTTGTGCTGATTACGTCATTGTTCGACTTGTCGTGGGAGGATGTTCAAACATCTCGAATTTTCTCTTCTGTTGATACGTACAGCAGAATTCATTTTACTGTTAATATATTGAGATCATCGCTTTTTTTTTTTATGTCTGCAAAGGTGCTAAAAGGAGTTCATTATTTTGAATGTATTTTAATCTATTTGATTGTTTCTATTGTTGTTGTTTTTACTCTCTGCCCTTCTCTTCTGTTTCTCCCCTCCCCCAGCAAAATTATCTCCCACCAAGGTGGTTTCCCCTCCACCACAGAACACCATTAAGAGTGGTTCTCACTTTGCCTTTGTGTGATACCTTCTTCATGGACTGTCGTACAGCAGCTTTGCCTCTGCACGTTATGTCTGCATCTTTGCACCGCGTTGGCATCGGTTCGGCCTCATTGGCCTAGATATCCATCACCAGCATAACGATCCACCTCTTCTTTCCTCTCCCACCTCTCTCTTCATCCCTTCCTCCTCACACATGCACAGGACCACACCAAAGTGTGTAAAAACATCCACATGGTACTTTATTACTTCCATACTGTACATATTTTTCAAATACTGTATATGCATACATTTTAATACATAGGCATAGATTAGTATATTATGCAACTTGCATAGACACCATTGTGAAATTGGATGCAAGCTCTGTTTTTGATTTCGTACTTTTGTTAAATTTCTTACTAGGTCTGGTTATACCGTCTTAATTACGTTGGGTTTGCTGCCGGGTAGGAAATTACTCTCATGCATGGTCATGAAACTAACTCGATGGTACGAAAATAAATTACATCTCGGTTTAGGTTCGCATATATTTTAATTTCAGTTATTTACGGTTATTTAATTATGCTGCACCCTCCACCTCCCCCTTTCCCTAACCCATCTCAACCCCCTTGCTCCGCTGCACTTCATACCGATGTGGTGCAGGAATTCCACGGTCAATCACCACCTCCTCTGCAATAATGTGCTTTTAGCTGCCTTTAGAATGGGAATGGCTTGCATACCTATTCAGTGAGTCCGTCGTAAGGATAAAGAAACGGTTTTTGTGGACACCATTTTGTCACCGCTCCTACTTCTGGTTCATTGTTTGTTTATTGTCATTGCATATTGCCGAATATAAAATGTGACTTTATCTGTACCAGCAGGTCGTGCCCTGTGGCCTTCACTAGTGAATGTAGGATCATTACGGCATCACCATCACCGATGGAGGTTTCTTTTTGTACATTAATCAGATTCTCATGCTGTCTGGGCCAAAAACACAAGGATCAATTATTCCGTGATCGAGGGTTTTAATCAAACTTTTAAACAAAGAGAATGCTTTTGTTAGTGTTAATTTATACATGTAACACGTAAATAATGTTACTTATCGAGCTGGTTTCTAAATTAATCATATTAATAATGTATGATATTTAGGCTAACAATCTGCCTTGTTGACTTACGCATTTCTTATTAAACTTGCATTGTCACTCCCACCAGTGACTTGTAAAAGCTAACAATTTCAAATGCTTTGCTGTGCTACAGATGGAGCATGGGTTTTGTGTGTCCAGAGTACATATACCTTGTTTGTTATTACACAATCTTGTTCCTTTCCACCACTGTAGAATTTATTTGCTGTTTATCTTCCTGCATGGAATTTGCTATGAGGACAGGTTGTATTTAAGAGGCTATTAAAGTCATGCCTATTTGGAGGCAAAACCTTTTTTTTGCAACTTGATTCTCTACGGTTGCTTCTCCTGGTTGGCGTGACTGTGTGGTTGATGATGCTGCACGGTTGTTTACGCTGTAGGAATCGCTGTGCCGTTGTAATGTTCTGCTTTGAGATTGTTTTTTTTGTTAATGCCTCCCCCACTCCCCCACTCCCCCCCCCCCCCGAAGGTGGCATTATGTTTTCAGGTTGTTCGTCCATACGGGCTAAACCTCGGTTTTCCTCAGCAACCACATGTCCGATCGAGACAAAACTTCCAGGGTAGGAGTGACACCCATGCAGAATGTTTGTATGGTAATTGTAACATCATAGGTCACGTGGTACGAGGTACGTCTACTGGTACGTCACGTGGTACGTGTACTAATGTACGAGGTGACGTCGACACCTCAGCTTCGGCAGTCTCTCTGCAGAATATCCAGATGTGGAAAGGCGTGCATCGGCGATGTCGTCGTGGTGACACCGGTGAGGCGTTCGCAACGATTGGCATCTCGCTTGACCAACCTGACACCTAACTTGCGCCCGAAGAGCAAGCTTGTGTCCTCCATCAATGATGTGGTGTTTGTGGGTGAAAGTACCACAGTTGTCTCGGTAGAATCATGCATTGTGACGTCATTTTGAGACTTCATTTTAATTTTTTATGCAATTGTTTGCTTTGCCGTGACACCGACTTCATAAGGGGTTTTTATTTTTGCATCATTTATTTCCACATTTGAAACAATTTGAGTCAAATGACAGAAAATAAAGTATAAAAAGTAGAATGAAAAGAAATACTACACAGATCCAGGTGGTTAAAGATTATTTTCTTGACTTGAACTAAGCAAATAGATCCTCGTAATTTTTTTTTTCTTTTTCAATATCCGAGTCCGAGTTCCCTGTATATACATTATACATTCAAGTAAAGTTGTAGATGCGGGTGAGTCCAATTAGCAAAGGTTGTCGAGTATTAGACTCCTTGCATTTCCACTACATTAGCCTCACACTACCCCAGGACACTGTCAACATGAAATTTTGTTATTCTCGCAGAATGAACAATTCCGTTGGGATGTTTAGGTTTCATCAATGATGCTCCAATGATTAATTTCGGGACTAACGCATCAAATGAGACCCACAGTCCTAACATAGCTGCCATCGCTTTCTGTCAAAGGTCGCATTGAGTGAGGACCTTTGAAATTGCGGAATGAGCTATAACAAGTGGTACGTGATTTCCATTTACCCAATTGCTACTTTTGTTTGTACCTTTTGTAATTGGTTTATTTAATTACTTGTTTATTGTTTGTTTATTGTTTGTTGTTTATTGTTTATTGTAATTGTTTATTGTTTATTTAATTTAAATAATTAATTTAAGCCTGGTGTTGGCTTAGCGGTTAGGGTGCCGGCTTGGGATCCAAGGATCCTGGGTTCGAATCCCGGTCGATCGCTGAATTAACGCCAGGGAGGCTGACTCATGACTCAGCCTGTCATCCTTCCGAGGTCGGCAAATTGAGTACCAGCTTGCTGGGATGAATGATCACGGTGTGTACCCCGATTTAGAATAGGTACACCTTATCCCTGCGCATTGTAAGAGCCGATTAAGGGTTGGCGTCAGGAAGGGCATCCGGCCATAAAAACATTGCCTCAAGCCAGGGAACCATGATTGTCATGGGGCCCGCAAGGCTAACCGCCGCTCTAGCAGGGAAAATGGCCTTTAAACGATCATTCATTCATTCATTCATAGGTCACGTGGTATGGCAGCCATCTTGGATTAAACGCAAATAATTAAAATATACATTTCTTGGAAACCGCTGAATGGAAAAATGTGAAACTTGGCACATTGTCAAGTACTCCCAATGGGGAACAAAAGCATGATAATGATGACATCATCAGTGAAGTGGTATACCAGCCATAAATGTTTATTGTCCCTTTCTGGAACTGAGTATTACAAATCAGCAAACTCCAAAATCCTTTCACCTTCTCCATTTCTCACACCATATCCGTAACCCCCATGAACTCCGTCAAAACCGTCCATACTCCTTCCCACATGTCCATTTAGGTCTCCTCCTACCACAACAACTTCCTCATCTTTCACGTTTTCCATCAACTTCTCCATTGCACACCAGAACTTGTCCTTCTCTTCATCGCTCCGACCAACCTGCGGAGCATATCCCGAGATGACGTTCACCAAGAGCTTTCCAATCATCATTTTCACCATCATCAACCTATCACTCACTCTAATCACACTCACCACACTGTCTGCAAACTCCTCAGAAAACAGGACACCAACACCATTCACGCCTTCCGGGCACCCTTGCCACACAAACTTGTATTTCTGTCCCTGCCTACCCTTCACCATTCTCACACCACTTCCCTTCCATCTCGTCTCTTGCACACAACATATGTCCACTCTTCTTCTGACCAATACTTCCACCACTTCTCCTGATCTCCCTGTCATTGTCCCTACATTCCATGTCCCAAACCTCAGAAACCGATCTCCACTTCGGGCTGTACCCTGCTCATATGTAGTGGTAATTGTCATGGTTCTCTTTTTGAGGTAATGTTTTTATGGGCCAATATGTTAGATTATTTATTTATGTGTTAGATATTTATTTATGTGTATTTATATTTTTATATATTTAATATATTTAAAGCAAAACCTATAGCACTTAGGTGGAATTTGTTTTGAAAGCCATTAACTGGACCTATTGGCTGATGTATATTCCAAGTTTCAGCTAGTTTAAATGTATAGTTCTTGAGATATGAGCGCCAACACATTTTGGGCAGGCAGACGTACGGACAGACACCAACGTGATTTCAAGGGTTTTCTAAATATAACTCAAGAATGCATAAACAGACGTTGCTGAAATTTGGAACATATTACCTCAACATACAAAGCATTTACTTTTGAAACTTGCAGCCGATTTTGTCCAGTAGAAACCGATAAACGTATTTTCAGTCCCCATGTAAAAGCTACATACAGAGAAACGATCCCTTGTATAAAGGGAAGGGAGTTTTGCGCCTCCCTTTGATAAAGTGAGGAGCGCTTTGCGCCTCCCTTTGATTTGTATTGAAATATTAAATTTATGACATCATAGGTCACATGGTTTGGCAGCCATATTGGATTGAAGGAACATATTAAATATTTATATATCTCTGAAATAGCTTACCCTATCGATAGGAAATTTTACAAATGTCATCTAACAGCATCATTGTTGCATATAGTTTGAAAATGATGACGCCGTAGGTCACGTGGTCTGGCAGCCATCTTGGATAGAAAAACGAACCTTTTCCGATCAACACGAAACTTCACAAACGTGATCCCCTATCCATGCATATGCAGAGTGCACATTTAGCTCACCTGGAACGAAGTTCAGAGGAGCTTATGCGATGGCACATCGTCAGTCAGTCAGTCAGTCAGTCAGTCAGTCAGTCCATCCATCAGTAAACACTTGAAACCTCTTCTCCGAAACCGCTGATGAGATTGCGACCAAATTTGGCACAAATGATATTTGTTGTGTTGTGACTAAAGTTTGTTCACGGCATTAAAAAAAATCGGGGTCGACCGGGGGTCAAAGTGAATCCAGGTTTGACCCCCCCCCCCCCCCCCCCCCCCCCAAAATAGGAATTTGCTTTTTCCTCTGAAACTACACACACTATTTCGATGAAACTTTACCACAACCTTCATCACCTGTGATGTACCAAAGTTTGTTCACAGCATTAAAAAAATATCTGCCCCTTTGGAGGTCTGTGGGGGGTCAAAGTGGGTCCAGGCTTGACCCCCCAAAATTGATATTGCTTTCTTCTCTGAAACTACACACATGATTTCGATGAAACTTCACCACAACCTTCACCACCCGTGAGGTACCAAAGTTTGTTCACGACATTTAAAAAAAATCTGCCCCTTTGGCGATTTACGGGGTGGGGGTTTGCCCCCCAAAACAGGTATTTTTTTTGTTTGTTTGTTTAAAGTCTTATGATTATGTTAGTATGATTCTACATGCTGCCCTGTCCTCTAGCAACCATTGAAATTGGTTTAAAATACCTTTAGACGGTGCAGTATATTGTTTATTCTACCAGGTGAGCGCCAGGGGTATTTCCCCTATGTTTGATGTTATATCTCATGTGGTTTGGCAGCCATATTAGCTTGAAAGCCGATCTGTAAAAAAAAATCCCTTCTCGGAAAACGCTTCACCGATCGATGTGAAACCTGTCCTGTGGTAAAAATGTGATACTTCAAAACAGCTGAAGGGATTTAAACCAAACTTGTTTATTTTTAGGACAGTGAAGGAGGGCAGCTACCCATTGTCACCGGCAGGGACTACGAGGAGGCATATTGGCGACACAGTCGCGTTGACCGAGGTTATTATTATTATATATTTTTAAGGAATAATTGTCGTTATCCCGCGTACGTGAAGTGAAAAGCGGGGTTGAGCAATTTGTTCCCTTTATTTGTTTGTCTACAAATGTAAATTTATGATCGAGGAACAACTTAATTTAAATTGAATGTTATATTTTTTTGAACACAAATTAGAACATGAACCTGCAGTTTCGCATTACTTTGGCTCTGAATTTGTCAAATTAGACGAAATCCCATCATGCATGCACAAAAAGGAGTAAGATAATTTTTAGGTCATCGATTCCCCATTCTCAAAGAGATGAACTTATAGAATGGGTCGTGATGTCCAGATGTCTGTCCGTCCATTAACGTATTGATATTTTTTCTACTCCTCCGCAATCACCCGGCTAATTGTTCAGAAACTTTACAGATGAATACAAGACTAGCCCGTACAATTGCTCGGGCTTTGTTTTTTCCATTTCTGATCATCGGGGCTCTCGGGGAGTGGGGGAAGGAGGTTACCCCAAAACTTCAGATCCCTCCTCGTCCCTTATTTACCAACCGATTGCTCTGAAACCTGATACAGCCCTTCCACTCGATGGTCTGCAGAATTGCTTAGTCTTAGATTGAGGGTCTCCCAGAAGATCGGGAGGCTCCCAGGGGGTTTGCCAAAATCAGCGGAGGACTGAACTACGACTCAAAAGATGACGGTCAGCCCACCCGGGACTATTTATTACTTGGCAAAATAAAATAAAAATTTTTGCAAGTATGTTGCTCACTCCGGTTTGTGTGTGTGTCCGCTAACTTATACTTGACTACAGGTCACAATTTTAAACGAATCTTCACGAAACTTCACCAAATGGTAGAGTTCGTGGTCCGACAAAATCCTATATATTTGAGGTCATAAGGTCAAAAGGTCAACATAGGCCAAAGGTCAACCACTTTTTTCAAATTTCTAAAATCCTCAATTTTAATCTGATTGAAATTTCAATAGGATTTACATATCAGCTTACTGAATTCAACCACGAACAATTTTTGAGATCAGCATAGGCCAAAAGGTCAACATAGTCCAAAGGTCAACAACAATTTCGAATTTCTAAAATCCTCAATTTTTATCCGATTGACTTGAAATTTGAATGGGATTTTCATATTATCTAACTGAATTCAACCACCAACTATTTTTTGATCAACATAGGTCGCAATGTCAACATAGACCAAAGGTCAACCACTTTTTTCAAATTTATAAAATCCTCAATTTTTTACCGATTGACTTGAAATCTGACTATGATTTGCATATCAGTTTACTGAAACCAACCACCAACTATTTTGAGGTCAACATAGGCCAAAAGGTCAACATAGGCCAAATTTCTAAAATTGTCAATTTTCATCAGATTAACTCAAACTTTGAAGGCGATTTGCATATCAGCTCACTGAGTTCTTGCATATCAGGTCACTGAATTCAACCACCAATTATTGTTGAGGTCAAAAGGATGCTCTACTGAGTGCCATTCTACTTTGTTCTGTTTTGCCAAGTGTCGCTCTATGAGTGATTTTTGTATTTTAGTCTGTCTGTCTGGCAATCAAATAAAATTGAAAATCATTCCAAACAGGAAACTTACTGTTTTTAAAGACATCATTACGGACATAAACAGCAGGCACTAAGAACTAATGTAACATGTTAAATAAGGTGGTGTAAAAGACTGCATCAATGGTGGTAAACATCCAGAAATTGCTTTTTTCTTTGATCTTTAAAATCTTTCTTTTATTTCGATTGAATTATATACTTGAACAATGTAGAACACAAAATGACCTATTGGCACTGTTGTAAACCTCATGTTGAGCAGAACTTAGGCAAAATACAAGGGCCGTACCAAAAGTCATGAGCATCAGTGGATGCCACAATTTTGTGCCTAATATAGTAGAACACGAGTTCTTAGCGCCATCTATCCACTCCAATATAAACAAAGGCTTGGCGCATGCACACAAAACGACGAGGCAGTCCAGATAGCCGTGCGTAGCTGGTTGCGAAGTGTTGGAACGGAGTTCAACCACAGCGGCATTTTTAAGGTCGTGCAGCACTGGCAGAAATGCATGGATCGTTCTGGATATTTTGTAGAAAAGTAAAGTCGTATGTCCAGTTGCTATTGGCAACATCAGTTTTCTTACATGTGCCTTTGTTTTACTGTGCAATAAACGCGCTCATGACTTTCGGTGCTGCTCCCGTATTATGCCATTTTACGTTAACTCCACCAATTACATTTGTCGCTCACAGACCCCGCCTGCCCATGTCCTTTTTATTTCAAGACTGCGTGGGCTAAGGTGTTCTATGAACTCTCGTTTCTTTTTTCTTTTTTTTTGGGTCCACCTCTTAGGATGCATATTTCTGATATTTCTCTGGTTTCATTTGATGAAAGCTACATTTAATATGAAAATACGCATTGCGTAGAGTGAGAGCTTCGTCGACAATGGTCAGTCGATCGAGTACGCAGCCCTCGCAAACATCTGTAGGCCTAGGCCTAGCTAGGCTAGGTTGTTTGATCTTGGGCTTAGAATTCAAATTAATTTTATTGAATGGATAGATTGGGATAGAATGCAGGACTTACCTACTGTAGGCTATATAGTCTAGACTTCTAGTCGACTGGACCAGGTACGTAGGTCCGACTGGCAGGTACGTACTTAGTATATAGGTCCGCTTGTGCATGCTTCAGTTCAGCATGGCCGTTCAGCATAGCCACTGGCACTGACCACCGTCTCTTGAGAGTTGAGCCTTTCGATCAATCCATTCAATCAAAGAGACGTTTTTGTGTGCCAGACTAAACTGCTTCAGAAAGTTCAGTGCAACATAGGCGCAGCACATCCAGTCCTTTGAATTGGACACTGATGTGCCTGACTGTGGGGCTCATGCATCTTTGTGTATTTCTGGTTTTGAAATAATCATGGATGGCAGGTGCAAAGCTCATTACGAGTGGTAACTTTGGTATTTTGTTTTCTAATGGTATTACTATTTTGGTGTCCTCTCAAAAATTTGGTCTCTGGTCATGCTGCAGTGGGGTGAAAATGCCAAAATACAAGTATCATCTTTTGCCCTGTCATGCCTGTATTTTCAATAATAATAGGTTTACCTTTTTGAGGCTGAAGGCCAATCCAACAGTGGTTAGCGACGGACATGTCACACACCTTGTCGAATATGATGCCATACTATTAAATGATTGTCATTTAAGAAGCTGTAATGTACGTTTTCAGCATAACATTAAACTATGTATTCATAAATTCAGAGGGAACTCTGAACAGTCCAACTTAAAGTATAGCTCTCACCAACGGCATAACATTTACTGTGTACCTTGTAATTTAAAATAATACATTTGTGTGCTGGCTGGCGTGCAAACATAGGTTAGCGACTGGCATGTCACACACCCATACCGGTACATGCATATTCAGCAAAGCCAGTGGACAATGATGTTGCTTCATACGACTAATGTTGTTAATGACTGCAAGTCCTTTAAAAATGTACTAAGGAAGTATCTTTAAAATCTTAAGATATATGAACCACCTCATGAGGTACCACCAGCTACACTGCCTTAGTCACGACACCCAACAAATTAAAACACAGCAAGGCCAAGAGATGAAGTAAACATTAAAAACAATACCTGTTATAATTAAATAAAAACTCAACATCAGGGAATGTGGGATTCTAGTGTATATTAATCGCCAGGTGAAAATAATTTATCGGTCGCACCAGACCAAAGCAAGATCACGTGAGCAAGATGGCGGATCATGGAAGGGACATTTGAAATGACAACATGAAATTTTGTTCCCAAGGGAATGGGGAATGACAGTGAAATTTTGAATGGATTTACATGTACATGCAATTGCCATAGAGGTTGGCTTACGAAGCTCTCTATTACAGTCAAACCCTGAAATATTTTTGTTGCGTTCAATCTTTTTCCTTTTTAATTGATATGATCGGTTTCCAAGTTGATGCACCGATTCAAGTGTTTGATTCAAACTTTCCTTCCAGCAAGATTCCAGCTCCATTTCATCATCAGAACTTTTGCTTCTCCATTCTTGTGAAAACAAAATTCCATTTGGTACAATCTCCAGCGAAGATAGGATGATCTAATGGTACATTAATAGGGTTATATTACGGAAATAATGCAAAGCCACAATTACTTGTGTCTGCTCTGATCGTGCCTCACATATCCATATTCCTTTGCATATTCTGTACTGCACATCGTATTTCAGCTCTTCTTCACAAGTCCATATATGCACATCATCGGCCTGTTTTCTGTCCACTGCATGACGAAGGCCTCCATAAACTCACATTGGGATTGCGTTGTCTACTCTCCACGCTTGCTAAGTGCAAGTTGGGGAGAGTTTGAGCAGGAATTTGTGATTTGTTCAAAGTGCCGACAATGACCTGACTCCTCATCAAAAGACACCTTGAGATTTGTAACTGCAGACGGGACACCTGTGATTCGAACCGAGGCTAGAGAGGTGAGTGTGCAATGTGCATACATACATCGAGGCTATTCTTCTCGCCTTTGTAATGCTTATAAAATGTGCTAAAGAGATCCATGAGGTCCAATAACACTTTATTACTATCTGGACGGTTGCTCATTTTTCCCACTTATTATTTTATGAGAATCTTTATGATGGCTTGTACATCCCATTTAACCACTTTTGCCATTTTTATTTCGTTTATAATGTACATCCCAAAGATTATCACCAATATAAATTTCACTTAAAGCATGACATTAAGTTGCCCATTTCGGAGACAATTTTCAGGAATTGACATTTACATTTCGCCATCTAAAATGTGAGTCAACCCCGCTTTCTGCTCTGAAATTTACCCAACAACTACACCCTGTGCAGCTGATGAGGAAACAAATGGATGACGTGCTACTACCTGTAATCCTGTCATGTTTTGAATCAGATTCATACGTTTTGAAGAATTTTCTAACTTCTAGGACAAGTTTTGAACAAACACTGTCTGTAGTGAGTGCTTATCCCCATACGACGGTGTCTTTTATAGTCTTCTACCGAAATCTTCCTTGTTCATAGACACATTGATTGTTCAGTTACCTCCGCCACCGTCGGTGGATGGATGTTATGTTTTCAACCCTGTCTGTCTGTCTGTTTGTCTGTAAGCAGGATATCTCAATAAGTTATCTCAGTAAGTCTCAATAATATCTCAATTCTACCCCCGCTAATTCACCCCAGATACACTTTTTTGAAATTCCAACTTTTTTCCTGGAAGTCCTTGCAGTGTCCATATGTTTTATACCTCTCCCACCTCCCCCCAAGCCCTCTCCCTCCCACAGATCTCTCGATGTCCCTTCTCTCAAATGTTGTGTTTGTTCCTTCCCCCTCTCTCCCCATCTTATCTACCGCTCCCCTTATTTTGTGTTTTATGTGTCGGTTTGACCTTTTGTGCGATTAATGTTAGCGCTTTCACGAGCCTCGATCTTGTATCCAAAAAAAAAAAAAAACGTTATTGACATTCTGATGAAACTTTGTGGGCAGATTGGGTGTGTGACGAGGATGAATTTATTAGATTTTGGGGAATATGCAGATGCAATATTTTTTAAAAGTGATTCTTCACCATTGATAGGGTTAAAAACGATATATATCACGATATTTCAAAAAGTTATGGATGGATTCAGATGAAACTTGTTGGAGAGGCTGAATGTGTGATGAGGACAAATTTATTTGATTTTGGTGAAGATCTGAATATGGACTCGGATATGAGAATTATTTAATTTTTTAAGTGATTGTTCACCATTGAGTGATAGGGCTAAAACCAACATATAGCAGGATATCTCAAAAAGTTATGGACGGATTCAGATGAAACTTGTTAGAGACGCTGAATGTGTGGTAGGACAAATTTATTTGATTTTGATGGAGATCCTGATAGGAGAAGTTCAAAAGTGATTCTTCATGTTTGATCATGATCAACAGTATGGCATGATGTTTCAAAAAGTTGTAGATGGATTATGACAAATCTTGCTTGGATGAGTTGGGTAGTAGTAGTAGTAGTAGTAGTAGTAGTAGTAGTAGTAGTAGTAGTGGTTTTATACAACTAAACATAAACATTCAAACATAGAAAAACAGAAATGCCTGCAGAATAGTACATTGTAATATAATTGAATTGCATACTAATTAGCATGCAGAAAAAGTGGCATTGGAACAAGTAACAAATTAATTCACAAATAGACTTGATAACTGCAAGCCAAATAGGCTAAACCATCCATATACATGTGACGCATAAACAATTAAAGAAGAAAGTACACTAGCATGGCTTATCACATGCACATGTCACATGAATGACAAGTACATGACAAAGAATGCAAAAAAATTGCATTATAAAACTAGAAAGCATCTGAAAATGCAAAGCCCGTCCACGTCCGCTTTGTATTCATATGTCTTCTTCCGTATGCCGAAAACGGCAAAAAAAAAAAAATTTAATTGATAATTTTATGCAACCTTGACCTTTGACTTTTTGATCTTAAAAAAATAAAACAATCAACTTCTAGCTTTTGATTGTTTAGCCAATTCAGTGACCCAATATGCAAATTCTTAAAATTTCAAGTCAAGCGGATGAAAATCGGCGATTTCATGTGACGCTGACCTTTGACCTTTTGACCAAATTATTCATTTGTCTCCTCCATATTCTCAGAAATAAACCTTTGCTGAAAATTTGATTACAAACCGCAAATGGTAAATTGAAATTTCAGATTAATTGCATGAAAATTGGCAATTTTATGTGATTTTGACCTTTTGACAAAATTCTTATTTTTTCTCCTCCATATTCTCATTATAAAACTTTGCTGAAAATTTGACAAAAGCTCAAGTGGTAAAAAAAAAGTTATGGCCCGGACAAACACACAGGCAGACAGACACAGAAGTGATTGCAAGTCCCCATAAAGTTCACCTTAGAGGCGTCAGATGGTGAATAGATGGCACTGCTGTTACGCCAACACCAGGCTTACGCCAACATGGTACAGAGATACCTCTGCCAGACTAACCAGTTTACGTTTTGTATCCCAATGATAGGCCGGATCTGAATCCGGATCGTAACCAAAATCTCATCGACTTGTTATTGTCACCTAACCAACTCATCCACCTCGTTTTGTCATAATCCGTCCATAACTTTTTGAGATATTGTGCTATATATCGTTTTTGGCTGTATCACTTAATGGTGTGATGGATCTGGATTCGGAATTTCACCAAAATTGAATCAATCATTCCTTGTCACACATCCAACCTGACCACGAAGTTTCCTCCGAATCCAATGGTTCCCCTCACCCCTTGATTACCAAGGGAAATAAAGTTCTTGAATCTGTGTCGACACTTCGCCTCCTTGGTGTTACCATACAGTCGAACCTTAAGTGGGATGCGCAGGTCGAGCAAGTCATGAAGAGCGCATTCCGCTGCCTTTACATTTTGTGCAAATTGAAGAGTAACGGTGTTTCAGACAGAGATCTTGTGTTCATCTACATAGTGCATATTCGCCCTTTGATGGAATTCTGTGCACCGGTTTGGAGTAGTGGCGTGACAGTATAGCAGTCTGATAGCATAGAGACCTCTCTCGAACTGGACTCACCTCACCACATACACATTCCTCAATCAAGAACTCAGCGATATAAACAATCTAGTGTCCCTGCTCTAGTGAAACTGTTCAACGTCCAGTTGAAACATGATTAATGTTATTTTAATCTTTTAAATGAATTTTTTTTTCTGTTCGTTTTGATTTTCTGCATTTCTTCAATAATTTCGAAGGATTTGAACTTTTATTACCAGCATGTGTAATTTAATACAAAGTAGATATATTTATCCTGTATTATTGAAATAAAATGCATAATATGGGGACTGGGGAGCATGATTAATGTATTTTAACTTTTAAATGATTTTTGTTGTGTTTGATTTGATTTTCTGCATTTCTTCAATGATTTCGAAAGATTTTAATTTTTATTACCAGCATGTGTAATTTAATACAAAGTAGATATATTTATCCTGTATTATTGAAATAAAATGCCTACTTTGGGGAGCATGATTAATGTATTTTAACTTTTTTAATTAATTCCTTTTGTTTTGTTTTGTTGATTTTCCGAATTTCTGTAATAATCTCGAAAGATTTTAATTTTTATTACCAGCATGTGTAATTTAATACAAAGTAGATATATTTATCCTATATTATTGAAATAAAATGCATACTTTGGGGAGCATGATTAATGTATTTTAAATTTTTTAATTAATTCCTTTTGTTTTGTTTTGTTGATTTTCCGAATTTCTGTAATAATCTCGAAAGATTTTAATTTTTATTACCAGCATGTGTAATTTAATACAAAGTAGATATATTTATCCTGTATTATTGAAATAAAATGCATACTTTGGGGAGCATGATTAATGTATTTTAACTTTTTTAATTAATTCCTTTTGTTTTGTTTTGTTGATTTTCCGAATTTCTGTAATCTCGAAAGATTTTAATTTTTATTACCAGCATGTGTAATTTAATACAAAGTAGATATATTTATCCTGTACTATTGAAATAAAATGCATAATTTGGGGAGCATGATTCATGTATTTTAAATTAATTCCTTTTGTTTTGTTTTGTTGATTTTCCGAATTTCTGTAATAATCTCGAAAGATTTAAATTTTTATTAACAGCATGTGTAATTTAATACAAAGTAGATATATTTATCTTGTATTATTGAAATAAAATGCATAATTTGGGGAGCATGATTAATGTATTTTAACTTTTTTAATTAATTCCTTTGGTTTGGTTTTGTTGATTTTCCGAATTTCTGTAATAATCTCAAAAGATTTTAGTTTTTATTACAAGCATGTGTAATTTAATACAAAGTGAATACATTTTTCCTGTATTATTGAAATAAAATGCATAATTTGGGGAGCATGCTTCATGTATTTTCACTTTTTTAATTAATTCCTTTTGTTTTGTTTTGTTGATTTTCCGAATTTCTGTAATAATCTCGAAAGATTTTAATTTTTATTACCAGCATATGCTATTTGACAAAAAGTAAATACATTTTTCCTGTGTTATTGAAATAAAATGCATAATTTGGGGAGCATGATTCATGTATTTTAACTTTCGAAATTAATTTATTTTGTATTGTTTTGTTGATTTTCCGAATTTCTGCAATAATCTCGAAAGTTTTTAATTTTTATTAACAGCATGTGCTATTTGACAAAAAGTAAATACATTTTTCCTGCATATTTGAAATCAGACGCATAATTTGAAATACTTTGATTAATTGATTGAATATTAAATTTCTGTAATCTATATACAGACTTGGCATTTAATATGGAATATTTTTTTTGTGGGGGTGAACTTACTTTTCAAGATGTCTTAGAACCAAAAGTTCATTGGAATTATGTTGAAATTATTCGAGATTTTGTTAATGTGACCTTTAAAAGAAACAAAAACCACATTTGACATTTCGAAACAAATAAATTGATCCTTGAAAGTGATGTAAACTGATATCGAACTCAATTCATGAACAGTACTGTGTTAAACTTCTGTACGTTTTCCAGAAGTATCTCTTTATTTTGCACATTAGCCCAATATTTTTTTAACAAAAACAAAAGTTAAATTACGACTGGGATTACGGACAGTAAAATTACAGTTCAGTACTTCGTGTAACCCCCACGAGCATTCAGGAGAGCACGTACACGTTGAGGCATGCTGTTCACGAGATTTGTCAAGGTTTGGACAGGAATCGCTTGCCATGCAGTGACAATGGCCCGCTGCAATTCATGCACAGAGGTCGGCTGCTGGTCCAAGTGGTCGATTTGACGCGTTAATTCTGCCCACAAGTTCTCTATCGGATTCATATCCGGGGACATGGCAGGCCACTCCATATGCTCTACACCACGGTCAGCAAGAAAGTGTTGGATCATGCGAGCACAATGAGGCCGTGCATTGTCATCTTGGAAGACAAAGTTTCCTCGAAAGGCTGCACGAGAAAATGGAAGCAATGTTTCTTCCAGAATGGCCCTGTACTTGAACTGGTTCAGGTTTCCATTCAGAACAACCAGGTCAGTTTTGCCCCCTGCATGAAAAGCAGCCCAAACGGTCACCCCACCACCTCCAGCTTGGACTCTTGGCACTATACAATCTTTGTTGTAGGCTTCATGCACTTGTCTGCGCACTCGGAAGCGGCCATCTTGATGATAGACCAGAAATCTAGACTCGTCACTGAAGATCACGTGATTCCAGTGTCCTGGCTGCCATTGATGGTGCTCTCTGGCCCACTGAAATCGGCGCTGGCGGTGTTGTCTGGTCAGGCGTGGCTTTCTCAGGGGACGCCTGGCACGATAGCCTGCTTGAACCAGTCGTTGGTTGACTAGCCTTCTGGATACAGGCACATTTGTCAGTTGCTGCCACTCAGCCCTAAGCCGATTAGCTGACTTGGTACGGCCATTGCGGACTAACCGGTGCAGCTGGCGTTCATCCCTCCTTGTGGTTCTGCGGGGACGTCCTGGCCTCAGTATTGGAGTAGGGACACCCCTCTGAGCATTTCGTTTCAGGATCTTTGACACCTGACCTTGAGTGATGCCGTACTGCCGAGCAATAGCACACTGTTTCATGCCGTAATTTCGTAAAGCCACCACTCCATGACAAACAGCATTGTCGAGTTGACGGACCATCTCCAGAGGAAGCGGCAATAACTTTTGGAGATGTGCAGCAGTTGTTTTCCACTAATACAGAACGCAACAACCCTTGTATACCCGACTGTGAAGCCAATCATCAAATGCACCTGTCCGTACATTTTGCCACGCCACCTGTGATATAATCCTGTTGTTGAATTCTTGCTGCGACAGACAATCAGTGACATGGTTCTTTTAACAAATAAATCACCAAAGTGTAAAAGAAACTCACCAGATTGATATACTGAGTTAAGAAAGTAAACCCAAGTCAAGAAAAATATATATAATCCATATTAAATGCCGTCTGTATATATAAGAAAGTTTTTGTTTGTTTGTTTGTTTGTTTGTTTGTCTGCGCAAACTAATCTCCTGAACGGTGAAAGATAGGAGGAAACCTCTGATACAAAAAATGTCGGGACGGGACCCGGGAAGGTTTTCGGCTAGGTGGCGAGACCGGTCGAGGCCCACCTCGGCCGGGCCGGGCCCATTTCACAATTAAAAGCTGAGCTGAATTATCGTAGTCGATCTTCTACGGCCGCGAGTAAAAGCTGAATTATGGTAGTAAATTCATTCAAAAAGAACCAAAAATGTCGGGACGGTCCCCGGGAAGGTTATAGGCTAGGTGGTGAGGCCAGTTGAGGCCGCTTTGGCTGGGCTGGGCCCATTTCACAATTAAAAGCTGAGCTAAATTATAGTAGTCTCTTCTTCTCACAATAGTAGTCTCTCACTATAAAAGTCTATAGTAGTCTCAACTCTCTTCCTCACTCGCCCTCCACTGCCCTCTCTCCACCTCACCCCCAGGAATACCTTTGGCTACGGCTTCCCCTTCGCTCCCACCTTTTGTTCATATGTGTGTTGTACCGTCCACCAAACAGCGATGACTCCATCTACATCTCGCTGTCTGATAATATGGACCAACTTCTATCTACCCATCCAAACTCTCTCTTCCTCATATGTGGTGATTTCAATTGTCACCATGCCAGTTGGCTGGGTGTGGGTACCTCTCTCACCAGCCATGGCTCTTCAGCAAAGGACTTCTGCGACTCACTGGGACTGACACAATCTGTCAATTTCCCGACCCGGATCTCAGTCAACAGAGCATCTTCTCTTCTGGATTTGGTTATGACAAACTTCCCCGAAAATGTCTGCTGCTCTTCTTCTGCTCCAATCGGCTCATCTGATCATGTGCTTGTCAAAGTGGACATCTCTCTGACCATTCTCAGAGAGCCTCCTCAGCATCGACGAGTCTGGCATTTCACTCAGGCCAACTGGCACGGTCTTCAAGCAGCCATCAATCATCTGGACTGGTCTCCCATCTCTACCGCCTCTGACATCAACTCATCCTGGGAATTCTTTCAAAGTAAATTGCTCTCTCTCATGCACAGATTTATCCAATCTCGTCTTCAGTTGTCATACCCTTCCTCCCGTCCATGGTACATGGAATCTTGTGGTGAGGCTGTTGCCCTGAAACAACTTGCTTTCGTCTCCTGGAAAGCAAATCCAACGGAAGGAAATCTCATTTCCTTTCACAAAGCCCGAAACAAGTGTGTGTCCACCCTCAGGAGAGCCAGGAAACAATATCTCACCGTTCTCAAGACCGAACTTTCTTATCTGTCTCCCTCTTCCAAATCCTGGTGGCGTCTGGTCAAATCTGTTTCTGGTGTTTGTTCCCCCTCCATCCCCTCCCTCACCTCAAACGGCTTAACGGCTGACTCCGCACATGAAAAAGCTGAATGCCTCAACTCTGTGTTTGCCTCTAAATCTTGTGTCCCAAACCCATCCCTCTCTGTACCCACCGTACCCAGTCGTACCCAGCTGCTCCTGGACTCTGTGTCCTTTCCTCCTGACAAGGTGGAAAAGTTTCTGTCAACCCTCGATTCTGATTCTGCAACTGGTCCTGACGGCATCAGCCCACGGGTCCTAAAATCATGTTCTTCCGCTCTTTCACTCCCTCTTTCTGTTCTCTTCACCCTCTCTTTTGCTCAAGGTCATCTGCCATCTGCTTGGAAATCAGCCAACATCACCGCTTTGCACAAAAAAGGTGCAAAAACAGATCCCAGCAACTACAGACCAATCAGCCTTCTCCCAATTATCAGCAAAGTCATGGAATCCATCATTGCTTCAGATATGAAATCTTTCATCTTCTCCAATGGCTTGATCTCTGATCATCAATTTGGTTTCAGACCTGGTCACTCTACTCTGGACATGCTGCTTCTGCTTTCTCAACAATGGATGGAGGTCCTCAACGCCAAACAGGAAATTAGAGCTGTCTCCCTTGACATTTCATGTGCCTTCGATACGGTCTGGCACCCTGCTGTGCTCACCAAACTCTCCTCCTTTGGTATCCATGGAAATCTCCACGCATGGCTGGTGGACTTCCTCTCTGGTCGTAGTCAACGTGTGGCCCTGAATGGGTTTCTCTCATCTCCTCTTCCTGTTCAGGCTGGAGTTCCCCAAGGTAGTGTTCTGGGCCCTGTGCTTTTTCTGGTCTTCATCAATGATCTCTCTGACTCTTTTGAAAATCCTCTCTATCTCTTTGCTGACGACTCTACTCTCTGTCACTCCATTCCTCATCCCTCAGATCGGCAGTCTGCAGCCTCCTCACTCTCTGCAGACCTGGACAAAATCACAGACTGGGCAAACAAATGGAACATGTCTTTCAATCCTGATAAATCTCACACTCTTACGATGTCTCTCCAAAAAGAACAACTGGAAAACCCTCCCATCCACTTTCTGAATAATCCTCTCCAAGAAGTTCTGTCACTCAAGCTTTTGGGTCTCACTATTTGCCATGATCTTTTCTGGGAAAACCACATTTCAAATCTGGCCTCCAAAGCCAGTCGCCGACTGGGCATCCTCCGTCGTGCGAAGTCCTTCCTTGGCACACCTGAGCTCCTCACCACATAGAAGACTTTCATCCGCAGCTCTATGGAATACTGCTCTCCCCTCTGGTCTGGTGCTCCTGCCTCACACCTAGCCCGTCTTCACGCTCTTGAAACCGAAGCGTTCAGAATCATTGGAATCTCCCGCGATGAAGCTAACTCCAAGGGCCTTTCACTCACTCACCACAGGCAGGTTGGTGGTCTTTCCGTCTTCTACCGACTCCTCTCTGGCCTTGCCCCCCCCCCCCCCCCCCAGCCCTCTCTGGGCTCTGTCCCCCAAATATTCCTACAGGTCGCACAAGATCTGCCTGCAACCCTCTTATGGTTAAACTGCGAAAATCAAGACTTTCTGCTCACCTTCACTCCTTCATTCCTCTTTTCTCCCGCCTCTGGAACAAACTCCCTCACTCTCTTCAATCCCACTCCACCCTCCAGGTCTTTAAAACAGCTGTTCACCACCATCTCTTATCCTCCCCCATCCAAAACCTTGATCTTTTCTACCCCCGCTAATTTCGGTCCCCTTGTGTTTTATACCTCTTCCCCCCCCCCCCCCCCCCTCCCCTTCCCACGCCTCCTGCCCCCAAGCCCTCTCCCTCCCACACTTCTCCCTGCTCTCAAATGTTGTGGTTGTGTGCTTCCCCTTCTCTCCCCATCTTGTCTTCCGCTCTCTCTTTTTGTATATTTTGTTTGTCTGGTTGATTTGTTTGTGAAATAAATGTTAGCTCTTTCACGAGCCTCGATTCAGTATACAAAAAAAAAAGAAAAAAAAAGTAGTCAATCTTCTACGGCCGCGAGTAAAAGCTGAATTATAGTAGTAAATGCATTCAAAAAGAACCAAAAATGTCGGGACGGGCCCCGGGAAGGTTATACGCTAAGTGGCGAGGCCGCTTCGGCCGAGCTGGGCCCATTTCACAATTAAAAGCTGAGCTGAATTATAGTCGTCAATCTTCTACGGCTGCAAGTAAAAGCTAGATTATAGTAGTAAATTCATTCAAAAAGAACAAAAAATGTCAGGACGGGCCCCGGAAAGGTTTTAGGCTAGGTGGTGAGGCCGATCGAGGCCGCATCGGCCGGGCTGGGCTCATTTCGCAATTAAAAGCTGAGCTGAATTATAGTAGTCAATCTTCTACGGCCATGAGTAAAAGCTGAATTATAGTAGTAAATTCATTCAAAAAGAACACGGGCAACGCCGGGTGCTTTCGGCTAGTGTTATATATTTTACCATTTTTAAGTCAGCTTAGGTTATTTAATACAAATATTTAGATATTTTGAATGTAATTATTGACATTCATGACCGAAGCATTTTAACCTTTTAAATGAACCGATATTCTGTTTTGATTGATTCACCAATGCAAATAGATAATTTTGTTCTTTTTCTGTCTGTATAATGTATTTCTTACTATGTTAAATTACTTAGATTGTAAACTTGACATTATTAGTCCTTGGACTACAGTCATGTACATTTTTCCTTTTTTTCTTTTATTCTAATAAAACCGATTTTGATCGATTGATCAACAACTTTTTGAGATATCCTGCTATGTATCGTTTTTTGCCCTATCAATGGTGAAGAATTACTCTAAATTTCCAGATCCGGATCATCGAAATCTAATCATTTCGTCCTTGTCACATCCCCAACCTTTCCACCAAATTTAGTCCAAATCCATGCACAACTTTTTGAGATATCCTGTTCACAGACAGACAGACAGACAGGGGTCTTCTTCTTTCTTATACAGCACAGGACTGCAGGTGGCATCATTAGCTGAGGGTGTGGTTGTGCTGCTGATGCAGTGCCCCAACTAACAGTGCACTGGTACTCATTTCGCCAACCTTGGAAGGATGACTGGCTGACTCATCCCCACCTGGTGTTACGTTAATTCAGCAGCTGGCTGGGATTCAAACTCAAGATCCTAGATCCCAAGCCACCCACCCGAATTGCTAAGCCAACACCAGGTCTACAGATAGGGGTGAAAAGATAACCTCTGCCCACCTTCGGTGGTGGAGGTAATGTCTTGATCGTGGAACATAATCCTTGGGATAATCTTGAGGAAGAAAAGGCATCATGAATATTAATCTCAAAGTGTCGTGTTAGTAAGGAGTAAACGTTGTGGAAGACCTCTGAGATAATATCCTCTCCTTTGTGATGTCATATCACGTGTTACATAACATGTTCATCATCAATATCATGTGCCATGCCCTATGCAGAGTGTCGGTGCTGCCGAAGCAGTTACTGAGCTACAATCATGGTCGGGTTGCAATCCGAGTCAGCAAGTCAGGGCAGCAATTTGGAATTTCACAGTTTTACTACGTGTAAGTTATAACCCATCGGCTCACAGGGGCATGACGTTTCACAATCACGTGATTGTACATTGGAATACCATAGAACAGCCTGCTGGCATCCCTTCTGGATCTGTAATGAAATGTTGGATACATTTGGGGCCTATAACTGGTTACAATTCAAATGGTCCAATTTCCCAGCTATAATTGGTGGTTGTGGTTGATTGGTTTGAGACATGGGTCATTGGGTCATGCCTGCGTGATACTCCCATATACTCTATAATAATATGACATCCCTTATTCAGAACTTTGATGCAAGAGACCATTTAGGCCAATCAAAGCCTGTGCAATGGTTGCCAACCTATAACCTCTATCCTTTTCAAAATGGTGAGCGTCAAGCACGTACCGTTTTTAAAGTCTTGGTTTGACTCGGTCGGGATTCGAACCACCGATCGCCCAGACTCAGAGCGGATACTCGAGCCATTACACCACCCATGTTGATCTTCACTTGTATACATTTCATGGCAAGTACTGCCATGTCCAACATCGAACCGCCCTGTACACACAAGATGTCCAACATCGAACCGCCCTGTACACACAAGATGTCCAACATCGAACCGCCCTGTACACACAAGATGTCCAACATCGAACCGCCCTGTACACACAAGATGTCCAACATCGAACCGCCCTGTACACACAAGATGTCCAACATCGAATCTTCCTGTACATCCAAGTTCCAACCACCACCCAGAATCCATCCTGGAATACAAAGCAAGATCTGGTTAGTACAGTATAGCACAAAGTCACCCCGCATAAGGATTCTTCCCTCCCCCTCACTCTTTGCTGCTGCATGAAGGGTTGAAACAATCCTATCATAGAATATTGACCAGAAATTTAATTTTTATTTCAACATTCTTCTATTTATTTAGAACCATTCAGATCACTAGACGTCAAACGCGACGTCAAAAAAACGTCAAAAAATGTCAGAAACGTCAAAAACGTGTGCGACGTCAAAAAATGGCACCAGGGAGGAGCAACATTGATGGAGTAACTCAATAATGGGAGGAGCTACAACTAATAGGAGGAGCTACATTAGTGGAGAAACTCGGTTAAATAGGAGGAGCTACAAGTGATGGGAGGAGCTATATTAGTGGAGGAACTCATTAATGGGAGGAGCTACAAGTGATGGGAGGAGCCAAAACGTGTTTCATGCAACAAAAAGAAGAGAAGGGAACGAGAAATAAAAGAGGGGATTTGGTACAAGAAGATGCAACATGAAGGTCGATCCAGAGGATGCGAGGGTCTAACTGCACTTGCAGCGTAAGTTCTTGTAGTCATCATCATCGTTATTCTTATTGTACTTCCAGTCTTACACTATATAAATCTCAAGATCACTGTGGAAATGATGTTCAACAATGTGATAGCGTTTATGATCACTATTGTACAAATTATTTTTTAACACACCTTTTAACTCTGTTAAATGTAATGAAAATTAACTGAGCTTGCCATAATTTGTTTATTCTTTATTTGTTTTTATGTCCATTTCTTTTTATACCATGAACCTCTCCGCAGCCCTCTCCCTTCCACAGATCTACCGATGTCCCTGTTCTCTACTGTTGTTGTGCTTGTATGTTTCCCTCTTGTCTCCCGCTCCCTTTATTGTACGTTTTATGTGTCCATGCATGTTTTCATGTTTAATGTTTTAGCTCTATACAAAAAAAAAAGAAGTCTTCCATGCAGATTGCTGGCTGAATGGACTGTTCAGGATTCGGAGGAGGCGGTGAGGGTGGCCAGATGTCGGATGAGGCTCTATGAGCAGAATTACTCCACAGGTAGCCAATTACAGCATAGCACCTGGACAGGTCAACCTCGACCGACACCATTGCTGGTTTCTGCAGTCACTGCCACGACATCTTGTGGACCCAACTCCAGATCAAAGTAAGGCCATAGTATTGATTTGGAAATACAAACAGGTCACCTGTTACAGTAATGAGTCAGTCATCTGTATGTATCATACGATTGTTTTTGGAGGGAGGGGTAGAGGTCTCCACAAGGCATAACCATGGACCACCACTCAAAAGGGGCAGTGCGTAATGGTCACATGGATTTTCACAAGTTCTGAAGCTCTACCGTCGGGGCAGGATAGTCCAGAGGTATGCTCACTTTTAAGTTCTGAAGAACGATCCAGAGGATTAAGCTGTGAAGAACATCCATCTAAACTGATCTAAACGACTTGATGGAACAAATTCCAAATTCCTCCTCTAACCTACACAGGACACTCCATGTGCTCCATCTGCGGCACAGATGCACCCTCAGCAATGATGAAAACCAGCTGTCACCTGATGCATACAAATAAATAAATTAAAGAGAATTCATGGATGCATACAAATAAATAAATTAAAGAGAATTCATGGATGCATACAAATAAATAAATTAAAGAGAATTCATAGAACACTTTACCCCACACAATGTTGAGAAAAATTACATTTAAAGGGTCTTTGAAACCCTTGATTTGCGCTTCCAAGCACAATCTATATTTACTACAAGCCATGGTTTTGTCTATATCTCGATATTCCCTGATAGTGAAAGCACGGGCTGCACATTTGATTGGTCGAGATGGTGTAAAATGACCAAGTACTGCTAAAGTGGTGGTTTTTGAAAAGTGTCAACAAGGAGATTTCTGTTCTTCATTGTTCAGGTATATAATTAAATTGAAATAAAATAAGTTTTAAAGGATGTAGAAAAACAAACAAACAAAAAAAAACTTTATTCGGAAGTTTACCACCGTTGATGCATCGTCCTTTACACCACCTTATTTAACACATTAAATTAGTTATTCATGCTTGTTGTTTGTGTCCTTTATGACATCCCTAAAAACAGTGCATTTCCTGTTTGGAATGATTTTCAATTTTATTTCACTGCCAGACGGACAGAGTAAAAACTTTATCTCAGTCCTCCGCACGCATTTGTGTGATTGGGATGAAATTCCATACAATTTGCCAAATTCAGAGCCAAAGTACTTTTAAACTGCAGGTTTGTCTTGTGATTCATGTTCTGCAGTGTTCTACGGTGTTCAAAATATAAAACTCAATTTAAATTTAATAGTTCCTCGATCATACACTGACGTCCGCCGACAGGCGGAGTGAAGCAATTCCCTCATCCCGCTTTTTGCTTCTCGCGTGCGGATTTTTTGCGGGACGATTCGATTCGATTTTGGTGAAGATCTGAATATGGATTCGGATATGAGAATTATTTAATTTTTAAGTGATTCTTCACCATTGGGAGATAGGGCCAAAAACTATACATTTCGGGATATCTCAAAAAGTTATGGATGTATTTGGACGAAACTTGATGGACAGGTTGTGTGTGTGACAAGGAAGAATCGATTCAATTTTGGTGAAGATCTGAATATGGATTCGGATATGAGAATTATTTAATTTCTTAAATGATTCTTCACCATTGGGAGATAGGGCCAAAAACTATACATTGCGGGATATCTCAAGAAGTTATAGACTGATTTGGTCGAAACTTGGTGGACCAGTTGTGTGTGTGACAAGGAAGAATTGATTCAATTTTGGTGAAGATCTGAACATTGATTTGGATATGAGAATTATTTAATTTTTAAGTGATTCTTCACCATTGGGAGATAGGGCCAACCAGGTGGAGGTATGCTCTCTACTGAGTGCCGTTCTGGTTATCTCTGTATTCGGTGCTTTTTATCCATTTACTGTACCGTTGAGTCTTGTTCCGTCTCCCTTACCCACAGGGCGGTGCAGAGTGGTTCGGAAGTTGACGAAGACCAAGAAGGGTATTCTGAGCGTGCTCCAAACAGAGAACAAAAGGGAGTGAAAAATTCAGAGTTCATACCGAATATCAGGAAAGTGCCAGGAAGTACGAGTATAAATGAGACATTTGCAGGTAGGAATGAGCAAATGAAGATGAAAGAGCAGAGGAGTGAAGGATCCGTGAAGTGGAATAAAGTGAAGGAGATTGCTTCCACGCTAGAGGAATTTGTAATCCGAGAAAAGAAGGATGGATTGAGGAAATGTGCAACAAACGAAGTAAAAAGGCATCGTGCAGGGAAAACAAGTGGACATGACTCTGAAGGATTGTTGGAAAATAAAAAAGGTGGTAATATAAAGATAAACAACGTGGTTTCGACAGTGATGTGTGGTGCGTTTAAAAATGGCACTTTGGGATGCAATGTTGGATCTGACGGCGACAGAGTGATCCATGGTACCTGGGCGAGCGAGGGATGTAAGGATCGGCCCATGGAGCGGAATGAGTCACGCGAGAGGTTAGAACCGGAGGGATTGGAGGAAGAGCCACATGGGAGGCCAGAGTCTGATTGGACATCGAGATGGATTGAGGGAAACGATGACTTTGAGAGAAGCAATACACCACGATTGCTTGGACAGAACGGTTTGTCTGGAGGGAAGGTAACTGACGGAATGAAAGGGATAATAGAGGACGATGTGGATTTAAAAGGTGGACAAGGAAGAATGGAGAGATTTGAAAGTATTCATGGAAAAGCTCCCACCGACCTGAAGAGGGCTCTCCAAAAGGACAGAAATGTGAACTCGCACCTTGCTAAGGTAAGGACACCTTGCTAATGGGGGGACAAATTTACTTTGAATTTCACTACATGTGACAGGATCGTTTTATAGGATGTTTTTCATGAAGGAAAAGATTGTTTTAGTAATTGCATCGGAGACGGAAGGTGGACAGAGATTGTTTTCACCTCTCTTTGTCTCTCTGCTTGTCTGTCCGTGAGCAGGATGTCTCAAAAAGTTATGGACGGATTCGGCCGAAATTTGGTGGACAGGTTTGGTGGGTGTTTGACATGGAAAAATTGCTTTGATTTCGTGAAGATTCGAATCCGGATCCAATAAAAAAAATTCAGTGATTCTTCACCATTGAGAGATGGGGCCAAAAACGAGATAAAACACAATATCTCAAAAAGTTGTTGACGGATTCGGACGAAATTTGGTGGACAGGTTGAGTACGTGTCAAGGACGAAATGAATAGATTTTGGTGAAGATCCGGATCTGGATCTGAGAATTTTTAAAGTAATTATTCATCATTGAGAGATAGGACCAAAACCGATATATAGCAGGATATCTCAAAAAGTTATGGACGGATTTGGACAAAATTTGGTGGACAGGTTGGGTGTGTGACAAGGACGAAATGAATAGATTTTGGTGCAGATCCGGATCTGGATCTGAGAATTTTTAAAGTAATTATTCATCATTGAGAGATAGGACCAAATCCGATATATAGCAGGATATCTCAAAAAGTTATGGACGGATTTGGACAAAATTTGGTGGACAGGTTGGGTGTGTGACAAGGACGAAATGAATAGATTTTGGTGAAGATCCGGATCTGGATCCGAGAATTTTTAAAGTAATTATTCACCATTGGGACATAGGACCAAAACCGATATATAGCAGGATATCTCAAAAAGTTGACGGATTCGGACGAAATTTGGTGGACAGTTTGGGTAGATGACAAGAACAAGCCGATTAGATTTTGGTTCAGGTCTGAATCCAGATCCGGCCTATCAGTGGGAAACAAAACGTAAACTACTCAGCCTGGTGGAGGTATGTGCTCTACCGAGGGCTGTTGCAGTTATTTATATTTTTATTATTTGGAAGGTTCGGTACTGTAAATATATTTTACTCCATCTTTCAAAACCCATGAACTCAACAAAGTTGTGCAATTTCAATTTATTTATTTTTACAAATATTTAGCCTCAAAGAAGAGCGAAATATATTGTCCAACAGCTAACAGTGTAGAATGTTTTGAAGAAACAAATTTAACTTTAAACTGTTGCTGTTTTGTCTGGATTCGATTCCTGGCCCTGATTAGAAACTGCCAGAGTGTTGTTGCTTTGCAGGTGGGATGCTCTAAAGTCTAAAGCAAGGTGCACTGTCCCTTTGGTGGATGTTAAGCTGGGTGTCCACTATGCTAACATTAGCATGTGGACGTTAAGTATCCCATGTTGTTCTCGAAGAGCAAACGATCACCAGCATGATGAACAAATTGCAAACTCCTCCAACCTTCAGTTGAACGTCAGGCCTGACCACTCTGGTCGTGAAAGGCTTAGGCCAAAATCATTCCCCGGCCAACCTTGCAATTTGAGATTAATTTGGGTCATCGCAGAAGTGGTAGAAGAGCGAAATATATATATATATATTGTAACGGATTTGAGAATCCTGTAATTTTTGTAAATACCACCCTTTGTAAATGTCATGATCTGTGTAAATACCTCCATAATTGTAAAGGTCAAAGGTCGGCCCCTTAGTTAATTCATCGCATACACCTAGCCAATCTTAGAACCTCTAACTAGTTATTTCTTATTCTATGTAGTTTAAGGCTCTGTTGCCCAGTAATTGACACTCCATTGCACCGAATCAAATAAGGATAGCTCCCCTTCAATAATTACATTTCCCAGCCAAACTCTCCCTCTCTGGGTGAAGCAGCATGACAAGCGTGGGGTGCGCGCCCTCTTAACTGGCCTGGGTTTGGAAGCGGCGTTCGCTGCTATGGTGAATATGTGCTCCGTGCTCTGTTTTGACACAAAGGGCGGGGTCGCCAAATAAGGATACAAGCCCAGGGCGCGCCACGAGGGGCGGGGCTGTTCAGCCCCATGCCCAAATAAGGATACAAGACCATGGATTGCCATATAAGGCGACAAATCAGAGCACGGGGGGGGGGGCGGTACCCAAAATGGCTGAGGGCGTGTCACACCCCCGCTTGAGAGAAACCAGAGGAGATACCAGAGGACCGAGAGAGCCCGAGGTGTGTCGAGGCAAGAACCAGCCCTGCCGCGGGGCATGAATGAGATACGTGTGCCGCCGCCGCCCTGCTCGCTTCCAGCCCGGAGAGGACCTACTTACTGTGCGCCCTGCCAAACCTTCCAGCCTTGTGGTCTTACCTTCCTCTCCCTCCAGCCAATCCAATCTGCAATTCCCTATTCGTGTGAGTGAGTTCGTTCTGTCTGTATTGTCCTGGGTATAAGTAAGACTGCATGGATAAGCTAGAAATTGCACTGTGTCCTTCTGATCCTTCCATTTCCCTGTATATTACTTTGATTGCTTTTCTTCCTTTAGTTGTGTGTAAATAATTAATAAAGCCTGTTCTTCCTACCTTGCCTTCTTTCCTTCACATCCGTTCGTCCTTGTCTTTTCCACATTGAATACCTGTGGCGCGATTTTGGCCAACGTTTCGGAATCGGGTTAGTGAATGCTAATGACTCGAACTTCGGGTTGCTAAAAACCACTCGGCAACTAGACCATCTAAAACCGGGGTTCGAGCGGGAGTCCCTCCCCTGCTTCGCAGTCAGGAGTGGCACTCAGGTCCTTGGGACTTTTCGTAGACCAAATACCCTGGCTGCTCCCGACCGGAAGGAGCGTTGGGACCCCCAGGACTCACGTCGGTCAGTCGCGGACAAGGGGATTAATCCCCCCCTTCTTAAGGGGAAAAGGGGCCGATGTTGAGATCCGCAACAATTGGTGCCAGGAGTGGGATTCGGACCTGAAGTGCACTTAGCGCACTCAAATTACGAGTGGCCCAAAATTTTAATTTTATAACATCCAAATTTTTAAAAATCGTGCCATGGATAGTCTAGGCGATTGGGTGCCGGGAGGGGAGTTAGAAGAGGGGTTAGAATCAACCCAGGACCCCAGGGAGGAGGTGAGAGTAATAATGGAGGAGGAAAGCAATGAGGATGTGGTTGCGGAGGCTTCAGGTGCACAAGATGGCGCCCTCGCGCACGAGGTTTCGGGCGCACAAAATGGCGGCTCGCGCGTGGGTGTGGCAGCCGTGGGTGTGGCAGCCGCGCCCGCGGCGCCGGTGAATTTGAACCTCTTCATGGTGCAAATGGAGGCCCTCATGCTATGGATGGGTGAGCGTTTAGAAAGTAAAATAGACACCCAAAAGGAAGAAATGAGGGCTTAGAGTGAGCGGATGGGAAATATAATTGAAGGGTGTTGTAATAGAATAGAGGGGGACAAATCAAGGGCAGAAATGAGGGCCAATGGAGAGCAAATCGGAAATAATGGGAAAATCAAATTCGGGGGATTGAGTAAGGAGGTGGAAAAGATGGATGCAATGCCAATGAGGGAAGAAGTAAGGGCCAACACCAATAACTTAGAAAGCAAATTGGAGGGACTCGGAAGCAAATTGGAGGGAGTCGGAAGCAGATTAGGGGACAAATTGAGGGGCATAATTGGCCAAGCCAAAGAAATTAATGAGGGGTTGGTGAGGGGGCAAGCCGCATATGAGGTAAGGAAAGCGGAGAGGGACAGAGACCGCAGGTTGGGCGAGCAGGTCCCAGGGGTGCACGATGAGGTAACGCGACTCGAGAAGCGCTGGTTGAGCGAGTCGGAGCAAAGCACGGGTAACTGGACGGGTATAGAGATCGCGACCCGGGGTTTGGGGTGGCCAACGACCGCTGAAGTAGAGGGAATATTAATAAAGCCAGCGGTCATCAAAGAAAAAGAAAAAGTTGAAGTTGAAATTGTAGAGACGACAGACGTAGAAGAGCAACAGTTGGAGGAGGGAATGGATAATGTGCAAAGTCCGTGCTCACACCTTGATGCCGTGCTTAATCCTTATAAAGATTTGCAGGTGTTGGTGCAGGGAGGAAGAAGAACCCCGAAGGTCAGACGGGCTGTATATGGTGCTAAGAGGTTTTTCGGCAGAGTGTTTGGCGCGAAGAGAATTGTCGCGCGCTTGGGATCGCGAAAGCACCCGGGCGTTCGTGGAAGGTCCTCTGTGTGTTGTGTTAAAGTGAATGGCACGCGTGTGAGGAAAAAGTGTGCGTCAAAGAGTGAGCGTGTTATAAAGTGTACGGAGTGTGACACAGAGAGTGAGAGCGATACGGAGTGTACGTGCGAGGGTGAGAGTGACCCGGAGAGTGAGCTGGTGGAGGAGCGGGTGCGAGGATGCACGTTTGGAATGGACGGCGAGAGTGTGCGAGAAAGCACACCTGAGTTGGTTGTGGCGCGGGTGTGGGAGAGCCCATTGAAGCGCGTGAGTGGGTGGATGCGAGAGTGCACGCCCATGGTGAGTGTTACGGAGGATGTAACGGAGGGGAAGTGTGCAAACGACGAGTGTGCGCAAGAGGGTGCACGAGAGGTGTGGTGTGTAACAGGGAGTGCGGTGGTGGAATGGACGGAGTGTGTGGGATGCACTGGAGACGCCGGGTTTGGTGAGTGTGAAAAGGGTCGCGTGTGCGTGTGAGCATGCGAGTAAGGCATCGACGTGGACCGGAGCAGCGTTTAGGGCGACGGATAGCCGAGGCGAGCACTCAGGGCGCAGTGCGCTTTGTTGGATGTGAGGCCCGGCGCGAGTCGGTGCTGCGTCGCTTCTCTTCGAAGCGTCGTTGCCGATTCGGGCCTTGCCCCGCCCCGCACGGTCAAGTCCAGGCCTTCTCGGGCAAGGCGACCGGTCCGGTTCAGGAGCAGGTGGGAGGAAGCGGAACGGTGCCCCCTCGTGGGGGCGGGGTTCCGACCGGGCGAGATTGAGCCATCGGGCCGGAGGCCGCAAGGATCCGCGCCGAGACGGTGCGTGGAATCTCAGCCCGACCAAACCGCTTCCCCTGAACCGAATGCCGGACGGATTCAACCTGCAGGCGACCAAACCACCCGAATTCATTGCTCGGCTTTGCGAAGCCGAGTTTTAATGAGGTAACGATGCACCGAGGCTCAGATATAGTGGACTGTGATGATAATCGTGTTTAGGACCCGAAATTGAGGATAGGGAATTTGTGATTGGCAAAAATTTGATTGGCAGATTGATGATTGGTAGAATGGTTGGCAGCGATTGGCAAATTTTGATTTGCAGGAAATTGGATGGGCCAAATTGATAGTAGAAGATGCCCGATGTGGTGGGATGGCAAATCCACCATCCCTCAAAAAATGGGGCACATGAGCTACAGTTTTATGGGGGTTATGGCAGTGTAAGCTCGCCGAGGGAGGGTTAGGATAAAATGTATAGGGACCTAGAGATGACCATAGGTAACTGTAGATTTAAGTAGCAACATTGGACAGGTAGTCGGGGACATAGAGAGGTTAGAATGGATGATAATGACGAGGGAGCGCAATAATGTAAGGGGCGACGGGGAAGCGCGAGTTTTAGCAGGGCACCAGGTAGATCAGATGATGCCATGTATTTGAGAATTGAAAGTGTATTCGGAAGTGTATTGTGAAAAGTGTGAGGTGATTGTGAGTTGTATTGAGCGTGGAAGTGTATGGAGCAGTGTATGAGTGAGTAATAGTGATTGAGTGTTGTGTTGAGCAAATGGTCCTGGGGGAAGGAGAGTGCAGGAAGCACCAGGTGTGATGGCACAGGTGTGCAAATCCAGGTGTATGGAGAATGGTTGTGTGGAATACATGGAGTATGGAATATATGGAGTATGGAATGGATGGTGTGGAGTGAGTATGGTGGAAACTGTGGAGTGGAGTGGATGGTGCGAAGGTGTGGATGGGGGAAAGGAGGATGGACCCCCATCACGAATACCCGGGGAGGGTAGTTTAAGAGTTAGGTAGAGGGAGTAGGTAAATTGTGGTTGGATATTGGCATCTGTGGTGCATGTGGAAGAATGGTGTTTGGATGGGTGCATTAGTGACGTGGAAATGGCTGGGCGTGTGGCCTGTTAGTGTGTGTAGTTAAATGGGCACTCCGCCACTGTGAGGATGTCGGCCAGGTGAGGCCGCAGGTGGGCTCTGGGAGCTGGTAGAGTTGTTGTGGATGGGGCCCGAGGATCCAAAGGACGGACCCGGGTAGCCCAGTGCCAGAGAGGGCACCGAGTGGGGAGAGCGCCAGAGGGCCTTCCCCAGTTAGATAGGTTAGGGTAAGGAGCAGGTAAGCTCGGAGGCAACTGCAGTGGTGGAGGTGTGCAGGTGGGTAGACCTGCTGGGAGAGCCACACGACCCAGTCCTGAAATTGTGCAAAGGCACAGGGAGTTGAATCGGGGGAGTGAGACCCCAAATTGATGAAGCACCACATTTTGGTCAATGGGAATTTGGTTCTTAAAACCGCATAGAGTAAGATGGCCAATGGATTGGCAGGGAAAGACCCCGGGTAGTGTAAAGTGTATTAAAGTCATTTAGGAAGTAGTTAGGATTGAAATCTCCTCGCACCATCTACATCCACTCACCTGAGGTGACAGAACTTCACACCATGCCATGTTTTTATTATTTTTGTGCAAATGTTTTGGGTTGTGAGACACATCATGACATGGGTGTGACATTGTGTTGATGTTCCATCTCTCCCTCCTTATGAGGATTGATGATGAATTGGGGATGGCAAATTTTGGATCAATGGGATTGTGACGAATTTGGTACAGGGGAGATATGGGGAAGACGTGACGGTAGCGACGGATTTGTAAATTGTAGTGCAATGTGTAGATTTTGTAAATACGGGGGTAAGGGGCGAGGGTAGAACAGGTGACGGGTGGGGTGACGTACGATAGGGACGAGCTTTTCTCCGCTCAGTCTCCAGGCACACCTCACCTTGCATTGCCTTCATTGATGTGTACCCTTGTGACCTTACCCCTCGCTCACCTGTCTTCTCTGTCTTCCTTCCCCGACCCGAGGATCGTGCTCTCTGGGCATTGAGGGGGAGCGTGCGGGGGGACCGTGTCTGTGAGCCCGAAACTCTCACAACCACAGCTGCCTGCATCCACGCACCACTTATGGACCACAGTCTGTGGCCCAGCACCACTTATGGACCCCACGGGTTGGGGCATGGCCCCTCTGCTGGAACCGGCCATGATGGCCCAAGAAGATCACGAAGAATTGAAAGACATCAGGAAGAACAACGGCCAGCAGAGGGAGCCGAAGAACAAGACCACCAGTGTTGTTTTTAATTGAACTGTGATGACTGTGCACTGATTGGTGCTTTATGGTGCTTTGGTGTTTTGGTGCTCTTTATTGGTGCTGGTGTGTCGATGCAGTGCATGCTGTCTCCTCCCCTCCCACAGGAATTTCTTTTCGTTTCCCTAAAAGAAAAATCACAGGTCCTGGGTTGCGTTTTGTAAATAGTCCAATTAACGTCACTTGTAAATAATGCTCCCCACCGTTCATGTTTAGTTTGAAAATAATTCCGCAATTCGGTTATCCTGTGGGCGTGAATCTGTTAGGTAGGGTGCAATGCAGCAGAGGGACATACTTATTTGTGTTTTTAAATTGTCGCATTCAGGGTCAGGTTAATTGAAAAGGGAATTACACCTACGTGCCACACTAATGAAAATTTTTTAAAGGCCCGGGCTGTGCCTGAAGGAAGGAGGGTGCAGTGTAACGGATTTGAGAATCCTGTAATTTTTGTAAATACCACCCTTTGTAAATGTCATGATCTGTGTAAATACCTCCATAATTGTAAAGGTCAAAGGTCGGCCCCTTAGTTAATTCATCGCATACACCTAGCCAATCTTAGAACCTCTAACTAGTTATTTCTTATTCTATGTAGTTTAAGGCTCTGTTGCCCAGTAATTGACACTCCATTGCACCGAATCAAATAAGGATAGCTCCTCTTCAATAATTACATTTCCCAGCCAAACTCTCCCTCTCTGGGTGAAGCAGCATGACAAGCGTGGGGTGCGCGCCCTCTCAACTGGCCTGGGTTTGGAAGCGGCGTTCGCAGCTATGGTGAATATGTGCTCCGTGCTTTGTTTGGACAGGAATGGCGGGGCCGCCAAATAAGGATACAAGCCCAGGGCGCGCCACGAGGGGCGGGGCTGTTCAGCCCCATGCCCAAATAAGGATACAAGCCCAGGGCGCGCCACGAGGGGCGGGGCTATTCAGCCCCATGCCCAAATAAGGATACAAGCCCGTGGCTCGCCACGAGGGGTGGGCTGTTCAGCCCCATGCCCAAATAAGGATACCAGACCATGGATTGCCATATAAGGCGACAAATCAGAGCACGGGGGGGGGGCGGTACCCAAAACGGCTGAGGGCGTGTCACACCCCCGCTTGAGAGATACCAGAGGACCGAGAGAGCCCGAGGCGTGTCGAGGCAAGAACCAGCCCTGCCGCGTGGCACGAACGAGATACGTGTGCCGCCGCCGCCCTGCTCGCTTCCAGCCCGGAGAGGACCTGCTTACTGTGCGCCCTGCCAAACCTTCCAGCCTTGTGGTCCTGCTTTCCTCTCCCTCCAGCCAATCCACTCTGCAATTCCCTATTCGTGTGAGTGAGTTTGTTCTGTCTGTATTGTCCTGGGTATAAGTAAGACTGCATGGATAAGCTAGAAATTGCACTGTGTCCTTCTGATCCTTCCATTTCCCTGTATATTACTTTGATTGCTTTTCTTCCTTTAGTTGTGTGTAAATAATTAATAAATCCTGTTCTTCCTACCTTGCCTTCTTTCCTTCACATCCGTTCGTCCTTGTCTTTTCCACATTGAATACCTGTGGCGCGATTTTGGCCAACGTTTCGGAATCGGGTTAGTGAATGCTAATGACTCGAACTTCGGGTTGCTAAAAACCGCTCGGCAACTAGACCATCTAAAACCGGGGTTCGAGCGGGAGTCCCTCCCCTGCTTCACGGTCAGGAGTGGCACTCAGGTCCTTGGGACTTTTCGTAGACCAAATACCCTGGCTGCTGCCGGCCGGAAGGAGCGTTGGGACCCCCAGGACTCACTTCGGTCAGTCGTGGACAAGGGGATTAATCCCCCCTTCTTAAGGGGAAAAGGGGCCGACGTTGAGATCCGCAACAATATATATTACAAAAGACAGATGTTATCAAAGTGTGAAAAGGATTACTGTCGTATCTATCTTATAATATTAGGACTTTCTATATTTTCTCTTCATCCACCAAAGTTGCCTTAATCTCACCAAACATTAACATCCACAACACAGTATTATCAAAATAATATCCATATATACAGACTTAGCATTTAATATGGAATTTTTTTTTTTCTTGACTTGGGTTTACTTTCTGAACTCAGTATATCAATCTGGTGAGTTTCTATTACCCTTCGGTGATGTCTTTGTTGAAAGAACCATGTCACTGATTGTCTTTCGCAGCAAGAAGTCAATAACAGGCTTATATCACAGGTGGCGTGACAAAATGTATGGACAGGTACATTTGACGATTGGCTTCACAATCGGATATGTAAGGGTTGTTGCGTTCTGTATTAGTGGAAAACAACTGCTGCACGTCTACAAAAGTTATTGCGGCTTCCTCTGGAGATGGTCCGTCAACTTGACAATGCTGTTTGTCATGGAGTGGTGGCTTTACGAAATACTGGCATGAAACAGCGTGCTATTGCTCGGCAGTATTGCATCACTCAAGGTCAGGTGTCAAAGATCCTGAAACGAAATTCTCAGAGGGGTGTCCCTACTCCAATACCGAGGCCAGGACGTCCACACAGAACCACAAGGAGAGATGATCGCCAGCTGCACCGGTTAGTCTGCAATGGCCGTACCAAGTCAGCTAATCGGCTTAGGGCTGAGTGGCAGCAACTGACAAATGTGCCTGTATCCAGAAGGCTCGTCAACCAACGACTGGTTCAAGCAGGCTATCGTGCCTGGCATCCCCTGAGAAAGCCACGCCTGACCAGACAACACAGCCTGCACCGATTGCAGTGGGCCAGAGAGCACCGTCAATGGCAGCCAGGACACTGGAATCACGTGACCTTCAGTGACAAGTCTAGATTTCTGGTCTATCGTCAAGATGGCCGCGTCCGAGTGTGCAGACAAGTGCATGAAGCCCACAACGAAGATTGTATGGTGCCAAGAGTCCAAGCTGGAGGTGGTCGGGTGACCGTTTGGGCTGCTTTTCATGCAGGGGCAAAAACTGACCTGGTTGTTCTGAATGGAAACCTGGGTCATTCTGGAAGAAACATTGCTTCCATTTGCTCGTGCAGCCTTTCGAGGAAACTTTGTCTTCCAAGATGACAATGCACGGCCTCATCGTGCTCGCATGATCCAACACTTTCTTGCTGACCATGGTGTAGAGCATATGGAGTGGCCTGCCATGTCCCCGGATATGAATCCGATAGAGAACTTGTGGGCAGAATTAACGCGTCAAATCGACAACTTGGACCAGCAGCCGACCTCTGTGCGTGAATTGCAGCAGGCTATTGTCACTGCATGGCAAGCGATTCCTGTCCAAACCTTGGCAAATCTCGTGAACAGTATGCCTCGACGTGTACGTGCTCTCCTGAATGCTCGTGGGGGTTACACGAAGTACTGAACTGTAATTTTACTGTCCGTAATCCCAGTCATAATTTAGCTTTTGTTTTTGTTGAAAATTTTTTTGGCTAATGTGCAAAATAAAGAGCTACTTCTGGAAAACGTACAGCAGTTTAATACAGTACTGTCCGTGAATTGAGTTCGATATCAGTTTACATCACTTTCAAGGATCAATTTATTTGCTTCGAAATGTCAAATGTGGTTTTTTTTCTTTTAAAGGTCACAATAACAAAATCTAGAATAATTTCAACATAATTCCAATGAACTTTTGGTTCTAAGTCATCTTGAAAAGTAAGTTCACCCCCCAAAATAATATTCCATATTAAATGCCAAGTCTGTATATTGTTGCGGTTGTGCCATAAAGGCAAACCCCCTATAGTCAATTGCACGACAACATGCAGCCTGCATTAGTCAGTTATGTCTTATTGAATGTAAAGATTAGCCCTTTCCCATTGTGTAGTAATAAAGCCCAAATATGCGTTGAGTTAGGCAGGATGTCAAGCCTTCGTGGCTGGGAGAAGCCATTTCTCATGTGTTGAGGAAGGCTTGGCCAGAAGCACAGGCCCACGTGACCAGTGAGGAGGCGGGAACACCTAGCCAGGGTGCGACAAGCCTCAGCCAATGGGAGGCTCTGGAACATTTTGAAGGGCATGGGCGGGTCTGGTAAAAGCCCACGCGGAGCGCATTATCACTCTCTTTGCCTGGGATTTCGCTGCGCACAGGACGACACCCCGTTTGGACTCTGCCTCGCCGACGATAGTGCTCTTTGTCTTGCATTTCACCTCGCCACGTTGACGACCTCCTGCTCTGTACTCTCTTGCTTGTTGCGTCGACGCCCGACACCCAGCGCCTCTTTGCCGATCTTTTGCGCCATCCATCTGACCTGCAAGCATTGGCATTTCTACACGACTCACCTGCGCTGGAGTTCATCTACCTGTGCTAAGTTCATCCCTGCCGACTTCGAGGCGGTGGTTCGTCCTTCGGAACTGACCTCATCGAACTGCGAGCCACGCACACCAGACCACGTGGTCACCAGCGAGGCAATTCCAGCACGTACATCGGTACGCCCTTAACCAGTGTCTTTTCCCCTGAGTGAGTGTGTCAGAGTGTGAAGGCGCCAAGTCGGGGTTATTAGTAAGTAAGAATTGGTAAGCTGTATCTTCGTCTCTGTGCCTTCTAAATAAAAGGCTGTACATTTTGTTGTTACTTTCCAACCTGTTCGGTACATCTTTTCACCAATTGGCCTAGCATCATCCGGAACCGAATTTGGCTAGACTCAGGTTTATAAAACTCGTGGGGTAACGCCGCTTTCCACACCGTGCAAATCTGCTCGGCACCCATAAGGTGTGGGAAAGTGAGGGTTCGATCACGCGGTTCTTTGGCACACGCGTGCACCTTGAAGGTGTTCGTGATTCTCCGGTATTAACCGAGGGGAATCACGCAACAAAATTGTTGTCAAGGGGGATTTGAACCCGGCCCCTCGTACCTCGGCTCCCGCCCCCCCCCCCCCTCCCCCGCAACAATATATATATATATATATATATATATATATATATATACATATACATATATATATCCTGTCACATGAAAAAGTAAGTACACCCCATGTAAAGTTTTGACTTTTTCAACATATTTCAACATACAGCTATTTTTTTTTTTTTTTTTTTTTTTTTTTTTGTATACAAGATCGAGGCTCGTGAAAGAGCGAACATTAATCACACGGAAAGACAAACAGACACATAAAACAAATAACAAACAAATAACAAACAAATAAAACAAATAATTTGATCTTCATTTCAACAATATTGATAGATAAAGGTGATATAATATAACAAATATCATGAAACATTTACATTTTGTAGTCCATTGTATAATTTAAATAAACATAAATGCAAATTTCGCATGTGGAAAAAGTAAGCACACCCCTACATTTATCACTACTTCAAATACCTAAAATTAAAATCAGGTGCACCAGCTCAGGTGCAAATGATGAGAACATCGTTAGAGAGGATCTTGGAGGAACCTGTCCTATTTAAACCTCAGACATTTAGTTTGGTTTGCTCTTTGTTGTTGAAGTGTGTGGCGTCACCATGCCTAGATCAAAAGAGCTCTCTGAGGCCTTCAGAAAGAAGGTTATAGATGCCCACGAGTCTGGGAAGGGATTTTAAAAGATCTCCAAACAATTTGAAATCAATCATTCGACTGACTGGAAGATCATCTCCAAGTGGAGAAGATTCCAAACAACTGCCAACTTGTTCAGGCCAGGCCGCCCCAGCAAGTTCAGCCCGAGAGCAGACCGCAAGATGCTGAAAGAAGTCTCTAAGAACCCCAGAATGTCATCACGGGACCTACAGGTAGCTCTTGCCACTGTTGATGTCAAAGTGCACGAGTCTACCATTAGAAAGAGGCTGCACAAATTTGATGTACATGGGAGGTGTGCCAGGAGGAAACCTATGCTGTCCAGAAAGAACATGAGGGCAAGACTAAAGTTTGCCAATTAACACCTAGGCAAAGACCAGCACTTCTGGAACAATGTGCTCTGGACAGATGAGTGAAAGGCAGAGCTATTTGGCCACAGTACCAGAAGACATGTTTGGTGAAAGCCAAAGACAGCATTTGACCACAAGAACCTGATACCAACTGTAAAGCATGGTGGTGGAAATATTATGGTTTGGGGCAGCTTTGCTGCATCAGGGCCTGGGCAGCTCACCATCATAGAATACACTATGAATTCTTCATTGTACCAGAGGGTGCTTGAGGATAATGTGAGGCCATCTGTCGGAAAGTTGAAGCTCAACCGAAGGTGGACCTTGCAACATGACAATGACCCTAAACATACCAGTAAATCCACCAAGGGATGGCTGAAAAGAAAGAAATGGAGGGTTCTGGAATGGCCAAGTCAAAGCCCGGATCTAAATCCCATCGAGTTGTTGTGGGGGGATTTGAAACGAGCTGTGCATGCAAGAAACCCCTCAAATATCGCAAAGCTGAAAGAATTCTGCATGGAGGAGTGGGCAAAAATTTCTCCCAGTCGATGTCAGAGACTGGTAGACAGCTATAAGAAACGCCTACTTGAGGTTGTTTCTGCCAAAGGGGACAATACCACCGATTGGAGCCAATGGTGTACTTACTTTTCCACATGCGAAATTTGCATTTATGTTTATTTAAATTATACAATGGACTACAAAATGTAAATGTTGCATGATATTTGTTATATTATATCACCTTTATCTATCAATATTTTTGAAATGAAAATGAAATAGCTGTATGTTGAAATATGTTGAAAAAGTCAAAACTTTACATGGGGTGTACTTACTTTTTCACGTGGCTGTGTGTATCTATATATATATATATATGTGTGTGTGTGTGTGTATATATATAATTTGAAAACACACCTGGTCACAAGTGTGCCTCACTGACAGGGTCTTCAGCATCATCCTGTTTCAGCCCTTCAACCTCGATACGGTCAGCTAAGGTGGGCCAGCAGGGGCACATACGCCTCCACATGCAGCAGCTACACCCGGATGCGTACATACCCAACCCCCAGCCAGTGAGAATACAGACTACAACAACAAAACCACCTCCACTCCCAGAAGCCACAGCCTCACACCCAATCAGTCACACACCAAAAAAAAACAAAAACCGACCATCTACCCTTACAACATGCAGCACTCAAACAAAAACACATTCATGCAAAACCACACCCAGTCTTGCAACACACACACACACACACACACACACACACACACACACACACACACACACACACACACACACACCATTCACACATCAACATTTCTCTTCCACGCTCAGTCACTAACCTTTAGGCTGAAATGAAGGGGACCAAGGCCCTTCTCCCCCGATTGCTCAGTTTGGCCGGGCGGCCAGCTCTGGGAAGAGTCCTGGTTGTTCCAAACTTCTTCCATTTAAGAATTATGGAGGCCACTGTGCTCTTGGAAAACTTCAATGCAGCAGAAATTTTTTGTAGGCTTCCTCAGATCTGTGTCGACACAATCCTGTCTCTGAGATCTGCAGTCAGTTCCTTCGAACTCATTGTTTGGTTTTTTTCTCTGATATGCATTGTCAGCTGTGATACCTTATATAGACAGGTGTGTGCCTTTCCAAATCATGTCCAATCAATTGAATTTACAACATGTGGACTCCAATCAAGGTGTAGAAACGTCTCAAAGATGATCAAGAGAAATGGGAGGCACATGAGCTCAATTTCAAGTGTCATAGCAAAGGGTCTGAATACTTATGTCAATGTGATATTTCAGTTTTTTCTTTTTAATAAATTTGCAAAACTTTCTAAAATCCTGTTTTCTCTTTGTCATTATGGGGTATTGTGTGTAGATTGATGAGGGAAAAAATGAATTTAAACGATTTCAGCATAAGGCTGCAACATAACAAAATGTGAAAAAAGTGAAGGGGTCTGAATACTTTCTGAATGCACTGTATTAATGACCTCGATCACCAAATTACGCTGAGGTTACTTTAACATTGCGAAGGTGGCTATGAGACCTTTACAAGTGGGACGTGCCTGAGTCATAAAAATTCCCAGATTTATGATTCAATTAAGTCTACAAACTCAGGTAAATCATATATCTGTGCACACATTAATTACACGGCGGAGCATACTTCTGCGAGCAGGGAATTAATTAATGAAAATTTTCATTGCAGGAATCTGTAATGTCATTGTTTTGCTGCAGAGTGTTTATATACACTGTAGACCAAACTACAACACGACCAGATACACGACCACACAAACATGGAGGGAGAGAAAGTGTGGAACCGCTTCCATTAAAGTGAGTTTATTTCACTAGAAACACCTGCTCCCTTCTGGAGGGAAGTGTGAGTGGTTTACTGAGCCCTGCTGCAGACTAGGAAGAGGGAGTAGTGGGGGGGGGGGGGGGTTGGGAAGTGGGGTAAATATATTTTGACGTGGCAGATAATAATCGCCCCTGTCTGCAGCAGGGGTCAGTAAACCACTTGTACTGTGGCACTTGTACAGGCAAAAGCCGTTAGTTAGTCATCTACACCCCCCCCCGCTCCCCCAAAAGGGAGGAGGGGGTATATTTGTGCCCATGACCTCACTCTGCGTACGACCAACATGTTTGCAAAATTTGGTGGATATCAGGCCAGCCATGTTTTTTGCTATGATTTTCAGATGTACACACACACACACATTTGCCTTATTTAATACTAGCAGGAGTACCTGGCATTGCCGGGTGAGGAGGGGGAGGCTGGAGAGGGAGGGCTGAGGAAGGGAGTGGGGTGAGTGGAAGGGAGTGGGGTGAGTGGAAGGGAGTGGGGTGAGTGGAAGGGAGTGGGAGGGAAAAGATATACCACATATCCATCTTTTTTGGGGGGGGGTGGGAGCTTTGACAGGCTCCTCCGTTTTGGGGGAGCAGGGAAGGGAAAGAGGAAAATTTTTACCCGTGCAAAGAGTGCTTTAACGTCAGTGTTGCTCAGGTAAAAAAGGAACTTGTAATACCCTCTGCCACCATCACCAGGTGGCGATACACGGTACACATTTACATCGAGATTTTACGCTCCTCTCCCGGTCCCCCACACTCCCGCATGAGGCCGCGGCTCCATAGCCTATGTTACCCCCCAGACAAAGTTGTATTTGTATTTGTACCCCAAGTAGAGTTTCTAAGTATTTATAGCTAGAGTACCCGGCGTTGCTCAAGCGAAAAAGAAACATTAACATCTTTGAAATGAGGGCAAATATAATGGAAAAGCAATTACATCCAAATCAGAATCCATCACAAATGTCAAATCATCATTTCACCTTTTTGTTGAATATATGATGGCGAAGGTGCCGTTCATCACGTTTCTGAGTTAAGTGTGATGCTGTTTAGGCCCATTAAAGTTTGAAGAAGATCCGTTCAGCCATCTCTGAGAAAAATGGCGACACACAGACAGACAGACAGACAGACCAATGTCTCTCTTATATATACACAAAGAATTAAGTTAAGCACCCCCCCCGTTTTTTTACAACCTCGCACATTACAAGTTTGTTGTCGTCAAAACAGTGTAATATACCCATGATATTGCTATATTTTCTGGAGAAGTGATATTATGGTCACATAAAAACATAACAATCATGCCGTTTTCAATATTTTATTCTGAATAATTTAAGGTGAAATTTTTTGGGAATTTTAGGCATATTTTCACCTCAATTTAAGTATGGAGCTATAGGTCCATCACGGACAGTGTGGATGACGTTTATGTTTTCTAACGTACAGTCATTGTTCTGAGAAGACCTCTAGCGATCTTTGCGTCAATAACGTGTGTAGGACCCACGTGATCGGATCACTGACTCAACCCTACGTCTCATAGACCCTGTAAGCCGTCGTATGCGTTGCTGTGGCAGGTTGTTCCATTCCCGATGTAATGCACGTTCCAATTCATCCAGATTGGCTATTGGAGGGACCATCTTCGCAATTTGTCGTCCCAACATGTCCCAAACGTGCTCGAGGGGGTTCAACCTGCCACAGCAACGCATACGACGGCTTACAGGGTCTATGAGACGTAGGGTTGAGTCAGTGATCCGATCACGTGGGTCCTACACACGTTATTGACGCAAAGATCGCTAGAGGTCTTCTCAGAACAATGACTGTACGTTAGAAAACATAAACGTCATCCACACTGTCCGTGATGGACCTATAGCTCCATACTTAAATTGAGGTGAAAATATGCCTAAAATTCCCAAAAAATTTCACCTTAAATTATTCAGAATAAAATATTGAAAACGGCATGATTGTTATGTTTTTATGTGACCATAATATCACTTCTCCAGAAAATATAGCAATATCATGGGTATATTACACTGTTTTGACGACAACAAACTTGTAATGTGCGAGGTTGTAAAAAAACGGGGGGGGGGGTGCTTAACTTAATTCTTTGTGTATAGTAGACAATACGATGGCAAAATGAGGAACTGAAATGTCTCCTGACGAGACAACGCAAAAGGTTTCTGAATGTAGAGGATCAGGATGGAGCGGCAGTTTGGATATTATCTCCCTCTTCTCAGTTTGCACCAAATCCAGACTGGCGTGTATTGCGAGTAGGTAAAGATCACAGGAGCTGAATTCTGCAGGGTACTGGACCTGAGGCACAACATGAGTCTACACCCGCGGCATGATACCCTGCGGGTAGTCGGGCAGGTCTGCATCTCCCGCGACATTAAACATTGTAGCTACAGCGATCTCGAACCAGGAACACAGGCCCGACACAGGACATAGAAACCTCAAACCTTCCCATGAACTATCCGCAGGACTTTCTGGTGGAGATGTACGACCAATATCTTTGTGCTGATTATTTTTACTTCTTTTCATCCTCATTTAAAGTGATTTCGCTGCTACAAATGTAAGGATTCTCACCTGAGCTTGTTGCACTCGCACCTTCCCACCTGGGCCTCAAGCAAGCAGTGCACCATCATGTCATCCCCCATTCCGACCTGTCATCTTTTCTACCCCCGTTAACCCTTCCAAACCCAACTCTCTTAATTGTAGTTTTCTGTTTCCTCCCCTCCTTTTTGTCCCGTTCATTCATCCCCTTATTGTGGTGTTCAACCGTCGCCCCACTCTCACTACGTTTCACTTTTACCATTGTCATCTCGCTCTTTCTTGAGCCTCGACCTTGTATTCAATGTAAATACTTTTGTAACAAACTATTTCCAGGTTTTATGAGGAATCTCTATCCACTGCAACTTCCTTCCTATTTGCTCCTTGTGTAGGGCATGCAACCATATTTACCCTCATCAGAGAGGGTATTGCCTCCGGGTCCGTTTGTTTGTTTGTCTGTCTGTCTGTCTGTCTGTCTGTCTGTCTGTCTGCACAGAACGTAAGTTTGTCTATTAATTAACTACTATTGAAATGTGATTATAATAGGTCTATTAATTACAATTGGAACATGAGTACGTCTACTAATTACGTACTATTGGAACGTGAGTACGTCCACTAATTACGTACTATTGGAACGTGAGTACGTCTACTAATTACGTACTATTGGAATGTGAGTTTGTCTACTAATTACGTACTATTAAACTGTGAGCACGTCTACTAATTACGTACAATTGGAACATGAGTACGTCTACCAATTACGTACTTTTAAACTGTGAGTACGTCTACTAATTACGTCCTATTGGAACGTGAGTACGTCTACTAATTACGTACTATTGGAATGTGAGTTTGTCTACTAATTACGTACTATTAAACTGTGAGCACGTCTACTAATTACGTACAATTGGAACATGAGTACGTCTACCAATTACGTACTTTTAAACTGTGAGTACGTCTACTAATTACGTCCTATTGGAATGTGAGTATGTCTATTAATTATGTGCTATTTAAGTGTGAGGAATGACTTGCTTCATTCACCAAGTCGAATTATATCCCATTTAACATGGTTGATTTCTTCTTTAAGGAGTGTAAGATTTCCTTTAGCTACAGGACTGGGTCTGTTATACGTTGGAAGGTCCAGTGTTCAAATGCAGCCAACTCAAATGCAAACATATGAAGCGTCCTCTTCTCTCTTTTTTCTTTCTTTCTCTCTCTCTCTCTCTCTCTCTCTCTCTCTCTTTCTCTTTCTCTTTCTCTTTCTCTTTCTCTCTCTCTCTCTAGCGCCCCCTGCTGGTCGTTTGTATGCTGGTTGTACTGTCATGGCGTCTGCTTGTGGAGGCCTGTGAGTGCTCTGTGTTGTTGCTCCATCCCCCCCCCCTCCCCCCTCCCGTTTTCCCCCCTCTGTGTCCTTGTACCTGTTCGTGGAGTCTTCCTGGTGATTCCCATATACGTTGAGACGGGAGAGAGAGCCGGAGAGCACAGGGTGATCGCTGGTAAGGGTTCGCCGTTTTTGGGCGTCGCCCGATCGGTGTTTGCTCCTTCATCTTAAACCTCTATTTCCTTTTTTTCCTTTCGTTTATCTTTCCTTCAGTTTGTTTTGTTGCCTCCCTTTTCCGAAGTTAGGGAAATCGGAGAGGTCTGATTGCTTCCCATTCCCGGAGTTCGGGTAGGGAAGATTGTATTATATATTCACCCTCCCCGAGTTGGGGAGGGGTTGTAAGTGCAGCTGTTCCAGCATGGCAGCTGCACTATCTCGATTTACGGCCTTTCAGAGCCTGACCCGTAAGCACGGGTTCTTTTGTGTACCTCCGGAACGTGAGGTTAGTGTCGAGGACGTTGTCCTCGCAACCGGTCGTGTTGTCGGGATCGACAAGGTTGTTGCCGCTTCACGGATGAACAAGCGGATCGTTATTTTTTTGTCCGACGTGGATTGTGTCCCACAAATTGTCGAACAGGGTTTGACAATCGATCCAGATTTATTTGTAATGATTTCCCCACTAGATAGCCCAGCGATAAAAGTCGTGATATCAAATTGCCCCCCATTTGTATCCGACGATGTACTAATTAAAGAGTTGTCCCGATACGGTACCATCGTGTCTCGTATCTCCATGATTCCCTTTGGGTCACGAAACAACGATTTAAGGCACGTGGTTTCATTCCGGCGGCAAGTGTTTATGATTTTAAAAAATTCCCAGAAGGATTTAAACCTTATAATAAAATTAAAACATCAACAGAACGAATATACAGTGTACGTGTCCACCAACGTTCTAAAATGTTTTGGCTGCGGACAATTTGGGCATGTTAAGCATGACTGCCCCCGAAAAGAGAATTCTCCACAAGTGCAACCTCCCCTCCGAACCGGGAATAAGCAACCCCCCCACCTTCCCACCACCGGTCCAAACCCTTCCACCACTGACCCAAGCCTTCCCACCACCGAACCAAGCCCTCCCGCCGCCGAACCAAGCCCTCCCACCACCGACCCAAGCCTTCCCACCACCGAACCAAACCTTCCCACCACCGAACCAAGCCCTCCCGCCGCCGAACCAAGCCCTCCCACCACCGACCCGAACCTTCCCACCATCGACCCAAGCCTTACCACCACTGATCCCAATCTGTCCACCACCGACCCAAGCCCTCTTACCACCAATCCAAACCCCCCCGCCGTACCCCCTTCCCCTCCCCTTGAAACAGGGGCCCCTCCCTCTACTGAAGGATCTAATTGCAGCCATCTCCTGTTAACTATAGATCTCACCCCCCAGGCGACATCGTCCAATCACAGCTTGTTGCCTGCTATAACTGATCCTACCTCTCCCGCCGTGGTAGCCGATGGGAATCCCCTCCCGATGATCACGTCCTCCCTCCCCCCCCCCCCCCCCCTCCCCCCAAACCCTTGCAATCTCTTCCCACTAACCAGGACGAGTTTCAATTAGTCTGCCCAAAAGGAAAAAGACATCTGCAAACAACAGATGAAAACGGTCATCTCTTTAAAAAACCTACAACTGAAAACCGACAGCCCCCCCTCTCTGGCCTAGATTTGTCCCTCGTCACAGAAAATCGTTTCTCGGTATTGGAGGACATAGATGTGGATGAATCCTCGCCCTTGTCTACTGACCTAGAAACTGATATGGTTGAACCGCAAAAATTAGTACCCCCCCCCCCCCTGCTCCCCTGAAGATGCCCTCCCCGTCCCCCCCCCTCTATGGACTATGCCCCATCCGATAACGTGGAGGGATGTGATGACGGTGAGGAGATAAATGATGAAAACCAGTGTGACACACCATCTGAGCCATCTGATATAGATGACTCTGTTAGTGAATGTGGTAGCCTCAAGGAAGAAGAAATCCCTCCAATCCCTCCCTCCGAGATAAAAAGGTTTCTTAAGGACACATTCCGAAAAAGGAATGTTGTAATAGAAACCTTTTTTCCGGAGCTACCTGATTTTATACATTCCGCTAGACTGATGGTAAAACGGCCCCACGTTTTTAATTTCAATTCCTCCCAACGTCACCGTTTAAAGAAGTGGTCGCAAAAAGCTAAGAATGAACTGCTATCAAAAAATTGAGTGGTGGTCACTCCTCCTTATAGCTGTAATGAGTTTTTCCATTTGTAGCTTGAATATTAACGGAGGATGTAGCTCTGTCCGCAAAGTTCAAGTAAGGGATTTTTTATTACAGAAGAAAGTTGACATTGCCCTCTTACAAGAGACCCATGCCAACGACTACTGTGTCGCAGAGTGGTGTAGGCTCTTCCCCGGCCTGTCCTTCCTTAGTAACGGTGACTCCCGCAAAGGCGGTGTCGCAATAATTCTTAGCCCCTCCTTTTCGCCTTCATCGCTTAAATTCGACGAAATACACAAGGGATCCCTAGCATCCCTAGAATTCCACTACTGTGGAAAATCTATACTATTTTTAATATCTATGCCCCAAGTACGCCTGTAGCTCGGCGAGTTTTTTTTAATGACCTTGGGACACACCTAACGTCCCTCGACAGCCAAAACGCCCTAAAAAACCGAGACAATCATGTTTGTATTGGTGGAGATTTTAACTGCACCCTTCAACCCCAACTAGACAGGAACAGTGCAGAGCCCCATCCTGCCTCCACAATCCCTCTCACCAAATTTTTAAAACAAATGAATTTGACAGATATATGGCGGGTACAGCACCCATCAATCAGGCAATACACATGGTGTCGATGCATTCAGGGTAATATTGTACTTGCTCGCTTGGACAAGTTTTATATTAATCCTCCACTTGAACGCCTCGTTCTGTCATCCAAAATTTGCCCATCAGGATTCTCGGACCACAGCGCAACATTTCTCAAAATTTCTGCCCCCTGCCCGAAACACAAGAGTGCTTTTTGGAAATTTAATAACAACTTACTTGATGATAGTACCTTTAAGGACATTTTTCCAGAAATTTGGAATATTCTGGTTTCCTCCCAAGGGAATTTCTCAAACCTCAGACAATGGTGGGTTAATGCCAAAACGCACATCAGACTATTCTGCCAACAATATCGTGCGTATGGTGTTCAAGAGGAAAGAAAAACCACAACCTTACTTGAAGATGAAATCCTGGAATTACAGGAACAGCTTCAGGGAACCGCAAGTGTGAGCTACCAGGGAATGAGGCAACAAATCCATGGAAAAACGGCCTTACTGAATTCCATATCCAAAAGGCGAGCACAAAATGCTTTATTGCGCCTGAAGATGAGGTACATACATGACCTTGATGCTCCAACCAAATTCTTCTTCAGCCTTAAAAGGGGGGCCTCTTCGTCAATGATTACACGCTTGCTCCATGATGGGGAACTCCTTTATGAAGATGGCAGAATCAGGGAATGTGCCCGGAAACATTTTAAACAACGGTTTATGCGGCATGACATTAACCAGGATGCAATATCGGAACTTGTTTCTAACCTTCCAACATTGGCGGAGGATCAGAAGCAGCAGTTGGAGGATCCTCTTAGGTTACCTGAGCTCACCGCTGCCTTGAAGGCCTTAGAACCTGATAAAGCCCCTGGACTGGATGGGCTGACAAGTGAATTTTTCCAGTTTTTTTGGGACACCATTGGACCTCACCTACTGTGGGTATTGAATGAATGTTTAGAGGATGGACAACTGCCGTGGAGTTGCCGGAGAGCAGTCACCACCTTAATTCCTAAGAAAGCGGACACTCAACTTATAGAGAACTGGCGTCCTATTTCTGTTTTATGTACGGATTATAAAATTTTAGCCAAAGCCTTGTCTAATCGAATGAAACCTTTTATGAATGTACTAATAGGAGAACATCAATCCTTTTGTATTCCTGGACGTACTATTTTTAATAATATCTTTCTTATCCGTGATACCATTCGGTTTTGTAACAATTTTAATATGAATGTTGGTCTGTTTTTTATTGACCAAGGAAAAGCCTTTGACTGGATTGACCACATGTACCTTTTTAGAGTTTTAGAGAATTTTGGGTTTGGACCTATTTTTATCTCGTACGTTAAACTTTTGTATTGTAATATATCCAGTGTTCTTAAAATTAATCAAGTATTGTGTAGCCCCATTGCTGTACAACGGGGAGTACGGCAAGGTTGCCCGCTATCTGGACTTTTATACTCTCTTGCCATCGAACCTCTTCTGCTCCAATTACGTACGCACATTTCTGGCTTCACTGGATCAATTCTTACCACACCGCTAAAAGTCTCTGCCTATGCAGATGATGTCTGTATTTATATAAAAAATAGTGCTGACGTCACTGCGGTGGCTCAAGCACTAAAAACATAGTCAGGCTTGTTCAGGCCAGGTAAACTGGAAGAAGAGTGAAGCCCTTTGGATAGGACCTGGAGATTGCCCGCCAATTGTCCTACCAGGAGGAGTGAACTGGCAGAAAAGTGGCATTAAATACCTCGGTATTTTCCTCGGAGACAACACCTTTGAGCAACAGAACTGGGTGGGATTACCAGACAAGGTAATGGCAAAACTGGCCCGCTGGAAAGGACTTCTTTTTCAACTTTCGTACCGCGGAAGAACTCTCGTCATTAACAATCTTGTCGCCTCTATGCTATGGCATAAGATGATATGCCTACAACCGCCCGGGAGCCTTCTTATTACACTGCAAAAGAGCATTGTCGACTTTTTCTGGAGCGGGAAACACTGGCTCCAACCCCCCGTGGCATACTTACCACTCACTGAAGGTGGCCAAGGTCTTATTGATATCTGCAGCCGGATTATGGTCTTCCGGCTTCATATCGTGCGCCAACTTGTATATGGAGATGAAGCCCTACTCTGGAGGCCTCTGGCTAACTGCATATTACAGCTTACATGCAAGCTGGGTTACGACCGAGAACTTTTCTTGATGAACCCTCATCAAATCGATTCATCCTTGCTGCCCACCTTTTACCAAGGGGTGATGAACGCCTGGCAAGCCCTGTCCTTTTCCCGTGAAATGGCAACATACAACATGGAAATGTTGATGAATGAGCCCCTATGCTACAACCCCTTCCTGGAAAACAGCTTGAATAATAGGGGACTCGTTCAACGCTTTGTTGATGCCAAGCTGCTGCGAGTGAAAGACCTCATGACAGAGTCTGGGAGCTACCGGCTGAGTGCTGCCGCTGTGGCACAAAAAACCGGAATAAAATCTGTCAGGATCATCTCTCGGTTCCTTCAAGGGATATCCACAACGTATCGTAATACCTGCGAGGAACTTGGCCCTTCCCCCGAGGAAACAGCGGGTGACTTCCCCAAACTCCTAGTCTTCAGCCCGCCACTTAATCTGTCCCCTGGCCTGAACAGCCCTGATGATACTGCATTATCCCTTCCCGCCTTTCCAAAGAAAACTTTGTACAACGCGTACGTTAAAAATTTATACGCAAAAACATTTTCTGGGCACCCGAGGCTTCGATGGCGGGATGTTTTACCCCCAATACCCCCCAATTGCCCCAATTGGCGAAGTTTTTATCTCTTGCCTACTCCAAAGTATGTTGGAGATATTCAATGGAAACTTGTACACTGGATTTTACCTTATAATGTTTTACTGAACCGGTTTTCTACTGCTAACTCTAATCTATGCCCTTTCTGTGCATCCATTGAAACCCTACCGCATATATACCTTGAGTGTGAACGATTGCAACCTCTTTTTACATTCCTTCAGGAACGCTTTGTGAAGCTTGGTTCCCTCTTCAATCACAATGTTTTTATTTATGGTGTTTTAGGACCGTCTTCCCTTAGAAATGTGGTTTTAATGAATTTTTTAATTGGCCAGGCCAAGTTTGCAATTTATAAATCCAGAAAGAAAAAAATGGGAAACGCTTCTGACTCGTCATATGATGTACTGCTCACCTTTAAGGCTCTTGTAAATGCAAGACTAAAGCTAGAGTACCGGTTTTTTAAAATGAACAAGAATTTAACATGTTTTAAAGAAAAGTGGGTTTTTAATGATGTCATATGCACACTTGATGATGATGATTTGATAATAATTTTTCCTTGAGACCATTTTTATTGTGCTTTGTTTCTTTATGACTGAACATTACTGATTTTTTGTACTCTTGTAATAAAAGGAAGAAACAGTCAGTCTCTCTCTCTCTCTCTCTCTTTCTTTCTCTCTCTCTTTCTTCTCTCTCTCTCTCTCTCTCTCTCTCTCTCTCTCTCTCTCTCTCTCTCTCTCTCTCTCTCTCTGTCTCTGTCTCTGTCTCTGTCTCTCTGTCTCTCTGTCTCTCTGTCTCTCTGTCTCTCTGTCTCTCTGTCTCTCTCTCTCTCTCTCTCTCTCTATTCTGACCACTCCCTTAGTCAGTAATTCAAAGCTCCTGGGGAGTGAGAGCCAAAATGTCATACATCATGTTGAAGGGTCTTGGCATTCTTGCCACACTTGCCGGAGCAGGTTGATGAGGGAGGTCTCTCAATCTGGTTCTGGGTGACCTTGATGGTCATGGGACAAATGGCCATTAATGCTGATGAAGATTTTGGGGTCTTTATAACACATGAACTACATACAACACAGCAAGGTAGAGTTCTTGTTGAGAGAATGAGTTAATATTCATTAAGCAAAATGCCTCATTCCTATTTTCTCTCTTGCTGGCAGCTGACCTGCATGATAAAGTAAGCGTGAAGAGCTATTATTGGGAATGTCATGTAGATGGAAAGCCTTTCTCCTAAACTGGTACTAAAGGAATGAAACCTCTGACATTGCAGTGCCTATGATGGTTCAAAACGACCTTTCACCAATCCTGGCCGTCTGACCCAAATACTTATATAGAGGCAATGAAGGTACACGGATGTTAGTCCGCCACAAAAAAATAGCCACCTGGGGGACTGACGGTTACTTCCCCACGGTTTCTGAGATTTAAAAATAAATTACCTGAATTTGGGGGCAAAACGCTCCCTTTAACCTTATTTATAGGAGGTACATCCAGATAGGGAGCACAACCCCATGAGACCTTGCTGTCCTGAAGCATCGTACCAAATTTGGTCCATATCGGACAGGTATGTTGTGAGGGCCGAGATCAGTATTGAGTGTCATTTTCTCAAAGTTACACTTGCTCCAAAAATTTGTCCTGAAATCAAACGTCCGAGTAAGTATTGTGTGTCCACATGCAGATCGAATATACCATAGTGTCTCTGGATGGCATACAGTACTTTAATATAGCACCCCAGCGTGTAAAAGGGGTCACCCGGAGTACCTTGGCGACCTGCAGGTTGTTAACCACTCTGTTGTTGTTTTTGGGGTTTAATGTTAACTACAGGAAGCAGGATCTGGTGTCGTTCAAAAGAAACAGAATTCGTGCGAAGACACTCAAGGTGCAGTGGTAGCGAAGACTTTTGCGAAGGTGAGTCGACGCTTCGTTTGACAAGAGGAAAAATACCGCATTCAATGTTACTTGTCCACATATAACCCAAGCCATCCATTTCAAAGATTCTTAATGAGATGTAATGTTTCTCATCAGACTTCCACAAGATCTCATGAGAAATCATCGAAGATTTATTACCCTGCGCTCACGAAGCGAAAAGCAGGGTTAGGCATTCGGTTCCGTACGTGCGTACCTATCTGCATTTTAAAAAATCATTTTCTCGGTAACCGTTGGTCCGATTGACACTAAATTTTACCATAGAAGCACCTCCGTCTGTAGAATTTTAAAATTATAATTATGACGTGATAGGTCACGTGGTATGGACGCCATCTTGGAAAAACGTTACACCTCAATCTCCCAAACCGCTCAATGGAAAAAAATTGAGACCTGCCTCATTGTCAACTACTCCCCATGGGGAATAAGATATGTTAATGAAGATGTCATCGGTGCCTTCGTTATGACGTCATAATTCGACAAGTACAACACTTATCCCATCATTATAAAAAAAAAATCTCAACAACTGTTGGTCTGATGTACACGAAAATGTCACCATAGGAGTGCCTCCTCCTGTACAAAATGTATTAATAATCATGACGTCATAGGTAATGTGGTACAGGCGCCATCTTGGAAAAACCGAAAAATGTTACACCTCTATATCTCCAAAACCGCTCCATGGAAATTTTTTTAACGTGGCTCATTGTAAAGAACTCCGCATGGGGACTCGGTGTTGTTAACGATGACGTCATTGGTGTCCTAATTATGACGTCATAATTCGACAGGAACAGTGCTTAGTCTGATCAGTTTGAAATTTATTGAACGTGATCTATGCAACAATTGTATTAGCAAATATAAACTTATGATGTCATCGCTCATGTGGTCTGGCAGCCATATTGGATCAAAGAAAAAAATACGTTCAAAAACAGAAAAGTTGGCTCGCACCAAGTTGACTGTGCAGGGTAAGTATTCTATGAATACCATCTAGTTTTTTGTGAGGGATGGGGTAGAGACTTACTGTGATAACTATGCAGAGCAGGAGGCCTCTTCCTCGATCACTACAAAACATCATCCTGACATCCGTAAAAGACACCATTATATATTTCATCAGAAACTTTATTTTTGTTTGAAGGCCACAATCTCCATCTTTGACAAGAGTGTATCACTGATGATGGAAGTGTAGACCCCAAACTAATCTGTGAGCTCTCAGCATGAATATCACATGGAAATATTGCAAAGTATGCTTGCTTGGCGTAGAAAGTGCATCCCGGCCATCATGTGTCGTCTTCATGTCCCAGGTTCCTTCAGCAATGATTGGGCCTATGTACACTTTTGTGATGGTGGGGCCTGGAGCTTATAAGAGAGTACCTGTGCCGTCCTCAGAACCAGGTGTGGTTATATAATTTACCTTTCTTCAGGTTAAACAAAGTCTATCATGCACCTTTGTGTACACCATGCAGAACCATTAAGAAGATGGAATTGCCTCTCAGTTTGGTGGTGTTGAAAGTTGAGATTTCCCATTATTTTGTAGTTTTCTTTTCTCACAAGTTGTCGCTCTCATGTTCACAACACGTCAGTAATTTCTATCAAACTATCTGATGTTCCGGTAGTGATCAATTACCAGGACTCGGTGGTAGTGAGGAGTCTTACAAATTTTCAGCCCACTTGAAATCCCAAGCCCATCTTTAACGGAGTTCAAATGAAAGATGAGGTGGCAAAGTCGACAGTGGCTTCAACAACAGCGTAGAGGTGAGGAAGTCCATAAGAGGTACAGGGTGAGATGGAAGACTTCTTACCCAATTGTCTTACATCCCTTACTTCTTACCTTCCAATCTTACCCAATTGTCTTACATCCCTTACTTCTTACCTTCCAATCTTACCCAATTGTCTTACATCCCTTACTTCTTACCTTCCAATCTTACCCAATTGTCTTACATCCCTTACTTCATACATCCCAATCTTACCCAATTGTCTTACATCCCTGACTTCTTACCTTCCAATCTTACCCAATTGTCTTACATCCCTTACTTCTTACCTTCCAATCTTACCCAATTGTCTTACATCCCTTACTTCTTACCTTCCAATCTTACCCAATTGTCTTACATCCCTTACTTCTTACCTTCCAATCTTACCCAATTGTCTTACATCCCTTACTTCATACATCCCAATCTTACCCAATTGTCTTACATCCCTTACTTCATACATCCCAATCTTACCCAATTGTCTTACATCCCTGACTTCTTACCTTCCAATCTTACCCAATTGTCTTACATCCCTTACTTCTTACCTTCCAATCTTACCCAATTGTCTTACATCCCTTACTTCTTACCTTCCAATCTTACCCAATTGTCTGACATCCCTTACTTCTTACATCCCAATCTTACCCAATTGTCTTACATCCCTTACTTCTTACATCCCTTACTTCTTACATCCCAATCTTACCCAATTGTCTTACATCCCTTACTTCTTACATCCCAAATCTTACCCAATTGTCTTACATCCCTTACTTCTTACATCCCAATCTTACCCAATTGTCTTACATCCCTTACTTCTTACATCCCAATCTTACCCAATTGGCATCCCCAGCACCCTTGAAGTGTCATGGGTCCACATGGTTTGTAGAGTAAGAAGAAAGCTCCTTACTCTACAAAGCTACAAAGCCTTACTCTACGAGACGAGGTTGTATCCGGAAGCAACCAGAAATCTCCCAAACTCTGGCAACCTCTCCACACAACTTAAAGTCTAACTACAATATCATAACAGCTAGTAGGATGGCCTAGAGGTACGCACACTCACCTTGAGCTGCCGAGCCTGGATTTGAGTCTCGGCCCAACTGCAAACTGTCATCCTGGTGTATCGCAGGTAGAGCGAGGCATCAATGTGTGTGCCTCCCTCACATCAACGTTAAATTGGGTGTCCCGTCCGCTAGCATTAGGTGGTTGACAGTAAAGATTCCATAGGTGAGAAGTCTAGGTGAGCTAAATTCCAAATTCCTGCCCTAACCTACAGAGGGCGGTGTATCAGCAGCGGGGCCACAACCTCAGCCAATGATGCTACTCACAGCCATATTCTGAAATTGAAAGAAGAAGAGTAAATGTTATAAATTGTCCCATTTTTACTTTGCTCACCTTTTAAAACAAACATGTCATCTCAAGACACATTACGCAGTCATAAAAAGTACAATAAATAATTTGTTCCATATCAACGAGGACAATGAGCTGGAATGTGTGGCGGAAACTTTTCATATTCTTGTTCTTCCTCTCCTCTCCTTCTTCTTCTTCTTCTTCTGTACCGTTGTACGTGTATTAAGTGTACATATAACCAGTTGTGTTTCCATTTACCAATCCTGCCCTGACAGCACCACGAAGCTCTGCGACCTCTGCCACCCAGAAGTACAAAAACAGCGACATCCCGGAAACTGCAATTTCGAGTCGCGCTCTCGGGCACGTGCCATTTTGACCCGGAAGTGCAACCTTCATCGGTACCCCTGCATCACACCTGAGCTCTTATTGTTACAAAGCCCTTGGCAAAGTCATCCCAGTTGAATCGTCACACTCATGAAAGGAGAAACGTTCCGGAAGATTATTGGTTGTACTAAATAATATTGTTATTGTTATGGAGACAATTGGGTATGGAGTACTCACTTTGTCGTTGCTTTGTTTCCTCTTTTCCACCTCCCAATATTCCTCTTTCTCTCCCACTTTCTTCTACCCTTGTCGATCTGATCGATGCAGATTAGTTGTGGCTTTTGCATGGCATCCATTTTGTTTCCTCGTTCATCTCTAGGCCTCTGAATCATCAGACTGGAGGCCGCTGCTGCACCTGGATGGCATCGGATGTTGAGGGCAATCTGGGTTCCTGCTTTAGTTACTAAACAAACTGGTATTCTTATTGCTGTAACTGGTGTACTATGAATTAACTTGCACGTGAAAGAAAGAAACATCACAATTCAGTCGTTTTTTACTGCAGTTTACAAACACTTCTTGTTTTGTGCCACAAAACAAAACTACCATGACTCTCGGTGGAGAGGATACTTCCGCAAACTGAACAGGTGATGTTTAGTATCCACTGATGGGCCGGATCTGGATTCGGACCTGAAACAAAATCGAATCGGCTTGTTCTTGTCACCGAACCAACTCGTCCACAACTTTTTGAGATGTCTTGTTATATAATCGCTTCAGCCACATCATTCAATGGTGAAGAATCACTTTAAAATATTTAAATTCTCATATTCAGATCCGAATTCGGATCTTCACCAAAATCAAATCGATTAGTCCTTGTCACACACCCAACCTCTCCATCTCCACCAAGGTTCTTCTGAATCTGTCAATAACTTTGCGATATCCTGTTCACAAACAGACAGCAGGAGTGAAAACATAACCTCATCCACCATAGATGGTGTTTACATCTAAATGATTGGTTTAGTGTTCCCATCTGAATGATTGGTTCAGTGTTCCCATCTGAATGATTGGTTTAGTGTTCCCATCTGAATGATTGGTTTAGTGTTCCCATCTAAATGATTGGTTTAGTGTTTACATGTGAATGATTGGTTTAGTGATCCCATCTGAATGATTGGTTTAGTGATCCCATCTGAATGATTGGTTTAGTGTTCCCATCTGAATGATTGGTTTAGTGTTCCCATCTGAATGATTGGTTTAGTGTTCCCATCTGAATGATTGGTTTAGTGTTCCCATCTGAATGATTAGTTTAGTGTTCCCATCTAAATGATTGGTTTAGTGTTCCCATCTGAATCATTGGTTTAGTGATCCCATCTAAATGATTGGTTTAGTGTTCCCATCTGAATGATTGGTTTAGTGTTCCCATCTGAATGATTGGTTTAGTGATCCCATCTAAATGATTGGTTTAGTGTTCCCATCTGAATGATTGGTTTAGTGTTCCCATCTGAATGATTGGTTTAGTGATCCCATCTAAATGATTGGTTTAGTGTTCCCATCTGAATGATTGGTTTAGTGTTCCCATCTAAATGATTGGTTTAGTGATCCCATCTAAATGATTGGTTTAGTGATCCCATCTAAATGATTGGTTTAGTGATCCCATCTAAATGATTGGTTTAGTGTTCCCATCTAAATGATTGGTTTAGTGATCCCATCTAAATGATTGGTTTAGTGATCCGATCTGAATGATTGGTTTAGTGTTCCCATCTAAATGATTGGTTTAGTGTTCCCATCTAAATGATTGGTTTAGTGTTCCCATCTAAATGATTGGTTTAGTGATCCCATCTAAATGATTGGTTTAGTGTTCCCATCTAAATGATTGGTTTAGTGATCCCATCTAAATGATTGGTTTAGTGATCCGATCTGAATGATTGGTTTAATGTTCTCATCTAAATGATTGGTTTAGTGTTCCCATCTGAATGATTGGTTTAGTGTTCCCATCTAAATGATTGGTTTAGTGTTTACATCTAAATGATTGGTTTAGTGTTCCCATCTGAATGATTGGTTTAGTGTTCCCATCTAAATGATTGGTTTAGTGTTTACATGTGAATGATTGGTTTAGTGTTCCCATCTAAATGATTGGTTTAGTGTTTACATGTGAATGATTGGTTTAGTGATCCCATCTGAATGATTGGTTTAGTGTTCCCATCTAAATGATTGGTTTAGTGTTCCCATCTGAATGATTGGTTTAGTGATCCCATCTAAATGATTGGTTTAGTGTTCCCATCTGAATGATTGCTTTAGTGTTCCCATCTGAATGATTGGTTTAGTGATCCCATCTAAATGATTGGTTTAGTGTTCCCATCTGAATGATTGGTTTAGTGTTCCCATCTAAATGATTGGTTTAGTGATCCCATCTAAATGATTGGTTTAGTGATCCCATCTAAATGATTGGTTTAGTGATCCCATCTAAATGATTGGTTTAGTGTTCCCATCTAAATGATTGGTTTAGTGATCCCATCTAAATGATTGGTTTAGTGATCCGATCTGAATGATTGGTTTAGTGTTCCCATCTAAATGATTGGTTTAGTGTTCCCATCTAAATGATTGGTTTAGTGTTCCCATCTAAATGATTGGTTTAGTGATCCCATCTAAATGATTGGTTTAGTGTTCCCATCTAAATGATTGGTTTAGTGATCCCATCTAAATGATTGGTTTAGTGATCCGATCTGAATGATTGGTTTAATGTTCTCATCTAAATGATTGGTTTAGTGTTCCCATCTGAATGATTGGTTTAGTGTTCCCATCTAAATGATTGGTTTAGTGTTTACATGTGAATGATTGGTTTAGTGTTCCCATCTGAATGATTGGTTTAGTGTTTACATGTGAATGATTGGTTTAGTGTTTACATGTGAATGATTGGTTTAGTGATCCCATCTGAATGATTGGTTTAGTGTTTACATCTAAATGATTGGTTTATTGTTCCCATCTGAATGATTGGTTTAGTGTTCCCATCTAAATGATTGGTTTAGTGTTTACATGTGAATGATTGGTTTAGTGATCCCATCTGAATGATTGGTTTAGTGTTCCCATCTAAATGATTGGTTTAGTGTTTACATGTGAATGATTGGTTTAGTGATCCCATCTGAATGATTGGTTTAGTGTTCCCATCTAAATGATTGGTTTAGTGTTCCCATCTAAATGATTGGTTTAGTGATCCCATCTAAATGATTGGTTTAGTGTTCCCATCTAAATGATTGGTTTAGTGTTCCAATCTCAATGATTGGTTTAGTGTTCCCATCTGAATGATTGGTTTAGTGTTCCCATCTGAATGATTGGTTTAGTATTCCCATCTGAATGATTGGTTTAGTATTCCCATCTGAATGATTGGTTTAGTGTTCCCATCTCAATGATTGGTTTAGTGTTCCAATCTCAATGATTGGTTTAGTGTTCCCATCTAAATGATTGGTTTGGTGTTTACATGTGAATGATTGGTTTAGTGTTCCCATCTGAATGATTGGTTCAGTGTTCCCCATCTGAATGATTGGTTTAGTGTTCCCATCTGAATGATTGGTTTAGTGTTCCCATCTCAATGATTGGTTTAGTGTTCCCATCTCAATGATTGGTTTAGTGTTCCCATCTAAATGATTGGTTTAGTGTTTACATGTGAATGATTGGTTTAGTGATCCCATCTGAATGATTGGTTTAGTGTTCCCATCTCAATGATTGGTTTAGTGTTCCCATCTAAATGATTGGTTTGGTGTTTACATGTGAATGATTGGTTTAGTGTTCCCATCTGAATGATTGGTTTAGTGTTCCCATCTGAATGATTGGTTTAGTGTTCCCATCTGAATGATTGGTTTAGTGTTCCCATCTCAATGATTGGTTTAGTGTTCCCATCTCAATGATTGGTTTAGTGTTCCCATCTAAATGATTGGTTTAGTGTTTACATGTGAATGATTGGTTTAGTGATCCCATCTCAATGATTGGTTTAGTGTTCCCATCTGAATGATTGGTTTAGTGTTCCCATCTAAATGATTGGTTTAGTGTTCCCATCTGAATGATTGGTTTAGTGTTCCCATCTGAATGATTGGTTTAGTGTTTACATGTGAATGATTGGTTTAGTGTTCCCATCTGAATGATTGGTTTCGTGTTTACATCTAAATGATTGGTTTAGTGATCCCATCTAAATGATTGGTTTAGTGTTCCCATTGTTACGTGGTCCCCTCGGTGAATACCTGGTCTCGGTGACCCCCGGACCGTGAGAGGAACTCCGCCAGCAAGCTGTATTATATATGCGCTTTCGCCACGCAATCCATATGAATTTCACCCAGGAGACAACTGATGTTCAAGGATATATTTCCAATGGTAATGATACCATACAATTTCAATGACACAACCACGGAGATTTTCCCCGAGCAATCAACAATACACAACCATCAACAATATTTCAATGACACAACCACGGAGATTTTCCCCGAGCAATCAACAATACACTACCATCAACAATTCCCCAGCCACAATCAATTCCCTATGAGTAAGATGGCCATCTTATATACGTGTGTCCCGGTGAGTACTCACGACACCCTTTTGGTCTCGGTCCCGCACAATGTCTCTGGGCCCCTCCTGACCAAGATGATAGTCAGCGTCGCCGCACTCGGGCGGTTGAACGAACCCCGGGTGGACGTGTTTCCACCGGGCAGGTATCGTACCCGGCACCCCGGCTACAGCCCCTCGCGGCCACGTGACGCGGGGATGGGAAAGCAAGCCAAAAGCCCCACGCCGCTTGTCAGGCGTGTTAGGCCCCAACGGGCGACCCGTACGCGTCTTTTTAGACGGTGTTGGGAACGGTGCCAGACGCGGGGTCGAGGCACGGCCCCACGTCAACTTGACGTCTCCACCGGGCAGGTACACGTCCCGGTGATTCCTCTCGCCAGGCGGGCTTCGGAACGCCGCTTTTCCACACGGCTCAATCAATCCCACCTTTCGTCGGTGCGGGGCGAGGAAGAAGAATCCTCGTCCTTTTTTCCTCGTGTCTTTTCCTCTTCCGTTTCCGGTCACTTCCGTTTCCGGCCACTTGTTCAGAAGGGCTCCTGACCCTCCAATCACAACAACCCTTAATATACTACACACGGATAAGCAAAGACCTGAATGGTAATCCACATACATTCACATAAATATGTAACACCATCTAAATGATTGGTTTAGTGTTCCCATCTGAATGATTGGTTTAGTGATCCCATCTCAATGATTGGTTTAGTGATCCCATCTAAATGATTGGTTTAGTGTTCCCATCTGAATGATTGGTTTAGTGATCCCATCTAAATGATTGGTTTAGTGTTCCCATCTGAATGATTGGTTTAGTGTTCCCATCTGAATGATTGGTTTAGTGTTTACATCTAAATGATTGGTTTAGTGATCCCATCTAAATGATTGGTTTAGTGATCCGATCTGAATGATTGGTTTAGTGTTCCCATCTAAATGATTGGTTTAGTGTTCCCATCTAAATGATTGGTTTAATGTTCCCATCTAAATGATTGGTTTAGTGATCCCATCTGAATGATTGGTTTAGTGTTCCCATCTAAATGATTGGTTTAGTGATCCCATCTAAATGATTGGTTTAGTGATCCGATCTGAATGATTGGTTTAGTGTTCCCATCTGAATGATTGGTTTAGTGTTCCCATCTGAATGATTGGTTTAGTGTTCCCATCTGAATGATTGGTTTAGTGTTCCCATCTGAATGATTGGTTTAGTGTTCCCATCTAAATGATTGGTTTAGTGATCCCATCTAAATGATTGGTTTAGTGATCCGATCTAAATGATTGGTTTAGTGATCCGATCTGAATGATTGGTTTAGTGTTCCCATCTGAATGATTGGTTTAGTGTTCCCATCTGAATGATTGGTTTAGTGTTCCCATCTGAATGATTGGTTTAGTGTTCCCATCTGAATGATTGGTTTAGTGTTCCCATCTGAATGATTGGTTTAGTGTTCCCATCTGAATGATTGGTTTAGTGATCCCATCTAAATGATTGGTTTAGTATTCCCATCTGAATGATTGGTTTAGTGTTCCCATCTGAATGATTGGTTTAGTGTTCCCATCTAAATGATTGGTTTAGTGATCCCATCTAAATGATTGGTTTAGTGATCCCATCTAAATGATTGGTTTAGTGATCCCATCTAAATGATTGGTTTAGTGTTCCCATCTAAATGATTGGCTAAGTGATCCCATCTAAATGATTGGTTTAGTGATCCGATCTGAATGATTGGTTTAGTGTTCCCATCTAAATGATTGGTTTAGTGTTCCCATCTAAATGATTGGTTTAGTGTTCCCATCTAAATGATTGGTTTAGTGATCCCATCTAAATGATTGGTTTAGTGTTCCCATCTAAATGATTGGTTTAGTGATCCCATCTAAATGATTGGTTTGGTGATCCGATCTGAATGATTGGTTTAATGTTCCCATCTAAATGATTGGTTTAGTGTTCCCATCTGAATGATTGGTTTAGTGTTCCCATCTAAATGATTGGTTTAGTGTTTGCATGTGATTGATTGGTTTAGTGTTCCCATCTGAATGATTGGTTTAGTGTTCCCATTTAAATGATTGGTTTAGTGTTTACATGTGAATGATTGGTTTCGTGATCCCATCTGAATGATTGGTTTAGTGTTTACATCTAAATGATTGGTTTATTGTTCCCATCTGAATGATTGGTTTAGTGTTCCCATTTAAATGATTGGTTTAGTGTTTACATGTGAATGATTGGTTTAGTGATCCCATCTGAATGATTGGTTTAGTGTTCCCATCTAAATGATTGGTTTAGTGTTTACATGTGAATGATTGGTTTAGTGATCCCATCTGAATGATTGGTTTAGTGTTCCCATCTAAATGATTGGTTTAGTGTTCCCATCTAAATGATTGGTTTAGTGATCCCATCTAAATGATTGGTTTAGTGTTCCCATCTAAATGATTGGTTTAGTGTTCCCATCTGAATGATTGGTTTAGTGTTCCCATCTGAATGATTGGTTTAGTGTTCCCATCTGAATGATTGGTTTAGTATTCCCATCTGAATGATTGGTTTAGTGTTCCCATGTGAATGATTGGTTTAGTGTTCCCATCTAAATGATTGGTTTAGTGTTCCCATCTGAATGATTGGTTTAGTGTTCCCATCTGAATGATTGGTTTAGTGTTCCCATCTGAATGATTGGTTTAGTGTTTACATGTGAATGATTGGTTTAGTGTTCCCATCTAAATGATTGGTTTAGTGTTTACATCTGAATGATTGGTTTAGTGTTTACATGTGAATGATTGGTTTAGTGTTCCCATTTGAAAAATTGGTTTAGTGTTCCCATCTGAATGATTGGTTTAGTGTTTACATGTGAATGATTGGTTTAGTGTTCCCATCTGAATGATTGGTTTAGTGTTCCCATCTGAATGATTGGTTTAGTGTTTACATGTGAATGATTGGTTTAGTGTTCCCATCTGAATGATTGGTTTAGTGTTTACATCTAAATGATTGGTTTAGTGATCCCATCTAAATGATTGGTTTAGTGTTCCCATCTAAATGATTGGTTTAGTGATCCCATCTAAATGATTGGTTAGGTGTTCCCATCTAAATGATTGGTTTAGTGTTCCCATCTGAATGATTGGTTTAGTGTTCCCATCTAAATGATTGGTTTAGTGATCCCATCTAAATGATTGGTTTAGTGTTCCCATCTGAATGATTGGTTTAGTGATCCGATCTGAATGATTGGTTTAGTGTTCCCATCTCAATGATTGGTTTAGTGTTCCCATCTGAATGATTGGTTTAGTGTTTACATGTAAATGATTGGTTTAGTGATCCGATCTGAATGATTGGTTTAGTGTTCCCATCTCAATGATTGGTTTAGTGTTCCCATCTGAATGATTGGTTTAGTGATCCCATCTAAATGATTGGTTTAGTGTTCCCATCTGAATGATTGGTTTAGTGTTCCCATCTAAATGATTGGTTTAGTGATCCCATCTGAATGATTGGTTTAGTGTTCCCATCTAAATGATTGGTTTAGTGATCTGATCTGAATGATTGGTTTAGTGTTCCCATCTGAATGATTGGTTTAGTGTTCCCATCTGAATGATTGGTTTAGTGTTCCCATCTGAATGATTGGTTTAGTGTTCCCATCTGAATGATTAGTTTAGTGTTCCCATCTAAATGATTGGTTTAGTGTTCCCATCTGAATGATTGGTTTAGTGATCCCATCTAAATGATTGGTTTAGTGTTCCCATCTGAATGATTGGTTTAGTGTTCCCATCTGAATGATTGGTTTAGTGTTCCCATCTAAATGATTGGTTTAGTGATCCCATCTAAATGATTGGTTTAGTGATCCCATCTAAATGATTGGTTTAGTGATCCCATCTAAATGATTGGTTTAGTGTTCCCATCTAAATGATTGGTTTAGTGATCCCATCTAAATGATTGGTTTAGTGATCCGATCTGAATGATTGGTTTAGTGTTCCCATCTAAATGATTGGTTTAGTGTTCCCATCTAAATGATTGGTTTAGTGTTCCCATCTAAATGATTGGTTTAGTGATCCCATCTAAATGATTGGTTTAGTGTTCCCATCTAAATGATTGGTTTAGTGATCCCATCTAAATGATTGGTTTAGTGATCCGATCTGAATGATTGGTTTAATGTTCCCATCTAAATGATTGGTTTAGTGTTCCCATCTGAATGATTGGTTTAGTGTTCCCATGTGAATGATTGGTTTAGTGTTCGCATCTAAATGATTGGTTTAGTGTTCCCATCTGAATGATTGGTTTAGTGTTCCCATCTGAATGATTGGTTTAGTGTTCCCATCTGAATGATTGGTTTAGTGTTTACATGTGAATGATTGGTTTAGTGTTCCCATCTAAATGATTGGTTTAGTGTTTACATCTGAATGATTGGTTTAGTGTTTACATGTGAATGATTGGTTTAGTGTTCCCATCTGAATGATTGGTTTAGTGTTCCCATCTGAATGATTGGTTTAGTGTTTACATGTGAATGATTGGTTTAGTGTTCCCATCTGAATGATTGGTTTAGTGTTTACATCTAAATGATTGGTTTAGTGATCCCATCTAAATGATTGGTTTAGTGATCCCATCTAAATGATTGGTTTAGTGTTCCCATCTAAATGATTGGTTTAGTGTTCCCATCTGAATGATTGGTTTAGTGTTCCCATCTAAATGATTGGTTTAGTGATCCCATCTAAATGATTGGTTTAGTGTTCCCATCTGAATGATTGGTTTAGTGATCCGATCTGAATGATTGGTTTAGTGTTCCCATCTCAATGATTGGTTTAGTGTTCCCATCTGAATGATTGGTTTAGTGTTTACATGTAAATGATTGGTTTAGTGATCCGATCTGAATGATTGGTTTAGTGTTCCCATCTAAATGATTGGTTTAGTGTTTACATGTGAATGATTGGTTTAGTGATCCCATCTGAATGATTGGTTTAGTGTTTACATCTAAATGATTGGTTTATTGTTCCCATCTGAATGATTGGTTTAGTGTTCCCATTTAAATGATTGGTTTAGTGTTTACATGTGAATGATTGGTTTAGTGATCCCATCTGAATGATTGGTTTAGTGTTCCAATCTAAATGATTGGTTTAGTGTTTACATGTGAATGATTGGTTTAGTGATCCCATCTGAATGATTGGTTTAGTGTTCCCATCTAAATGATTGGTTTAGTGTTCCCATCTAAATGATTGGTTTAGTGATCCCATCTAAATGATTGGTTTAGTGTTCCCATCTAAATGATTGGTTTAGTGTTCCCATCTGAATGATTGGTTTAGTGTTCCCATCTGAATGATTGGTTTAGTGTTCCCATCTGAATGATTGGTTTAGTATTCCCATCTGAATGATTGGTTTAGTGTTCCCATGTGAATGATTGGTTTAGTGTTCCCATCTAAATGATTGGTTTAGTGTTCCCATCTGAATGATTGGTTTAGTGTTCCCATCTGAATGATTGGTTTAGTGTTCCCATCTGAATGATTGGTTTAGTGTTTACATGTGAATGATTGGTTTAGTGTTCCCATCTAAATGATTGGTTTAGTGTTTACATCTGAATGATTGGTTTAGTGTTTACATGTGAATGATTGGTTTAGTGTTCCCATTTGAAAAATTGGTTTAGTGTTCCCATCTGAATGATTGGTTTAGTGTTTACATGTGAATGATTGGTTTAGTGTTCCCATCTGAATGATTGGTTTAGTGTTCCCATCTGAATGATTGGTTTAGTGTTTACATGTGAATGATTGGTTTAGTGTTCCCATCTGAATGATTGGTTTAGTGTTTACATCTAAATGATTGGTTTAGTGATCCCATCTAAATGATTGGTTTAGTGTTCCCATCTAAATGATTGGTTTAGTGATCCCATCTAAATGATTGGTTAGGTGTTCCCATCTAAATGATTGGTTTAGTGTTCCCATCTGAATGATTGGTTTAGTGTTCCCATCTAAATGATTGGTTTAGTGATCCCATCTAAATGATTGGTTTAGTGTTCCCATCTGAATGATTGGTTTAGTGATCCGATCTGAATGATTGGTTTAGTGTTCCCATCTCAATGATTGGTTTAGTGTTCCCATCTGAATGATTGGTTTAGTGTTTACATGTAAATGATTGGTTTAGTGATCCGATCTGAATGATTGGTTTAGTGTTCCCATCTCAATGATTGGTTTAGTGTTCCCATCTGAATGATTGGTTTAGTGATCCCATCTAAATGATTGGTTTAGTGTTCCCATCTGAATGATTGGTTTAGTGTTCCCATCTAAATGATTGGTTTAGTGATCCCATCTGAATGATTGGTTTAGTGTTCCCATCTAAATGATTGGTTTAGTGATCTGATCTGAATGATTGGTTTAGTGTTCCCATCTGAATGATTGGTTTAGTGTTCCCATCTGAATGATTGGTTTAGTGTTCCCATCTGAATGATTGGTTTAGTGTTCCCATCTGAATGATTAGTTTAGTGTTCCCATCTAAATGATTGGTTTAGTGTTCCCATCTGAATGATTGGTTTAGTGATCCCATCTAAATGATTGGTTTAGTGTTCCCATCTGAATGATTGGTTTAGTGTTCCCATCTGAATGATTGGTTTAGTGTTCCCATCTAAATGATTGGTTTAGTGATCCCATCTAAATGATTGGTTTAGTGATCCCATCTAAATGATTGGTTTAGTGATCCCATCTAAATGATTGGTTTAGTGTTCCCATCTAAATGATTGGTTTAGTGATCCCATCTAAATGATTGGTTTAGTGATCCGATCTGAATGATTGGTTTAGTGTTCCCATCTAAATGATTGGTTTAGTGATCCCATCTAAATGATTGGTTTAGTGTTCCCATCTAAATGATTGGTTTAGTGATCCCATCTAAATGATTGGTTTAGTGTTCCCATCTAAATGATTGGTTTAGTGATCCCATCTCAATGATTGGTTTAGTGATCCGATCTGAATGATTGGTTTAATGTTCCCATCTAAATGATTGGTTTAGTGTTCCCATCTGAATGATTGGTTTAGTGTTCCCATGTGAATGATTGGTTTAGTGTTCCCATCTAAATGATTGGTTTAGTGTTCCCATCTGAATGATTGGTTTAGTGTTCCCATCTGAATGATTGGTTTAGTGTTCCCATCTGAATGATTGGTTTAGTGTTTACATGTGAATGATTGGTTTAGTGTTCCCATCTAAATGATTGGTTTAGTGTTTACATCTGAATGATTGGTTTAGTGTTTACATGTGAATGATTGGTTTAGTGTTCCCATCTGAATGATTGGTTTAGTGTTCCCATCTGAATGATTGGTTTAGTGTTTACATGTGAATGATTGGTTTAGTGTTCCCATCTGAATGATTGGTTTAGTGTTTACATCTAAATGATTGGTTTAGTGATCCCATCTAAATGATTGGTTTAGTGTTCCCATCTAAATGATTGGTTTAGTGATCCCATCTAAATGATTGGTTTAGTGTTCCCATCTAAATGATTGGTTTAGTGTTCCCATCTGAATGATTGGTTTAGTGTTCCCATCTAAATGATTGGTTTAGTGATCCCATCTGAATGATTGGTTTAGTGTTCCCATCTGAATGATTGGTTTAGTGATCCGATCTGAATGATTGGTTTAGTGTTCCCATCTCAATGATTGGTTTAGTGTTCCCATCTGAATGATTGGTTTAGTGTTTACATGTAAATGATTGGTTTAGTGATCCGATCTGAATGATTGGTTTAGTGTTCCCATCTCAATGATTGGTTTAGTGTTCCCATCTGAATGATTGGTTTAGTGTTCCCATCTAAATGATTGGTTTAGTGATCCCATCTAAATGATTGGTTTAGTGATCCCATCTAAATGATTGGTTTAGTGTTCCCATCTGAATGATTGGTTTAGTGTTCCCATCTAAATGATTGGTTTAGTGATCCCATCTGAATGATTGGTTTAGTGTTCCCATCTAAATGATTGGTTTAGTGATCTGATCTGAATGATTGGTTTAGTGTTCCCATCTGAATGATTGGTTTAGTGTTCCCATCTGAATGATTGGTTTAGGGTTCCCATCTGAATGATTGGTTTAGTGTTCCCATCTGAATGATTAGTTTAGTGTTCCCATCTAAATGATTGGTTTAGTGTTCCCATCTGAATGATTGGTTTAGTGATCCCATCTAAATGATTGGTTTAGTGTTCCCATCTGAATGATTGGTTTAGTGTTCCCATCTGAATGATTGGTTTAGTGTTCCCATCTAAATGATTGGTTTAGTGATCCCATCTAAATGATTGGTTTTTTTTTTTTTGTTTTTTTTTTTTGTTTGTTTTGTATACAAGATCGAGGCTCGTGAAAGAGCGAACATTAATCACACGGAAAGACAAACAGACACATAAAACAAATAACATCGGGAGCGGTAGACAAGATGGGGAGAGAGGGGGAAGGACACAAACACAACATTTGAGAGCAGGGACCGAGAGACATGGAGACATCGAGAGATCTGTGGGAGGGAGAGGGCTTTGGGGGGGAGGCATGTGAAGGGGAGGAGGCATGTGAAGGGGGGGGGGGTGGGAGAGGTATAAACATATGGACACTGCCAGGATTTCCAGGAAAGAAGTTGTAATTTCAAACAAGGTGGATCTGGGGTGAATTAGTGGGGGTAGAAAAGATCAAGGTTATGGATGGGGGAAGATAAGAGATGGTGGTGAACAGCTGTTTTAAAGACCTGGAGGGAGGAGAGGGATTGAAGGGAGTGTGGGAGTTTGTTCCACAGGCGGGAGAAAAGAGGAATGAAAGAGTGAAGGTGAGCAGAGAGCCGAGATTTCGGCAGTTTAACCATCAGAGGGTTGCTGGCAGATCTTGTGCGACCTGTAGGAATATTTGGGGGACAGAGCACAGAGAGAGCTGGGGGAGCAAGGCCGGAGAGGAGTCGGGAGAAGACAGAAAGGCCACCTACCTGCCTGCGGTAGTTAGTGTTCCCATCGAAATGATTGGTTTAGTGTTCCCATCTAAATGATTGGTTTAGTGATCCCATCTAAATGATTGGTTTAGTGTTCCCATCTAAATGATTGGTTTAGTGATCCCATCTAAATGATTGGTTTAGTGATCCGATCTGAATGATTGGTTTAATGTTGCCATCTAAATGATTGGTTTAGTGTTCCCATCTGAATGATTGGTTTAGTGTTCCCATCTAAATGATTGGTTTAGTGTTTACATGTGAATGATTGGTTTAGTGTTCCCATCTGAATGATTGGTTTAGTGTTCCCATCTAAATGATTGGTTTAGTGTTTACATGTGAATGATTGGTTTAGTGATCCCATCTGAATGATTGGTTTAGTGTTTACATCTAAATGATTGGTTTATTGTTCCCATCTGAATGATTGGTTTAGTGTTCCCATCTAAATGATTGGTTTAGTGTTTACATGTGAATGATTGGTTTAGTGATCCCATCTGAATGATTGGTTTAGTGTTCCCATCTAAATGATTGGTTTAGTGTTTACATGTGAATGATTGGTTTAGTGATCCCATCTGAATGATTGGTTTAGTGTTCCCATCTAAATGATTGGTTTAGTGTTCCCATCTAAATGATTGGTTTAGTGATCCCATCTAAATGATTGGTTTAGTGTTCCCATCTAAATGATTGGTTTAGTGTTCCAATCTCAATGATTGGTTTAGTGTTCCCATCTGAATGATTGGTTTAGTGTTCCCATCTGAATGATTGGTTTAGTATTCCCATCTGAATGATTGGTTTAGTATTCCCATCTGAATGATTGGTTTAGTGTTCCCATCTCAATGATTGGTTTAGTGTTCCAATCTCAATGATTGGTTTAGTGTTCCCGTCTAAATGATTGGTTTAGTGTTTACATGTGAATGATTGGTTTAGTGATCCCATCTGAATGATTGGTTTAGTGATCCCATCTCAATGATTGGTTTAGTGTTCCCATCTGAATGATTGGTTTAGTGTTCCCATCTAAATGATTGGTTTAGTGTTCCCATCTGAATGATTGGTTTAGTGTTCCCATCTGAATGATTGGTTTAGTGTTTACATGTGAATGATTGGTTTAGTGTTCCCATCTGAATGATTGGTTTAGTGTTTACATCTAAATGATTGGTTTAGTGATCCCATCTAAATGATTGGTTTAGTGTTCCCATCTGAATGATTGGTTTAGTGTTCCCATCTGAATGATTGGTTTAGTGTTCCCATCTCAATGATTGGTTTAGTGTTCCCATCTCAATGATTGGTTTAGTGTTCCCATCTCAATGATTGGTTTAGTGTTCCCATCTAAATGATTGGTTTAGTGTTTACATGTGAATGATTGGTTTAGTGATCCCATCTCAATGATTGGTTTAGTGTTCCCATCTGAATGATTGGTTTAGTGTTCCCATCTAAATGATTGGTTTAGTGTTCCCATCTGAATGATTGGTTTAGTGTTCCCATCTGAATGATTGGTTTAGTGTTTACATGTGAATGATTGGTTTAGTGTTCCCATCTGAATGATTGGTTTAGTGTTTACATCTAAATGATTGGTTTAGTGATCCCATCTAAATGATTGGTTTAGTGTTCCCATCTAAATGATTGGTTTAGTGTTCCCATCTGAATGATTGGTTTAGTGATCCCATCTCAATGATTGGTTTAGTGATCCCATCTAAATGATTGGTTTAGTGTTCCCATCTGAATGATTGGTTTAGTGATCCCATCTAAATGATTGGTTTAGTGTTCCCATCTGAATGATTGGTTTAGTGTTCCCATCTGAATGATTGGTTTAGTGTTTACATCTAAATGATTGGTTTAGTGATCCCATCTAAATGATTGGTTTAGTGATCCGATCTGAATGATTGGTTTAGTGTTCCCATCTAAATGATTGGTTTAGTGTTCCCATCTAAATGATTGGTTTAATGTTCCCATCAAAATGATTGGTTTAGTGATCCCATCTGAATGATTGGTTTAGTGTTCCCATCTAAATGATTGGTTTAGTGATCCCATCTAAATGATTGGTTTAGTGATCCGATCTGAATGATTGGTTTAGTGTTCCCATCTGAATGATTGGTTTAGTGTTCCCATCTGAATGATTGGTTTAGTGTTCCCATCTGAATGATTGGTTTAGTGTTCCCATCTGAATGATTGGTTTAGTGTTCCCATCTAAATGATTGGTTTAGTGTTCCCATCTGAATGATTGGTTTAGTGATCCCATCTAAATGATTGGTTTAGTATTCCCATCTGAATGATTGGTTTAGTGTTCCCATCTGAATGATTGGTTTAGTGTTCCCATCTAAATGATTGGTTTAGTGATCCCATCTAAATGATTGGTTTAGTGATCCCATCTAAATGATTGGTTTAGTGATCCCATCTAAATGATTGGTTTAGTGTTCCCATCTAAATGATTGGTTTAGTGATCCCATCTAAATGATTGGTTTAGTGATCCGATCTGAATGATTGGTTTAGTGTTCCCATCTAAATGATTGGTTTAGTGTTCCCATCTAAATGATTGGTTTAGTGTTCCCATCTAAATGATTGGTTTAGTGATCCCATCTAAATGATTGGTTTAGTGTTCCCATCTAAATGATTGGTTTAGTGATCCCATCTAAATGATTGGTTTAGTGATCCGATCTGAATGATTGGTTTAATGTTCCCATCTAAATGATTGGTTTAGTGTTCCCATCTGAATGATTGGTTTAGTGTTCCCATCTGAATGATTGGTTTAGTGTTCCCATCTAAATGATTGGTTTAGTGTTTGCATGTGATTGATTGGTTTAGTGTTCCCATCTGAATGATTGGTTTAGTGTTCCCATCTAAATGATTGGTTTAGTGTTTACATGTGAATGATTGGTTTAGTGATCCCATCTGAATGATTGGTTTAGTGTTTACATCTAAATGATTGGTTTATTGTTCCCATCTGAATGATTGGTTTAGTGTTCCCATCTAAATGATTGGTTTAGTGTTTACATGTGAATGATTGGTTTAGTGATCCCATCTGAATGATTGGTTTAGTGTTCCCATCTAAATGATTGGTTTAGTGTTTACATGTGAATGATTGGTTTAGTGATCCCATCTGAATGATTGGTTTAGTGTTTACATCTAAATGATTGGTTTATTGTTCCCATCTGAATGATTGGTTTAGTGTTCCCATCTAAATGATTGGTTTAGTGTTTACATGTGAATGATTGGTTTAGTGATCCCATCTGAATGATTGGTTTAGTGTTCCCATCTAAATGATTGGTTTAGTGTTTACATGTGAATGATTGGTTTAGTGATCCCATCTAAATGATTGGTTTATTGTTCCCATCTAAATGATTGGTTTAGTGTTCCCATCTAAATGATTGGTTTAGTGTTCCCATCTGAATGATTGGTTTAGTATTCCCATCTGAATGATTGGTTTAGTATTCCCATCTGAATGATTGGTTTAGTGTTCCCATGTGAATGATTGGTTTAGTGTTGCCATCTAAATGATTGGTTTAGTGTTCCCATCTGAATGATTGGTTTAGTGTTCCCATCTGAATGATTGGTTTAGTGTTCCCATCTGAATGATTGGTTTAGTGTTCCCATCTGAATGATTGGTTTAGTGTTTACATGTGAATGATTGGTTTAGTGTTCCCATCTAAATGATTGGTTTAGTGTTCCCATCTGAATGATTGGTTTAGTGTTCCCATGTGAATGATTGGTTTAGTGTTCCCATTTGAATGATTGGTTTAGTGTTCCCATCTGAATGATTGGTTTAGTGTTCCCATCTGAATGATTGGTTTAGTGTTTACATGTGAATGATTGGTTTAGTGTTCCCATCTGAATGATTGGTTTAGTGTTTACATCTAAATGATTGGTTTAGTGATCCCATCTAAATGATTGGTTTAGTGTTCCCATCTAAATGATTGGTTTATTGATCCCATCTAAATGATTGGTTTAGTGTTCCCATCTAAATGATTGGTTTAGTGTTCCCATCTGAATGATTGGTTTAGTGTTCCCATCTAAATGATTGGTTTAGTGATCCCATCTAAATGATTGGTTTAGTGTTCCCATCTGAATGATTGGTTTAGTGTTCCCATCTGAATGATTGGTTTAGTGTTCCCATCTAAATGATTGGTTTAGTGATCCCATCTAAATGATTGGTTTAGTGATCCCATCTAAATGATTGGTTTAGTGTTCCCATCTGAATGATTGGTTTAGTGTTTACATGTGAATGATTGGTTTAGTGTTTACATGTGAATGATTGGTTTAGTGTTCCCATCTGAATGATTGGTTTAGTGTTCCCATCTAAATGATTGGTTAAGTGTTCCCATCTAAATGATTGGTTTCGTGATCCCATCTAAATGATTGGTTTGTGATCCCATCTAAATGATTGGTTTAGTGATCCCATCTAAATGATTGGTTTAGTGTTCCCATCTAAATGATTGGTTTAGTGTTCCCATCTAAATGATTGGTTTAGTGATCCCATCTAAATGATTGGTTTAGTGATCCCATCTAAATGATTGGTTTAGTGATCCCATCTAAATGATTGGTTTAGTGATCCCATCTAAATGATTGGTTTAGTGTTCCCATCTGAATGATTGGCTTAGTGTTCCCATCTGAATGATTGGTTTAGTGTTCCCATCTAAATGATTGGTTTAGTGTTCCCATCTAAATGATTGGTTTAGTGATCCCATCTAAATGATTGGTTTAGTGATCCCATCTAAATGATTGGTTTAGTGTTTCCATCTGAATGATTGGTTTAGTGTTCCCATCTGAATGATTGGTTTAGTGTTCCCATCTGAATGATTGGTTTAGTGTTTACATCTAAATGATTGGTTTAGTGATCCCATCTAAATGATTGGTTCAGTGATCCCATCTGAATGATTGGTTTAGTGTTCCCATCTGAATGATTGGTTTAGTGTTTACATGTGAATGATTGGTTTCGTGTTCCCATCTGAATGATTGGTTTAGTGTTCCCATCTGAATGATTGGTTTAGTGTTCCCATCTGAATGATTGGTTTAGTGTTCCCATCTGAATGATTGGTTTAGTGTTCGCATGTGAATGATTGGTTTAGTGTTCCCATCTGAAGGATTGGTTTAGTGTTCCCATCTAAATGATTGGTTTAGTGTTCCCATCTGAATGATTGGTTTAGTGTTCCCATCTGAATGATTGGTTTAGTGTTCCCATCTGAATGATTGGTTTAGTGTTCCCATCTGAATGATTGGTTTAGTGTTCCCATCTGAATGATTGGTTTAGTGTCCCCATCTGAATGATTGGTTTAGTGTTCCCATCTGAATGATTGGTTTAGTGTTACCATCTGAATGATTGGTTTAGTGTTCCCATCTGAATGATTGGTTTAGTGTTCCCATCTGAATGATTGGTTTAGTGTTCCCATCTGAATGATTGGTTTAGTGTCCCCATCTGAATGATTGGTTTAGTGATCCGATCTGAATGATTGGTTTAGTGTTCCCATCTGAATGATTGGTTTAGTGTCCCCATCTGAATGATTGGTTTAGTGTTCCCATCTGAATGATTGGTTTAGTGATCCGATCTGAATGATTGGTTTAGTGTCCCCATCTGAATGATTGGTTTAGTGATCCGATCTGAATGATTGGTTTAGTGTTCCCATCTGAATGATTGATTTAGTGTTCCCATCTGAATGATTGGTTTAGTGTTCCCATCTGAATGATTGGTTTAGTGTTCCCATCTGAATGATTGGTTTAGTGTCCCCATCTGAATGATTTGGTTTAGTGTCCCCATCTGAATGATTGGTTTAGTGATCCGAACTGAATGATTGGTTTAGTGTTCCCATGTGAATGATTGGTTTAGTGTTCCCATCTAAATGATTGGTTTAGTGTTCCCATCTGAATGATTGGTTTAGTGATCCGATCTGAATGATTGGTTTAGTGTTCCCATCTAAATGATTGGTTTAGTGTTCCCATCTGAATGATTGGTTTAGTGATCCCATCTGAATGATTGGTTTAGTGTCCCCATCTGAATGATTGGTTTCGTGTTCCCATCTGAATGATTGGTTTAGTGATCCGATCTGAATGATTGGTTTAGTGTTCCCATCTGAATGATTGGTTTAGTGTTCCCATCTGAATGATTGGTTTAGTGTCCCCATCTGAATGATTGGTTTAGTGATCCGATCTGAATGATTGGTTTAGTGTTCCCATCTGAATGATTGGTTTAGTGTCCCCATCTGAATGATTGGTTTAGTGTTCCCATCTGAATGATTGGTTTAGTGATCCGATCTGAATGATTGGTTTAGTGTCCCCATCTGAATGATTGGTTTAGTGATCCGATCTGAATGATTGGTTTAGTGTTCCCATCTGAATGATTGGTTTAGTGTTCCCATCTGAATGATTGGTTTAGTGTTCCCATCTGAATGATTGGTTTAGTGTTCCCATCTGAATGATTGGTTTAGTGTCCCCATCTGAATGATTGGTTTAGTGTCCCCATCTGAATGATTGGTTTAGTGATCCGAACTGAATGATTGGTTTAGTGTTCCCATGTGAATGATTGGTTTAGTGTACCCATCTAAATGATTGGTTTAGTGTTCCCATCTGAATGATTGGTTTAGTGATCCGATCTGAATGATTGGTTTAGTGTTCCCATCTAAATGATTGGTTTAGTGTTCCCATCTGAATGATTGGTTTAGTGATCCCATCTGAATGATTGGTTTAGTGTCCCCATCTGAATGATTGGTTTCGTGTTCCCATCTGAATGATTGGTTTAGTGATCCGATCTGAATGATTGGTTTAGTGTTCCCATCTGAATGATTGGTTTAGTGTTCCCATCTGAATGATTGGTTTCGTGTTCCCATCTGAATGATTGGTTTAGTGATCCGATCTGAATGATTGGTTTAGTGTTCCCATCTAAATGATTGGTTTAGTGTTCCCATGTGAATGATTGGTTTCGTGTTCCCATCTGAATGATTGGTTTAGTGTTCCCATCTGAATGATTGGTTTCGTGTTCCCATGTGAATGATTGGTTTAGTGTTCCCATCTGAATGATTGGTTTAGTGTTCCCATCTAAATGATTGGTTTAGTGTTCCCATCTGAATGATTGGTTTCTTGTTCCCATCTGAATGATTGGTTTAGTGATCCGATCTGAATGATTGGTTTAGTGTTCCCATCTAAATGATTGGTTTAGTGTTCCCATGTGAATGATTGGTTTCGTGTTCCCATGTGAATGATTGGTTTAGTGTTCCCATCTGAATGATTGGTTTAGTGTTCCCATGTGAATGGTTGGTTTTAGTGTTTGGGGTCATTGTCCTGCTGCAAGACCCATGACCTTCGATGGAGACCCAGCTTTCTGACACTGGGTTGAACATTGAGCTCCAAAATGCCTTGGTAATCTCCTGATTTCACGATGCCATGCACACATTCAAGGCACCCAGTGCCAGAGGCAGCACAGCAACCCCAAGACATCCCTGAACCTCCTCCATGTTTGACTGTAGGGAAGGTGTTCTTTTCTTAGAAGACTTCATTTTGTTTTCTGTAAACATAGAGATGATGTGCTTTACCAAAAATCTCTCATTTGGTCTCATCTGTCCACAGGTTCAGGTGTGTTTTGGCAAACTCCAGTCAGGCTTCTTATGTCTCTCTCAGCAGTGGGGTCCTCCATACAACCCCCTTTCATTGAGTTGGTGACAGATGGTGCTCATTGAAACTATCGTACCTCGTGTCTGAAGGTCACCTTGAATCTGTTTAGCAGTTGATTGAGGTGCTTTCTCCACCATTCAAACAATCCCTCGCTGCAATCTTCGATCAAGTGTTCTCTTGCGGCCACGTCCAGGGAGTTTGGCTACAGTGCCATGGGCCTTAAACTTCCTGATAACATTGCATATGGTGGACACAGGAACATCAAGGTCTCTGGAGATGGACTTGTAGCCTTGAGATTGTCCATGCTTGACTACAATCTTGTGTCTGACCTCCTCAGACATTTCTCTGGTTTTCTTTCTTTTCTCCGTGCTCATTGTGGTACACACAGTGACACAAAACAGCAGAATGACTCCTTTTCTCTATTCAAACTGATTGAATGAGTGATTTTTATATAACAACTTCGAAAAGGTGCCAATAATATTGTCCGGGCCATTTTAGGATTTCTGTGTGGAATCGGCTAAGTAACAATTTTCTGGACAACAATTTAATTTCAGCAAATTCTCTAATTTTCACGACCATATTTTTGGCCACGACTGTGTATGTATTTGTTACCTGCGTCGCACAATAAAAGTGGATGGAGGTTATGTTTTCACTCCTGCCTGTCTGTCTCTGTCTGTCTGTTTGTTTGTTTGTCTATGAACACGATATTTGAAAACGTTGTGAAGCAGTTGTGACAAAACTCGGGGGATGAGTTGGTTACGTGACCAGAACAAGCCGATTTGGTTTTGGTTCAGGTCCGAATCCAGACCCGGCCTATCAGTGGATGCAAAACATAAATTTTAACTTTGACTAGGTTTCCAATCCTGGACAGGTAGCCCCACTTATGACAAAAGGTACTCCACAACTCGGTTGACCCTACGGCTGGCTAACTCATCACTCTTCAAGGTTGTACATCAATGTGGTGACTCGGTGAGCTGAATGATTTACAAAGAAACAATCGATCGATATTATGTTCCAATCCAATAAATCAATTACAAAACATTCACACAACAGAAATGGTCTTAATGATCAGGGATGGTCAGTGACTTACCTGGTGGAGGTGGTTCAACCAGTTCTGCGGACAGAGCATCGTGCTGCCGAAGTAGTCTCATGGCAAGGGTTATGCTAGGAGGTTTGCCATTGCTTTTCCAGGAATTAACCAGGCTGGGGATTTGTATGTTCTTCAAAATGCCGGCGATAACTCGCCAAGTCTTCGTGAAAGACTGTATAGGATCTTCAACATGCACCAATTAAAACCAGCAGGCAGGACAGCCAGCTTAACCAGAATCCGGGGGGCGGAGCAGTTCGAGATGTTCTGCGCAGCACCGATCCGGCAAGTGATCGTCGTGTCGGGAATCGAACCCACAACTAGGCAGCCCAGAGGCACTAGTGCGCATGCGCCGTGTACCTGTTAAGACTGATGAGTGATGATCAACCGACAGACAAGATTTTGGCGGGAATCCCACACACAAGGCCTTGCCAAAGATACCGTGGGATCTTTAATACGCACGAACAAGTACAGAGGCAGCTGACAAAGGGTCTCATCAGCATCAGGTGACCCCACGAGAGGTCTTGAGCATTTCATTGGATGCGAACGAGCTAACTCACAGGCGCACAATGTCCTACTCTTTTCGAAAGTGGGATCTTAACCTTGTACCCACCAACGACTGCTCGCAGATGGGACGCCCAGCTTAACGTCCCATCCGTGAAGGACAGCGTACTCACTGATGCAGCACCCTACCTGTAAAATAACCAAGGTGAGTGGAGAACTCCAAGGCGACTTGCTATCCCGACAATCCCCATTAATAACGATATCAAAAAATGTTTATATGGAATGTGCAGGTTAAAGTCATCGAGATGTCCTTATACCAAAATCGACCCCCGAGGGGTCTGGGTCATGGGGTCAGACAAGCAATCAGACACGGACAGACTGTGACAGCTCCGGTACACTTGGACCTGTGTAACGACTACAAAAGTAGTTTGTGTCCACGATTGCCTTATACGAGAGACAAAGGCGGTTTATAATAATAGTCAAGCTCATCACCGGGGTAGCTGAGGGTTGCAGCTAAATATAGGGTGCCCCTTATAAACACGTGTGTCTGAGCAGCTTTGTGGTACGGAGAGACGAGACCGACTGGGCGCAGGTAAGAGAGGTTACCTTCATGTACAAATCAGAGCTTCGGCAGGTGACGCTTCCTTTTGGAGCCGAAACCAGCGGGAAGATAAACAGGTTTTTAGAGATTTATTTATTTATTTATAAACATGACGATATTGTACGTGGACATCATTGATGCAAAGCAGCCGATTCCGTATGTTTATGTCTCTCTATCTGTACTTACTGTTATGGTTTCGTTAAGGTGTTAACAGAAAGGTAAAGGTGTTTATATCAGAAACCAAAATTCGAACTCTCGGTTCTCAAGTCTGTTAGCGCGTGTTGGTAGACGTTGAAGATACCACGGCGCGATTTGAAAAGAGTAGGCCATTGTGCGCCGGCGATTTCGGTCATGGTCTAAATGGGGGCACTGCATCGCAGATGATGCAACCAGTCGGCCGAGTTTGGAACTAAATCCTGGTCAAATTCCCCTCGCAATTTTCTAGATCCATGGACCACTTTGGTGGCTCCAAAAGGTGTCCGTTTGAACCTCAAATCCGTGAATGGGGACACGTGGGTAAAGTAAGGGGGTTGATGATGGGGAATTGATGGACCGCAGGAGAGACCGCGGGTGGGGAATTGATGGACCTCGGAAGAGACGGCGGGTGGGCAATTGATGGACCTCAGGAGAGACCGCGGGTGGGGAATTGATGGACCTCAGGAGAGACCGTGGGTGGGAAATTGATGGACCCCAGGAGAGACCGCGGGTGGGAAATTGATGGACCGCGGGTGGGGAATTGATGGACCTCAGGAGAGACCGTGGGTGGGGAATTGATGGACCTCCGGAGAGACCGCTGGTGGGGAATTGATGGACTGCAGGAGAGACCGCGGGTGGGGAATTGATGGACCGCAGGAGAGACCGTGGGTGGGAAATTGATGGACCGCAGGAAAGACCGTCGGTGGGAAATTGATGGACCGCAGGAGAGACCGCGGTTGGGAAATTGATGGACCGCGGGTGGGAAATTGATGGACCGCAGGAGAGACCACGGGTGGGAAATTGATGGACCGCATTAAAGACCCCGTTTGGGAAATTGATGGACCTCAGGAGAGACCGTGGGTGGGAGATTGATGGACCGCGGGTGGGAAATTGATGGACCTCAGGAGAGACCGCGGGTGGGAAATTGATGGACCACAGGAGAGACCGCAGGTGGGAAATTGATGGACCGCAGGAGAGACTGCAGGTGGGGAATTGATGGACCTCAGGAGAGACTGCGGGTGGGGAATTGAGGGACCTCAGGAGAGACCGTGGGTGGGGAATTGATGGACCACAGGAGAGTCCGCGGGTGGGAAATTGATGGACCTCAGGAGAGACTGTGGGTGGGGAATTGATGGACCGCAGGAGAGTCCGCGGGTGGGAAATTGATGGACCTCAGGAGGGACTGCGGGTGGGGAATTGATGGACCACAGGAGAGTCCGCGGGTGGGAAATTGATGGACCTCAGGAGAGACTGCGGGTGGGGAATTGATGGACCGCAGGAGAGACCGCGGGTGGGGAATTGATGGACCGCAGGAGAGACCGCGGGTGGGGAATTGATGGACCGCAGGAGAGACCGTGGGTGGGAAATTGATGGACCGCAGGAGAGACCGTGGGTGGGGAATTGATGGACCGCAGGAGAGACCACGGGTGGGAAATTGATGGACCCCAGGAGAGACCGCGGGTGGGAAATTGATGGACCGCGGGTGGGGAATTGATGGACCTCAGGAGAGACCGTGGGTGGGGAATTGATGGACCTCCGGAGAGACCGCTGGTGGGGAATTGATGGACTGCAGGAGAGACCGCGGGTGGGGAATTGATGGACCGCAGGAGAGACCGTGGGTGGGAAATTGATGGACCGCAGGAAAGACCGTGGGTGGGAAATTGATGAACCGCAGGAGAGACCGCGGTTGGGAAATTGATGGACCGCGGGTGGGAAATTGATGGACCGCAGGAGAGACCACGGGTGGGAAATTGATGGACCGCATTAAAGACCCCGTTTGGGAAATTGATGGACCTCAGGAGAGACCGTGGGTGGGAGATTGATGGACCGCGGGTGGGAAATTGATGGACCTCAGGAGAGACCGCGGGTGGGAAATTGATGGACCACAGGAGAGACCGCAGGTGGGAAATTGATGGACCGCAGGAGAGACTGCAGGTGGGGAATTGATGGACCTCAGGAGAGACTGCGGGTGGGGAATTGAGGGACCTCAGGAGAGACCGTGGGTGGGGAATTGATGGACCACAGGAGAGTCCGCGGGTGGGAAATTGATGGACCTCAGGAGAGACTGTGGGTGGGGAATTGATGGACCTCAGGAGAGACCGCGGGTGGGAAATTGATGGACCACAGGTGAGACCGTGGGTGGGAAATTGATGGACCTCAGGAGAGACCGCGGGTGGGAAATTGATGGACCGCAGGAGAGACGGTGGGTGGGGAATTGATGGACCTCAGGAGAGACTGCGGGTGGGGAATTGATGGACCTCAGGAGAGACCGTGGGTGGGGAATTGATGGGCCGCAGGAGAGACCGTGGGTGGGAAATTGATGGACCGCAGGAGAGACCGTGGGTGGGGAATTGATGGACCTCAGGAGAGACCGTGGGTGGGGAATTGATGGACCGCAGGAGAGACCGTGGGTGGGAAATTGATGGACCTCAGGAGAGTCCGCGGGTGGGGAATTGATGGACCTCAGGAGAGACCGTGGGTGGGGAATTGATGGACCTCAGGAGAGACCGTGGGTGGGGAATTGATGGACCTCAGGAGAGACCGTGGGTGGGGAATTGATGGACCTCAGGAGAGACTGTGGATGGGAAATTGAACTGCAGCAGAAGAGACCGTGGGTGGAGAATTGATGGACCTCAGGAGAGACCGCGGGTGGGGAATTGATGGACCTCAGGAGAGACCGCGGGTGGGGAATGGAGATTCCATCTCTGATCGTGCCATTGATGGATTGCTACCGTTTTCAGCAACATTGCCTTGTGAAGTGAGCTTCTCAACATTGCCACTTATCAAGAACAACAAGGGGTCATGTCTGAAGAGCCTGGAGCAGGAACTTCCTTTATCTCTTTGCTGCAGCATAGAGCCGAACATTAAACACCTCTCAAAACAGGCGCAGGTTTCTCACTATAAATGCCAAATGAAAGTTTGGGAATTCAATATCTCACTTGATTGCTTCTGGGAACAGTGTTAAACTAGATGGTATTCATAGAATACTTACCCTGCACACTGCACAGTCTTGAGAAGGACTTGGTACGAGCCAACTCTTCTGTTTTATTTCAAGGTTTTATTTTTCTTTGATCCAATATGGCTGCCAGACCAGTGACTTATGACGTCACTTTTATCAATCTATATTTCCCATGGGTAGTTAATCAATTAGTTCAAGTTTCCCATTGATCGGTTAAGTGGTTTCAAAGAAGAAGATTTTCAAAAATTTAAGCCGTTTCAAAATTCCATTATCGCTGTCCAACCACGTGCCCTATGACATCATAAATGTACACCATGGCTCCAAATGGATAGGGAATAATATGTGTGAAGTTTTGTGTTCATTGGATAAGTTTTGTTTTTTTATCAAATATGACAAACTGCCAAAGCACGTGACCTCTGACATCATAATTTTCAACCTTTTTGTAGCAATGGTGTTCGATGATATTTGGAAAGTTTCACTCGATAGGTTCAGCTGTTTCAGAGAAATATTTTTTTTCCCTTTTATCCAACATCGCTTCTAGACCATAAAACGATTACTTCTAGACCACAAACTTCTAGACCACAAATTATTTATTTGTGAACACCATGGTATCCCCATGGCTTGGGGAACAGTGTGTGTGAAAGTTCCCCTCAATCTGTCCAGCTGTTCTGGAGAAGTAGTTTATTAAAGGTTTTATGTTAAATCCAATATGGCTGCCATACCATCGTGTGATTTATTCATGGACACCCTTATTCATTCCTCAAAGCCAGTAGATTATGTGCATGAAGTTTCGCATCGATCTGGTCAGCCGTTCTGGAGAAGAGGATTTTAAAAGTTTTGTATGTTCACTCCAAAATGACTGCCAAAGTGCCAAACCACATGACCTATGATGTCATCAATTTAATTCTGTCTACAAATTGTCCTTCGGTGACCCTCAAATATGTTGATAATGATCGGATCAAGCGTTACACTTGTCGAATTATGACGTCATAATGAAGGCACCGATGACATCATCATTAACATATCTTATTCCCCATGGTGAGTACTTGACAATGAGCCATGTTTCAATTTTTCCATGGAGCGGTTTCAGAGATGGAGGTGCAAAGTTTTTTCAAAGATGGCGCCCATACCACGTGACCTATGACGTCATAATTAATACAAAAAAAACTCTAAAGGATGAGGTGCTCCTATAGTGAAACATTTATGTCAATCGGACCAACGCTTGCCAAGAAAAAGAATTTTAAAAATGCAGACACGTAGGTATCCAACCGATCGCTTAACCACAAAATTCAACATGGCGGCCATTTTTTTTCAAAATGCCCGCTAAAATTGCTAAAATGTGCCATCAATTTTTTTACCTCCGCCACGCAAGGTAGACTGAGTTATGTTTTCACCCCTGTCTATCTGTTTGTTACTTGCAAAATCGAATATTTTTCAAGTATATTTGCTTGGTCTTGTGAATTATTCTCTGTTCATCTGTTTTTTTGTATGTCAGTCCCCTACAGGTCACAATTTTAAACCGAGCTTCACGAAACTTCACCAGATGGTACAGTTGGTCATAAGCGATTAGATTTTGTCATCTTGAGGTCCGATTTCTAAAATTGTCATTTTTCATCCGATTCACTTGAAAATTGAACAGCATTAAGTTACTAAACTGGAAAACTAACTATTTTTGAGGTCAAAAGGTCAACTCAAGGTCAAACTTCCAAAATCATCTATTTTCATCTGAAAAATCATCACTTTTCATCCGATGGATTTGAAACTTGTACAGCAATTGCAAAGTACCTCACTGAATTGGGTAACCAACTATTTTAAAGATCAAAAGGGCAAAGGTCAACTCTAAGGTCAAACTTCCAAAATCATCTATTTTCATCTGAAAATCGTCACTTTTCATCTTATTAACTTGAAAATTATCAGCAATTACACAGTGCATCACTGAATTGGGAAACCAACTATTTTTGAGGTTAAAAGGTCAACTCAAGGTCAAACTTCCAAAATCATCTATTTTCATCTGAAAAATCGTCACTTTTCATCTTATTAACTTGAAAATTATCAGCAATTACACAGTGCATCACTAAATTGGGAAACCAACTATTTTTGAGGTTAAAAGGTCAACTCAAGGTCAAACTTCCAAAATCATCTATTTTCATCTGAAAAATCGTCACTTTTCATCTTATTAACTTGAAAATTATCAGCAATTACACACTGCATCACTAAATTGGGAAACCAACTATTTTTGAGGTTAAAAGGTCAACTCAAGGTCAAACTTCCAAAATCATCTATTTTCATCTGAAAAATCGTCACTTTTCATCTTATTAACTTGAAAATTATCAGCAATTACACACTGCATCACTAAATTGGGAAATCAACTATTTTTGAGGTTAAAAGGTCAACTCAAGGTCAAACTTCCAAAATCATCTATTTTCATCTGAAAAATCATCACTTTTCATCCGATGGACTTGAAACTTATACAGCAATTGCAAAGTACCTCAATGAATTGGGTAACCAACTATTTTATAGGTCAAAAGGGCAAAGGTCAACTATTTTCACTCCCTCTCTCTGTTCTCTTCACCCTCTCTTTTGCTCAAGGTCAACTGCCATCTGCTTGGAAATCAGCCAACATCACCACTTTGCACAAAAAAGGTGCAAAAACAGATCCTAGCAACTACAGACCAATCAGCCTTCTCCCAATTATCAGCAAAGTCATGGAATCCATCATTGCTTTGGATATGAAATCTTTCCTCTTCTCCAATGGCTTGATCTCTGATCATCAATTTGGTTTCAGACCAGGTCACTCTACTCTGGACATGCTGCTTCTGCTGTCTCAACAATGGATGGAGGTCCTCAATGCCAAACAGGAAATTAGAGCTGTCTCCCTTGACATATCACGTGCCTTCGATACGGTCTGGCACCCCGCTCTGCTCACCAAACTCTCCTCTTTTGGTATCCATGGAAATCTCCATGCATGGCTGGCGGACTTCCTCTCTAGTCGTAGTCAACGTGTGGCCCTGAATGGGTTTCTCTCATCTCCTCTTCCTGTTCAGGCTGGAGTTCCCCAAGGCAGTGTTCTGGGCCCTGTGCTTTTTCTGGTCTTCATCAATGATCTCTCCGACTCTCTTGAAAATCCTCTCTATCTCTTTGCTGATGACTCTACTCTCTGCCGCTCCATTCCTCATCCCTCAGATCGGCAGTCTGCAGCCTCCTCACTCTCTGCAGACCTGGACAAAATCACAGACTGGTCAAACAAGTGGAACATGTCTTTCAATCCTGACAAATCTCACACTCTTACGATGTCTCTCCGAAAAGACCGACTGGACAACCCTCCCATCTACTTTCTGAATAATCCTCTCCAAGAAGTTCTGTCACTCAAGCTTTTGGGTCTCACTATCTGCCATGATCTTTCCTGGGAAAACCACATTTCCAAGCTGGCCTCCAAAGCCAGTCGCCGACTGGGCATCTCCGTCGTGCGAAGTCCTTCCTTGGCACACCTGAGCTCCTCACCACATACAAGGCTTTCATCCGCAGCTCAATGGAATACTGCTCTCCCCTCTTGGCTGGTGCTCCTGCCTCACACCTAGCTCATCTTCACACTGTTGAAACCAAAGCGTTCAAAATCATTGGAATCTCCCGTGATGAAGCTAACTCCGAGGGCCTTTCACTTACTCACCGCAGGCATGTTGGTGGTCTTTCCATCTTCTTCCGACTCCTCTCCGGCCTTGCTCCCCCAGCTCTCTCTGGGCTCTGTCCCCCAAATATTCCTACAGGTCGCACAAGATCTGCCTGCAACCCTCTTATGGTTAAACTGTCAAAATCAAGACTCTCTGCTCACCTTCACTCCTTCATTCCTCTTTTCTCCTGCCTCTGGAACAAACTCCCTCACTCTCTTCAATCCCACTCCTCCCTCAAGGGTCTTTAAAACGGCTGTTCACCACCATCTCTTATCTTCCCCCATCCAAAACCTTGATCTTTTCTACCCCCGCTAATTTCACCCCAAATCCACTTTTTTGAGGTGACTTTTGACTTCTTTCCTGGAAGTTCTTGGTGTCCTTGCGTTTTATACCTATCCTGCCCCCCCCCCCCCCCCCAGGCCCTCTCCCTCCCACACATCTCCCGATGTCCCTGCTCTCAAATGTTGTGTTTGTGTGCTTCCTCCCATTCTCTCCCCATCTTGTCGACCGCTCCCCTTTTTATATACTTTGTTTGCTTGTTTGTTTGATTTGTTTGTTTGATAAATGTTAGCTCTTTCACGAGCCTCGACTCTGTATCAAAAAAAAAAGGAAAAAAAAAAAAAAAAGGTCAAACTTCTAAAATCATCTATTTTCATCTGAAAAATCGTCACTTTTCATCCTATTAACTTGAAAATTATCAGCAATCACACACTGCATCACTGAATTGGGAAACCAACTATTTTTGAGGTCAAAGGTCAATTCAAAGTCAAACTTCTAATATCATCAATTTTCATCTGAAGAATCATCAATTTCAATGCGATTGACCCAAGCTTTGATTAAGATCGTCAATTTTAATCTCAATCAAATGGACAATTTGATGTATCCATGGCAACCTTTTTATTTTGGAGAGGGGTGAATTTTGCAAGTATCGTGCTCTGCATGACGTCTTTATTGTTTGTTTGTCTGTGAACAAGATATCTCAAAAAGTTGTGGACGGATTCGAAAAAAATTTGCTGGAGCAGTTGGGTATGTGACAAGGGTGAAATGATTAGATTTTGGTGAAGATCCAGATCCGGACCTGAGAATTTTTTAAGTGATTTTTTCACCATTGAGAGATCGTGCAAAAAACGAAAGAAAAATCAAGATATCTCAAAAAGTTGTGGACGGATTCAAACGAAACATGGTGGACAGGTTGGGTGTGTGACAAGGACGAATTGATTCCATTTTCATGAAGATTCGAATCCGGATCCGGTTCAGATATTTTTTAATTTTTTAAGTGATTCTTCTCCATCAGCTTTAGATCTGAAAAAAAAAATCAGCTTATAGCTTTTGATTGGTGAACCAATTCAGTGACCCAATATGCAAATTCTTTAACTTTCAGGTTAATCGGGTGAAAATTGACGATTTTACAAAACCTTGACCTTTGACCTATTGATCTGAAAAAACAATCAGCTTCTAGCTTTTGATTGATGAACCAATTCAGTGACCCAATATGCAAATTCTTAAACTTTCAGGTTAATCGGGTGAAAATTGGCGATTTTACAAAACCTTGACCTTTGACCTATTGATCTGAAAAAACAATCAGCTTCTAGCTTTTGATTGATGAACCAATTCAGTGACCCGATATGCAAATTCTTTGAATTTCAGGTCAATTGGGTGAAAATTGGTGATTTTACAAAACCTTGACCTTTGACCTATTGATCTGAAAAAACAATCAGCTTCTAGCTTTTGATTGATGAACCAATTCAGTGACCCAATATGCAAATTCTTAAACTTTCAGGTTAATCGGGTGAAAATTGGCGATTTTACAAAACCTTGACCTTTGACCTATTGATCTGAAAAAACAATCAGCTTCTAGCTTTTGATTGATGAACCAATTCAGTGACCCGATATGCAAATTCTTTGAATTTCAGGTCAATTGGGTGAAAATTGGTGATTTTACAAAACCTTGACCTTTGACCTATTGATCTGAAAAAACAATCAGGTTCTAGCTTTTGATTGGTGAACCAATTCAGTGACCCAATATGCAAATTCTTGAAATTTCAGGTCAATCGGATGAAAATTGGCGATTTTACAAAACCTTGACCTTTGACCTATTGATCTGAAAAAACAATCAGCTTCTAGCTTTTGATTGATGAACCAATTCAGTGACCCAATATGCAAATTCTTAAACTTTCAGGTTAATCGGGTGAAAATTGGCGATTTTACAAAACCTTGACCTTTGACCTATTGATCTGAAAAAACAATCAGCTTCTAGCTTTTGATTGATGAACCAATTCAGTGACCCAATATGCAAATTCTTTTAATTTCAGGTCAATTGGGTGAAAATTGGTGATTTTACAAAACCTTGACCTTTGACCTATTGATCTGAAAAAAACAATCAGCTTCTAGCTTTTGATTGATGAACCAATTCAGTGACCCGATATGCAAATTCTTGAAATTTCAGGTCAATCGGATGAAAATTGACGATTTTATGTGATTTTGACCTTTTGACCAAATTATTCATTTGCCATCTCCATATTCTCATAATAAAGCTTTGGTAAAAATTTGATGACAAAACTCAAATGGTAAAAAGGTTACGGCCCGGACAGACAGCAGACAGACACACACGCACACACACACACACACACACACACACAGAAGTGATTACAATATCTCGTCTCCTGCTGTGCAGCAAACCCTAAGATGTGGTGTTAATTCAACGGCCCACAGGGGCTCAAACTCAGGACCCTAAGATCTCAAGCCAGCCACCTTAACCGTTGAGCCACCACCAGCCTAATGATGAGGATAAGTGAGTGAGTAAGTAAACTTTGGGAAGGATAATGTTCGCACAAGCTAATGGAGAAGCTAACTCCAGAGTTTAGATGAATCCGCTATCGCTCGTGTAACCCAAACACGTGTTATCCTGTTATCCGAGTAACAAAGGACACTTGATCCGTGTTCCCGCATAAAGCTGTGAAGGTCAAGGTGTCGCCACCTGCTGATAACACATGTTTCATAGTCGATGGAGGATTAACATCACCGAAAATAGTCTCCATGGCATCGCTGCCTGAAATGGACCCCGAATTGTTTGGTGGTCACAAACACACAAGCTTTTATTTTAAGATGTATTGTCACCGGATAACAATTACAGATTAGTTCTTTATTTGTTCGTCTGAGCCCCAGTTAGAGTTGCCATCAATTGTGCCACGTCTCGATTTGGAAATGTCTCTTTGTCTTGGTGTTAATGGTGGAGCCTTCTGGAACCAATTGCGCACTGTCCGCCATTTTGGTGGTGGTCGATGATACAGCCGTCTGCAGCTTGTCTTATTAATCCTCAACCTCATCGATCATTTTCTCCACCGGTCATCGCATCACCCTCACCTCATTTAACCCACCTTATTAACATATCCCTCACCTTCATTTCCTCCTTCCACCTCACGTATTCGAGGCCAGATACCCTCTCATCTCTCCTGGTTGGATGTTCAGGATCCTGTACGTTCACGGCCACACCAGAGAACACCGGATGAAGGTTATAGCTGCAAATTCAAATGTAAAATGTTCATTGTAGTTGTAACACACATGCCAAACTACCTCTTCACAGGATTGGTGACTGTGAGCACTTGTCATGCCAGAAAATCCTGCAAGGGTTCTGACCAATAGAGGGTGCCTGCCACACGTCCGCCCTATTTAAGCAACAACAAGCGTTACGCCTAGGTCCCCCGTCGGTGAAGTGATGTGAGTTGACAAAGTGGAAGACGCAAGGCGGCCATCTTGGATGTTAATGATAATATTTTAATGATAATTATGACGTCATAGGTCACATGGTGCAGGCGCCATCTTGGAAAAACTTCGTACTCTATATCTCTGAAACTGCTCAATGGAAAAAATTGAAACATGGCTCATTTTCAAGTACTCCCCATGGGGAATAAGATATGTTAATGATGATGTCATCGGTGCCTTCATTATGATGTCATAATTCAACAAGTATAATGCTTCATCAGATCAGTATGATTTTTTTTTTCTCTGCAACTGTTGGTCTGATGTACAGGAAATTGTCACCATAGAAGTGCCTCCTTCTGAAGAATATTTTAATGATAATTATGATTTAATCGGACACGTGGTACAGGCGCCATCTTGAAAAAACTGAAAAACGTTACACCTCTATATCTCCAAAACCGATCCTTGGAAATTTTTTTAACGTGGCTCATTGTAAAGAAATCCGCATGGAGAATAGATTTTGTTGACGATGTCCTCATTGGTGTCGTAATTATGACGTCATAATTTGACATGGACTATGCTTAGTCTGATCAGTTTGAAATGTATGGAGCGTGATCTATGCAGCAATTATATTAGAGAATATAAATTTATGATATAATCGCTCACGTGGTCTGGCAGCCATATTAGATGAAAGAAAAAAAAACCTTCGAGAACAGAAGAGTTGGCTCTCACCAAGTTGACTGTGCAGGGTAAGTATTCTAAGAATACCATCTAGTTACTTTTGCTATGAGAAGTGCCCTTGGAAAAATGCCGTGATTAGCTATCTTAACACGGATATACACCTCAACACATATTTCACCAAAGCCCGAAACCCCCATTGGGAAGGAGGGCAAATGAAGTTGCGACAACCTCCATTGTGTGACACTTGGTCTTCCTGTCAAGTTTGGTTGTCATTGGATATATAACGACCGAATGTATCACGGTCAGACAGACAGACGGACACCAAATCACGTATTTACCTCTGCCACTAAAGGTGGATGGAGGTTATGTTTTCACCTCTGTCTATCTGTCTGTCTGTCTGATTATTACTTGCAAAATCGAAGATTTTTCAAGTATATTCTTTGTTTTCTTGTGACGTCATTGGAGCACGCGCGCAGGGCACCCTGGGACACCTCGGCCATTTTGATACCCTCTCGAACAACGTCGTCAGCGGATTCACATTAAATAGTTTTTGTTCACGACCAGTCATGCCAATTTGCGGCGTATTTCGTTGTTCAAACAGGCCAGGCGTTAGGCCAGGAGTTAAGTTTTACAAAACGCCCAAACTTCTACTGAATCAGGGTGAGGAAACAAGAAATTTAAGTGAAGAGAGGCGGCGTTTGTGGAAGGCTGCCATCAATCGCAGTGACATCCAAACAGAATCACAGTGGGATCGCACACCTGTCTGCTCCGAGCATTTTGTTAACAGTAAGTAAGAACATGTTTCATTGTATAACCATACAATTACTATAATCATTAATGATATTGAATACAATATTTGGTTAATCATTTAGGTATTATGGAATACAATCAGGAATACAATATTAATCAATCAGGTCCATAACATTAACACAAGCAGCTTTAAAAAATACATGTTTGTTTAATATATTAATACCTTGGATCGAATCAAGTGGACGTCATTCAGTTCTTTGTGTAGGATTTGTCGCACCCATCCATCTTGGTACAACCTGTATGCCTCGAGGGATTTATACTTCTTCAACTCATCTTTGGTATAGGCCGATTTGCTGAACAACAGGTAGTTGATCACGTCGATGTGGGTCACCTGAGGCCACTTGCTCACATTCTTCTCAAATTGATCATTTGATAGACCATAAGGGTCACACCCAATGACAGAAATCTTCTCTTTGTAACGAACAAGAACGTCCGGGGGGAGCGTCTCTTGGTAGCCAAGGTTGGCACTCGCACTGCTAGCCATACTCAAGCCTGGATCTACCGTATCCTTACGTACACTCCAAGTCTGTTCTACAGGTAGTTGGTTGCAGGTTGACCCACTGCCCAGGTGTTCACCAGTTCACTGGTCCACGGCAAACTTAAACCGAATGTTCTGTGTTTGTTGGGCAACAATACGTAATATAAACTAGATGGCACCACACTCCACATGAACGTGACAAAACAAACAAAATTACTTTATAAAACAGACTTTTTGCGATCCGCATTCACCATAAACCAACGCAACAAATCAATATCAGCGCACACGGACAGATTAGCTTGGGTATCAAAATGGCCGCCGCGCAATGCGAGATGGGTAAACTGTGACGTCAGTGAAAACAAAGGATTGGTCGGTTCCGTTTGTGGTTGTCTGTTTGTCACCGGCCTACAGGTCACAATTCCAAACCGATCGTCACGAAACTTCACCAAGTTGTATAAGTCGTCCCAATTGAGAAGCCTATTGATTCTGAGGTCAAAGGTCATCTAGAGGTCAAATTTCTAAAATCGCCATTTTAAATCCGATTGACTTGAAAATTTAATAGCATTTGCATATCGAGTCACTAAATTGGGAAACATACTATTTTTGAGGTCAAAATGTCAAAGGTCAACTTAAGGTCAAATTTTTTAAATCATCAATTTTCATCTAAAAAGCCGTCAATTCTCAACCGATTGACTTGAAAATTGAACAGCATTTGCATATCGAGTCAATAAATTGGGAAACATACTATTTTTGAGCTCAAAAGGTCAAAGGTCAACCCAAGGTCAAATTTTTAAATTCATCAATTTTCATCTACAAAGCCGTCAATTCTCAACCGATTGACTTGAAAATTGAACAGCATTTGCAGATCAAGTCACTAAATTGGGAAACATACTATTTTAGGTCAAAAGGTCAAAGGTCAACTCAAGGTCAAACTTCCAAAATCATCACTTTTTATCTGAAAAAACTGTCAATTTTCATCCGATTGACTTGAAAATTGAACACAGCATTTGCACATTGAGTCACTAAATGGGAAAACCAACTATTTTTGAGGTCAAAAGGTCAAAGGTCAACTCAAGGTCAACCTTCCAAACTCATCATTTTCATCTGAAAAATCGTCAATTTTCTTCCTATTGACCTGAGCTTTGATCAAGATTGTCAATTTTAATCTTGATGAAATGGACAATTTACTGTATCAATGGAATTTTTTTTCTTGGGGAGGGGGGGGGAGCGTATTTTGCAAGTATCGTGCTCCGCATGACGTCTTCTTGTTTGTTTGTTTGTCTGTTTGTTTGTGAACAAGATATCTCAAAAGTTGTGGACCGATTCGGAGGAAATTGTATATAGTGTGAGGTTGAGTGAGAGGTAGTGTGTGTGGCAAAGACGAAATGATTATATTTTGGTGAAGATCCGGATCCGGCTGGTAGAATTTTTAAAGTGATTCTTCATCATTGGAAGATAGGGCCAAAAACTATACAAAGCAGGATATCTCAAAAAGTTGTGGATGGATGATTTTGATGAAATATGATTCTGTATTGTGATTTTCTGGTTTAGCATACAATGATTTTTCCATGTGAGAAAACATATAAATTACATATGCTTTATGAATTTTAATGGCTCATGAATTTATTGATCATTAATTATTTTTCTAATTATTAATTCATATATTTTATCACAATAAAGAAGATTCGATTTTTGACATTTCGTGTTCTGACGTATCGTTTGCATTTGTGTAGGAACAAGTGGCGCAGTCATGTCATACGCGGAAGATGAAATTGAGGACATGGAGTGAGTTTATTCCAAATGTTTTCACAGTTAACACATCTCATCGACATACATTTGACATCTGACCTGCTCAGTCATGGAATTATGATGTCCAGAAACCCTTGTTGCTATGGAAACATGCTGCCTGTTATTAGACAATATTCACCTTTCATAGTCCTTCACATCGCAGCTTTTGCAAGAAAATGATTTAATTAAGAGGAATCTTAATGGCTCATTGTAAAGATATCGGTGAGTGGTTGGAGATTCACATGGTGAATAAAAGATAAAATCGAAAGTTTTGGTAATTACCTAACATTTCATGGCCAGTGAGGTGATGTGAGGCAATAACAATGATGATAATAAATGAACTCCAAGTGGATAAAAATTTTTTTTTTATTGTTGTCATCATTGCTTTTATTGATTACATAGCAAAATTGAAGCTGCAGACACACTCACACATAATCAACATGCGCCCTTTTTTCGCAACCACTGAATCCTATTTGCAAAAGCTTACATTGTGTGTGTGTGTGTATGTCTGTATTACAGGCTTCCTGAAGGTAAGATGTTTGCTGAACTGTAATTCCCTCGGAATGGTGAGTAACGTGCCATTTTGGTATATAGTACAAGGAGCGAATAGCAAGGCATTGGCCTGAGCGCATACCTCCGCAGGCTGAACAGTTTATGTTTTGCATCCCACTCATAGGCTTGATCAGGATCTGGACCTGAGCCAAAATCGAATCAGCTTGTTCTTGTCACATACTCAACCTGTCCACCAAATCTCGTCCGAATCCGTCCATAACTTTTTGAGATATCCTGCTATATATCGGTTTTGGTCCTATCTCCCAATGGTGAATAATTACTTTAAAAATTCTCGGATCCAGATCCGGATCTTCACCAAAATCTATTCATTTCGTCCTTGTAACGTACTCAACCTATCCGCCAAATTTCGTCCTAATCCGTCAACTTTTTGAGATATTCTGCTGTATATCGGTTTTGGTCCTATCTCCCAATGGTGAATAATTACTTTAAAAATTCTCGGATCCAGACCCGGATCTTCACCAAAATCTATTCATTTCGTTCTTGTCACATACTCAACCTGTGCACCAAATTTCGTCCGAATCCATCAACTTTTTCAGATATCCTGCTATATATGGGATTTGGCCCCATCTCTCAATGGTGAAGAATCACTTCTCTTAGTTTCGTCCACATTTTGTTTGACTGATAAAGTGACAAGAAACAATAATCGCATTATACATTACATTGCGCAATAAAAGTGTAACATTGAATTTCCAGTTGTCGTGTTCCATCTGAACACTTTCTTCAGCCTCCCAAGCACCATGCATGAGACCCATAAAATGTGTCCATTTACTCCTTTGTTACTAAGACTCTTGCTCTTATGACAATCTCATTCTTCCCTCCAGGCCTTCAACACAGCTGTTCACTACCATCTCAGATCATTCCCCATCCAAATCATGATCTTTTATACCTTCGTTAACACAAACACCAAGTCCACCTCCTTCCAATTTTCCATTTTTCCTTCCTGAGAGTTTTAATCTGTATCCATCTTGTCCACCCCTTACATTCTCTCCTGTCCCCAATTCCTCCCCACACCCATTGTTTGTCCAAGTCTCCCTCTATCTTGGTCTTCAACTCTGCTGTCCCCCTTTCTCTACTGGTGCTTTTGTTCTGTTGCGTCTGGATCAGTGCAGTGTTCTCGCTCTTCCACAAGCCTCGACTCTGAATACAGAAAAGTCTGTTAGTGTCACATCACATACTTGCAGGATTTCCTTTTTATACATGTGAGTTCCTCCGTCTAATAAACACAATCACGATTGGCCGAAGGTCTCGTTGGAGTGCACTCATTTATGGCCATTAATATGATGAAACAAAAGTCTAATTTCAAAAATTGAGAATTACTAGATCTGATTGCTATCGATTTTTTAAAGCTTTATATCTATCTATACATCTATCTATAATTCCAGTAATCTCTGTACGTTTGTACGTTTGTACGTTTGTCTGTCTGTGACCGCTGTTTCTCGACAACCACGGGTCCGATATACTTTTAACTTGCCAGGTATATTGCTGGGGACCCGAGGATGTGCCTTTTCAAGGTTTCATATTAATCGGACAATTACTTACCGAGCTATGTCCAAAAAACGATTCAACCAATCAGAGAGCAGCGAACGATCGCGTGTGCCGGCGTTGCGAATGGACCAAACCATTCCATGTAAATAGAGGGGGGGGGTTCTGTGGTCGTTGCGAATGGACGAAACCATTTCATATAAATAGAGGGGGGGGGATTGTCACTGTACTCGCAAGCCGTTCGCCGTTCGCTTTGGCGTTGCGAATGAACCAAACCATTTCATGTAAATAGAGGGGGGGGATATAATTTTAGATAGATATATAGTACGGGCATATATATAGTACGGGCATGCCCTAGTACGGTTTGTTTGTTTGTACGTTTGTCTGTGACCGCTGTTTCTCGACAACCACGGGTCCGATATACTTGAAACTTGCCAGGTATATTGCTGGGGACCCGAGGATGTGCCTTTTCAAGGTTTCATATTAATCGGACAATTACTTACCGAGCTATGTCCAAAAAACGATTCAACCAATCAGAGAGCAGCGAGCTATCGCGTGTGCCGAACGTGGCGAACACACTCTGCCTCGGATGGCACATTTGAGAGCGTATTCATTTATTTCACGTTTGCAAACTATGTTGGCGCTATGTTGGCGTTAAACGATGTTTTAAAACTAATTAAAACCCCGGGGGGATTGTCACTGTACTCGCAAGCCGTTCGCCGTTCGCTTTGGCGTTGCGAATGGACCAAAACATTTCATGCACCAAACCATTTCATGTAAAGCGTTCGCCGTTCGCTTTGGCGTTGCGAATGGACCAAAACATTTCATGAACCAAACCATTTCATGTAAATAGAGGGGGGGGATATAATTTTAGATATAGATATAGTACGGGCATGCCCTAGTTTACATAAATGCACCATTAAACAGACAATGTAACTTTACACAATTTCCCAGGATTTTCTGTGGCAGTGGACTTGTTTTCTATTATGGATTCCTTATTGGCCGTGTAATGTCATGTGGGAGTTTCCACAAAAGGTTTAATGTCAGTCTTAATTGCAAACAACTTCATTAGTCCACATAAAATTTGCTTATTATGTCAATAAATACCAAATGGAAATTACCTCTGGAGAGAGTACAAGAAGTTGCCTCTTTCTTCCTTTGCAAACAGCATATACCACATACAACGCAATGTCCGTTTGTGTGTTTGTACAGATGTCTGTCCCCCTTCACAAGGGTAGGTTTTAACGGCCAATCTTTAAACACAAATGTTTATTCACTACGGTCTATTTTTGAGGATAAAACAAGCTCGAAAAACATTTTCCATAAAAGAGTAATTATATCTCTTCTATTGGAAATGTAGACGGTGGCTTGCATACCGAGCCTCAAGGGCGGTGTACAGAAGTGTTTTTTTAATAATAATAAATACAAGGCGCAAGGACATGAAATTCGCACGTGATGTGATGTGCAACACATGCAGAGTAAAAGGAGTGTTCATTTACATCCATTGGATGTCCGATAAATAAAAAAGATATAAGCACACCTGACGCAAGGCCGAGGCTGGCTTCAGACTTTGGCACGCTCATGAGAATGCATCATCAAATAAACTGTTCCAACCTGTCATTTTTGACGGGCTTCTTACTAGTCTATACTGTATATGAAACCTCACGGAGATAAGTGCTTTGAGAAAACCGACGTCCCATACAGAGCATGGTACTGGTACATTATGATGGGTATAAATATTTGTGCATTAATTTGTTTGTTTATCTTTATTCTTTTTTCTCCCTTCTGTTGTTTGTTCCTCTTTGGCCTTTTAAATCTACGCTCCTCACTTTCCAAATCCTCAGAGCTATTTGTTTAACCATTGGAACCCACAACGCAATGGAATTCCCAGCTGTCCACATTTCAAACATTCCATTGTTGTGACATTCACAATGCCAATAGCTGGAGAACTATTTTCGTACACAAAGCCAAAGGCAACACAAGGAAAGGACTAACCTATAACATTCCCTGCATATTAGAGGCCTGTTCCACAAGGCCTATTAGTGGGGTTTTCTCGGAAAAAGCACAAATAAGAATATTTAGAACCACAGCCAAGCCATTATTTTGTTTGTATATATCACATTTGCTCAATGATTATACTTATAATCTCAGTTATGTCCACATATTGTACTTACTCATGTTCCAGCTCTTCTTTTATCACCATCCAGAGCAATCAATACCTTGCTAGAATCAATATGTTAATCACTGGAGACATCATCATAGGCAATGTGATTATAGTTTGGTGATAAAAAATAAATATTACTATTACTCTAATTTCCTTGTTTACTTGAAAACTTTGGAAAAGTTCACCAGTGAATCTACTGCTGAGTCTGAACTTTTTCTGCTGGAGTTCCAAATCAAAATCCCTGAGTTCTAATGCGAAGGTAGACTTGTGTCGTGTGGGTTAGAGTAAAAATCCATTGCTCCTTTAGTTTTATTTGGTGAATGTATATATTTTATCCAGATTCAATTACGAGTTCACTCTGTTGGTTGCATCATTACTGAAATGTGACTGTGGCACTGATGTAGACCCTAAAGATTAAGGTATAGGAACTCAGAGTTCGGATAGGGCACTATAATACACAATGATGTCCTATTTCGTCTTGCATTTGGCATCCAGATAACCTGAAAAACTTAGTCAACAAGATGGAGAATTGCTTTGTAATACATGTCCCCGAGCGATGTGATGTTTTCAAAGTCCAAAAAGGGAATAACTCTGAAAAATTGATGAAACACACCCTGAAACTCGACTTTGTTTCGTAAATTATCATAGCTAGATGGTATTCAGAGAAAACTTATACCCTGCGCAGTCAACTTGGTGCGAGCCAACTCTTCTGATTTTGAAGGTTTTTTTTCTTTGATCCAATATGGCTGCCACATCACGTGAGCGATTACATCATAAATTTACATTCTCGAATATAATTGTTGTGTAGATCACGCCCAAGAAATTTCAAACTAATCAGACTAAGCGTTGTACTTGTCGAATTATGATGTCATAATTAGGGTACCAATGACATCAGCATTAACATATCTTATTCACCATGGGGAGTACTTGAGTACTTGACAATGAGCCATGTTTCAATTTTTCCCATGGAGCGGTTTCGGAGATATAGAGGTGCAACGTTTTTCGATTTTTCAATGATGGCGCCTGTACCACGTGACCTATGACGGCATCATTATCATTGAAAATTTCTACACGAGGAGATGCTCCTATGGTCAAAATTTTGTGTCCATCAGACTAACAGTTGCAGAGGGAAAAAAAATCATACTGATCAGATCAAGCGTTGTACGTGTCCAATTATGACGTCATAATGAGGGCAACGATGACATTGAAGGAGCTGGGGCTCCCACGTCGATCGGAAGAATGGACGCGACAAAAAGCTGGAATTCATCCGAGTTGCTTTAATCAAACCAAACACTCAGGCACTCTGAAAAGCCCGTTTATCGGGCAGCAATATATATACATATTATCCCGGAGCGTTTGCCCAGGAAAGGCGAGAGGGGGCGTGGCCCAGCGTCCTGGCTGTGGCCTGGCAAGTTGAGGGCGAGCCTGCCCGGGCATGCCCGGGCATGCCCGGGCGTCCCGACCGAGGCCTGGCAAGTTGAGCGCGGGCCTGCCCGGGCGTCCTGGACGAGCCCGGCATGGTGATCGCTCCGCGTCCTTGATAGGTGCAAGGCGATTGTGAAAACCCAGCGGTAGCCGCTACACACGTCCCCCCAGAATCGACTTGCACCAGCAGGGTCAATTTGAGGGGGGTCCTGATGACCCGGCCGAAGCGACCCCTGGCGGGTCGTGGGAGGGGGTCCGGCGTGGTGGTGGGCGGTCGAGTGGGGGGCACCGTGGACGGGGGGCGGCCTCGCCGCGGCGGAAGGGCCACCCGTGGTGGGTGGTCGACGTCCACGTGCGCCGGCTTGAGGCGGTCCACCGCAATCCGGTCCGACCTGCCGCCGATGTCGATGACGAACGACTTGTCGTCCCGTCGCAGCACCCGGAAGGGCCCGTCGTACGGCGGCCGGAGTGGCCCCCGAAGTGCGTCGTGACGCACAAAAACATACTCCGCTGTGCGAAGTGCTGGGGGGACGTAGGACTGGGGGTCACCGTGGTGGGATGTTGGCACGGGGGCAAACCGTCGGGCGGCCTCCTGGAGGTCCGAGCGCTGGTGAGCTGCGGACCAGGGACTGGTAGCGTCGGGCACGAATTCGCCCGGGACGCGTAGCGCCTGGCCATAGACAAGCTCGGCGGTGGATGCCTGGAGGTCCTCCTTGGGGGCCGTGCGGAGGCCCAAAAGGACCCACGGCAGCCGGTCGGCCCAACCGCCGTCTTGAAGGCCGGCCATGAGCGCGGCCTTCATGGAGCGGTGGAATCGCTCGCACAACCCGTTTGCTTGGGGGTGGTAGGCCGTAGTACGGTGCAGCTTGACCCCCAGGTTGCGGGCGACCGCGCCCCACAGCTCGGAGGTGAACTGTGGTCCGCGGTCTGACGAGATGTCCGCCGGTGCGCCGAAGCGGGCGACCCAGGTGGCGATGAAAGCCTGCGCCACGTCGGCGGTGGTGGTGGAGATGAGGGGAACGGCCTCCGGCCACCTGGTGGTCCTGTCCACCATGGTGAGCAGGTGTGTGAACCCCCGTGACGGGGGGAGGGGGCCCACCAGATCCACGTTGACGTGGTCGAAACGTCGTTCGGGCACGGTGAAAGGTGCCAGCGGGGCCTGGGTGTGTCGGTGGACCTTGGCCCGTTGGCAGGCCGTGCAGGTGCTGGTCCAATCGCGGACGTCCCGACGAAGGCCGTGCCAGACGAATCGCGCCGACACCAGCTTCTGGGAAGCTTTCCGGCCCGGGTGGGAAAGGCCGTGGAGGGAGGCGAAGATGCGGCGTTGCCAGGTGACCGGCACGATGGGGCGAGGTTGGCCTTGGGAGACGTCGCAGTGCAGGACAGTGTCCGCGAAGGGGATGTCGGCCAGGCGGAGGCCCGTGTCCGCCGCCCGGAGGGCTTGCACCGTGGTGTCGGTGGTTTGGTCCGCCGCCATAAGCGCAAAGTCCACGCCCAGGTGGACCGCGTTCGTGCTGGCCCGGGAAAGACAGTCGGCCACGGCGTTGTTTTTGCCGGCGACGTGCCGGATGTCCGTGGTAAACTCCGACACGGCGGAGAGGTGGCGCTGTTGGCGGGCCGACCACGGCTCCGTGACCTTGGCCATGGCGTAAACCAACGGCTTGTGGTCGACGAACGCCGTGAAAGGTCAGCCCTCCAGGAGGTGGCGGAAATGGCGGACGGCCAGGTGTAGACCGAGGAGCTCCCGGTCAAACGTGCTGTATTTGAGCTCGTTCGGCCGGAGCTGCCGGCTGAAAAAAGCGAGTGGCTGCCAAACCCCGTTCACCCATTGCTCATGTACGGTGCCCACCGCGTAGTCGGAGGCATCCGTGGTGAGGGCGATGGGAGCGTTGAGCACCGGGTGAGCGAGCAGTGTTGCGTCGGCGAGGGCCCGCTTTGAGCTTTGGAAGGCCGCATCCATTGCTGCGGACCAGGCGATGTCGTGCTTGGCCGGCTTGCCCCGGAGGGCTTCGTAGAGGGGCCGCATGAGTTGAGCAGCGCGGGGCACGAAGCGGTGATAAAAATTCACCATTCCCAGGAATTCCTGCAGGGCCTTTATGGTGCGGGGACGCGGGAACGTGGTGATGGCCTCGACCTTGGTTGGCAGCGGCACGGCCCCGTTCTTGGTGATGTGGTGGCCCAAAAAATCAACGGCCATCGTGCCGAAGTGGCATTTGGCCGGGTTGACGATGAGGCCGTGCTCGCTGAGGTGCCCGAACAGTGTTCAGAGGTGGAGGAGGTGCTCGGCCCGGGACGTGCTGGCGACGAGGATGTCGTCCAGGTAAACGAAAAGGAACGGCAGGTCACGCAGCACGCCGTCCATCAAGCGCTGGAACGCCTGAGCCGCGTTCTTGAGACCAAACGGCATCCGCAAGAATTCGAATAAGCCGAACGGCGTGATGACTGCCGTTTTAGGGACGTCGGCCGCCCTGACAGGTACCTGGTGATATCCCCGTATGAGATCAATTTTCGAAAAAATGACCCGTCCCGCCAGACGGGCGGAGAAGTCTTGGATATGCGGGATCGGGTACCTGTCGGGGGTGGTAGCATCATTGAGACGGCGGTAGTCGCCACACGGGCGCCATCCACCCCCCGGCTTTGGCACGATGTGCAGTGGCGAGGCCCACGCGCTATCGGAGCGCCGCACGATGCCGAGGTGATCCAACGCGTCGAATTCGGCCTTCGCCACGGCGAGCTTGGCTGGGTCGAGGCGGCGGGCCCTGGCGTAGACCGGCGGGCCCGTGGTTGGTATGTGGTGCTCGATCCCATGCCGTACTGCGACGGCCGAAAACGTCGGCCGCGTGAGGGCCGGGAACTCCGTGAGCAGGCGAGCAAACTCGTTCGCCGCTGGGACGGCGCATGCCAGCTCGGTCGGCGCAGAGCTGCTCAATGTGCATACCAGGGAGCTGAAGGTTTCGGCGTTGATTAAACGACGCCGTTGGACGTCCACCAGCAGTCCATGTGCACAGAGGAAGTCGGCGCCTAGCAGAGCCATGGGCACATTTGCGGTTACAAACGTCCAAGCAAAGCGTTGGCCGCCGAAGCAGAGGGTGACGTTGCGCGGGCCGAAGGTGCGGATGGTCGATCCGTTGGCCGCAACCAAGGAGGGGCCGCAAACTGCGGATTGCCTGTCCTGGTCAGAGGCGGGTATGACGCTCAGTTGGGCGCCGGTGTCGCACAGGAAGCGCCGTCCGGACGCTTTATCCGTGATGAACAGTAAGTTGCCCGTGTGGCCGGCGCTCATGGCTGGTAATGAACGCCGGCCCGGCCGTTTCCCGGCCTGCCGAAGGTGCACGGGGGTCGGCATGTCCGGGCCTTCTGTCCGAACCTGGCATGATAGTAACACCACGCTTGGTCAGGTGGAGGCCCCGGTCGTCGTGCTGGAGGTGGTCGGCTCGGTGTAGCGGCCGCCAATTGCGTCGGCAGTTCGGTCGTCGACCGTGCCGGGTGCTCGGGCGCCATGGGTGTTGCGTCGGACGGCGGTGGGTCCCATGTCGCCGCTGCGATGCGCTGTCCTGCGGCGGAGATCTTGTCGGCTTCTCTGGCAAGGGCCCGGGGATCTGTGATCGTCGTGCTTGCCAGGGCGAGGCGTACCGGGTTAGGCAGCTGACGGAGGAACAGCTCCCGGAACAGGAATGCCGGAGAGTGCTCGCCGAGCAGTGAAAGCATGTAGTCCATTCGCTCGGAAGGGCGCGTGTCGCCGAGCTCGGGCAGGTCGAGCAGGCGCCGTGCGCGTTCCGCCGATGGGAGGGCGAAAGCGTCGAGGAGAAGCTTCTTAATCGCGCCGTATTTGTCAGCGGCTGGCGGGCTCTCGAGGAGGCTCAGGGCACGGGCCGCGGTGGCCGAACCGAGCGCTGCTACCACATGGTGGAAGCGGGTGTCGTCGGCCATGATGCCTCGCAGGGCGAACAGGGAATCCGCCTGTGCGAACCAAACCGCCGCGTGAGCCTCCCAGAAGGTAGGCAGTTTAAGGGCGACTGCCGTGTCCATGTCGGTAGCTCACCAATGAAGGAGCTGGGGCTCCCACGTCGATCGGAAGAATGGACGCGACAAAAAGCTGGAATTCATCCGAGTTGCTTTAATCAAACCAAACACTCAGGCACTCTGAAAAGCCCGTTTATCGGGCAGCAATATATATACATATTATCCCGGAGCGTTTGCCCGGGAAAGGCGAGAGGGGGCGTGGCCCAGCGTCCTGGCTGTGGCCTGGCAGGTTGAGGGCGAGCCTGCCCGGGCGTCCTGGACGAGCCCGGCATGGTGATCGCTCCGCGTCCTTGATAGGTGCAAGGCGATTGTGAAAACCCAGCGGTAGCCGCTACAACATCATCATTAACCGATCTCATTCCTAATGGGGAGTACTTGACAATGAGCCTTGTTTCAATTTTTTCCATTGAGCAGTTTCAGAGATACAGAGGTGCAACGTTTTTCCAAGATAGCATCTGAACCATGTGACCTATGACGTCATAATTATGAATAAAAAATTATACAGGTGGAGGCGCATCTATGGTAAAATTTAGTATCAATCGGACCAACGGTTGCCAAGAAAATGATTTTTTTTAAATGCAGACACGCACGCCACACGTACATACGCCACACGCACGCCACACATACGAACGCAACCGAATGCTAAACCCTGCTTTTCGCTTCAACAGCACAGGGTAATAAAGCCATGCACCAAGTTTCATTTGAATATGTTAGAGGGTATGGGAAAAAGTCTGAAAAACCACAGGTGGGATGGACGGACAGACAGATAGACGGACAGACGGACGGACAGGTGGATGGATGGACAGACGGAGAGCAAAGCTGTAGTCCCCTCCGATGAAACCGGTAGGGGACCAATAAGATGATAAGCCAAAAATGGCACCATTTTTATTATAACCTGATTACCTGATTTTCTACCCTCTGCACCTTTTCACTATTAATCTGACAACGTGGCACCCTGCGGCCGATTTTCTGTGTCATCGGTTATAACGAGCAAATTTAGTATTTACTTAATAATGTATTCTGCCAAAACTGTAATTTTTCATTCGATGCTCCTTTTAAATTCCCCTCCCTCTTCGCACTTTCCCCACTTGAATCTTAACAGAAGATGAAGAGGAAATGGGAAAGGAAGAAACTGCCGAAGTAGAGGAAGAAGAAGAAGAAGAGCAAGGTAAGGATGCACAAGAAAGACTAATGCAAAAAGTGTAACTCAAATGGAAGTATTTCGATCTTGTATTTTAATCTAAATCAAATCGAAACGACAAAGTTCATTTAGTGAATGCGGAGAACATCAGTGATGCAATCTGACAGATTCAAATAATTGATAACAACTGAAAAGTTGCAACTGCTGATGATTGAACAAAGCATTATTTCATTCGGTTATCTTCACATTTAATTTACGATGTTAAGTTTCGTCGATGTTTATCTACCAGTCTTTCTACCAAGTATAACCTTAGCTTTAAATGCCATATACCTTCTAAACAAATTCCTGATGTGGAAGATGCAATTACATGCCTCATTCCCATGGAATCCCAGATACCATGGGTCTTCGAAGTCCTCAAACTCGGTTTCCTGCGTCTTGACAATAACAACAGGAGACTCGAGTGAGGACACCGCAACATTCAGATTTAAGCTGCTATCTTGAAGCGAGAGACTGTTATTGGGAAAGCGCTTTAACACTGTGATCCAAATAACAACTGGAACGGCACACAGTAGAGAGCATACCTCCACCTGGTTGGCCATATCACTCAATCGTGAAGAATCACTTAAAAATTAAATAATTCTCTTATCCGAATCCATATTCAGATCTTCACCAAAATCGAATCCATTCTTCCTTGTCCCACACTCAACCGCTCCACCAAGGTTTGTCCAAATATGTCCACACCCTTTTCAGATATCCTGCTATGTATCGTTTTTGGCCCGATCTCCCAATGGTGAAGAATCACTTTAAAAATTCTAGTAGCCGGATCCGAATCCGGATCTTCACCAAAATCGAATCATTTCGTCCCTGTCACATACGCTACATCTCTGCCAAACTTTGTCAGAATCCATCCACAACGTTTTGAGATATTTTGTTCACAAACGGACAGACAGACAAACGGACAAACAGACAGACAGGGGTGAAAACATAACCTCCATCCACCTTTGGTGGCGGAGGTAATGGGTAGAGCTGTTTCCAGGTGACCCAGTTTGACAAGGATCGAATGACCTTAATTTCGGCACCCAACTTGCTGTTGCATGCAGTTGCTCGGGATTAGAACACCTCCCATATGGGAGTGTATCGTTTGGGAAGTGCTCCCACTGCTTCCTACCTTGCTGACCATCGAGCAGGTGAAAGCTGATGACGACTCCGACTAGCGAACTCCGGGTCTGGTCCCATTAGTTGTTCAGTTGGTCCTGGTTTGGATGCACCAGGTGTTGAGGCTATGGAGGTGTTGAGGTTGACTGAACAGCATCGTCTTTGCCTTCATCATCATGATCTTGAGATTTTAGTTGGGATAAAGTTTCTAGTTGAGGCCGTCCGGCTACTTATAGTCTTTTTTTGCTTCTCGGGTTGCTGGTGCCCTTTCCCTTTTTATTGCTCCGGACATTTGTATGGAATACATTTGGAGAAAAAGGAGGAAAACAGTGCAATGACAAATGCTTGATGAGGCTAAACTCAAATAAGACATTTAACAATAACAACTGTGCTGTCTGTACATGTTTAATTGTTTATAATGGAGAGTTGAAAACATATTTACAATGTAAAAACAAGTGAGAGTAATCCACCACTTGTTAAGACATTCGAGGACATGACGGATTTCTAAATGTGTTGTCAGCAGAGTTATAGCCGTGTCCTGATCCTGATCGCAGACACCATCCAACAAGTTAATCCGACGGTGCATGGGCCCCATCTAGGCATGGGCTCTGGGCGACCGCCCCATTTGCTGCCCCTTAATCCGTGTGTGCATGTGTCTGTGTGTGTGTCTGTGTATGTGTGTCTGTCTGTGTGTGTGACTCTGTCTGTGGGGGTGTGTGTGTGACTGTGTGTGTGGGTGTGTCTCTGTGTGTGACTGTGTCTGTGTGTGTGTGTGTGTGTGTGTGTATGTCTGTGTGTGTGTGTGTGTCTGTGTGTTTGTGTGTGTGTGTGTCTGTGTGTTTGTGTGTGTGTGTGTCTGTGTGTGTGTGTGTGTGTGTGTGACTGTGTCTGTGGGTGTGTGACTGTGTGTGTGGGTGTGTCTGCGTGTGTGACTGTGTCTGTGGGTGTGTCTGTGTGTGTCTGTGTTTCTGTGTGTTTGTGTGTGTGTATGTCTGTCTGTGTGTCTGTATTTGTGTGTGTGTCTGTGTGTGTGTGTGTGTGTCTGTGTGTGTGTGTGTGTTTGTGTGTGTCTGTGTGTGTATGTGTGTCTGTGTGTTTGTGTGTGTGTGTGTGTGTATGTGTGTCTGTGTGTGTATGTGTGTGTGTGTGTGTGTGTGTGTGCGTGTGTGTGTCTGTGTGTGTATGTGTGTCTGTGTGTGTGTGTGTGTGTCTGTGTGTTTGTGTGTGTGTGTGTGTCTGTGTGTGTGTGTGTGTGTGTGTGTGTGTGTGTGTGTGTGTGTGTGTGTGTGTGTGTGTTTGATTCCAAAATGACACATATCCATCGATGTTGTTGGATACTGTGAATGCCACATATTGCATTTTGAAAGAAATTCATTTTCTGTACGAAAAATACAGAATCTATACAACGTTAATAACGTTTTTTTAAAAGAAAATATATTTTGTTTACAATTCAACTATATTAGAGCTATCTAACTTTGTTAAGTTACTGGGATCTCGGAAAACATGGAATTATCATCTGTCATGTTTTGCAATCAAACCTCATTTTGAAATATGTATGTTTGTTTTATTTAACTAATTAATGTCTTGCACGAGATTGAATGTAAAGGCTGTTTGTCAAAAGTGTTTTGTGTGGTCATTTGGGCATTACCTTCACTGCCCATCTTTGCCGAACACACCAATCAGATTCCTCAATATAGGTCGAAATGTGCTCACCTGATGAATCGCATGTTGCCAGCAGTGCCAACTCAGCATGACCCCGACCTGGAAGCAGACATCGCAATGGACGAAACGACAGGTAGATGGCAATGAAACCATGTCACCAAATGAACATTTATAATCACTGATTAGCATTCTTTTTGCATTATTGCCATCACTATTATCACCTTAATTATATATATAACCAAGAAAAAGAAGAAGAAGCTAATCGACCTCTGAGATGATCATTGCTATCGACTCTGCAAAGACAGACATCACTCAAACATACTTTGGTCTCGTAACTGTGGAATTGTCCATACAAGGAGCACTCAATCCCTCCAAGAGAAAAATATGGTGTCAACACCCTATTCCTCCGGCAAGACCAGTGGTCAAATGCAGTATTCCATGTGTACAGGTAAAAATCGGGAAATTGTAGGTTGCCTCTCCAACCTTGTGGGGTGAGAGGGGTGGGGAAGTGGAGGTAGAGGGATTATGTAATGCCGATGACCTGACCTTGTATACCACACGCACATCAACAAAATTTAGTGTAGATCGACCAATCAGTTTTCCATTCAGACATGCATACATACATACATACATACATACATACATACATACATACATACATACATACATACAGTGCATTCAGAAAGCATTCAGACCCCTTCACTTTTTTCACATCTTGTTATGTTGCAGCCTTATGCTGAAATCGTTTAAATTCATTTTTTCCCTCATCAATCTACACTCAATACCCCATAATGACAAAGAGAAAACAGGATTTTAGAAAGTTTTGCAAATTTATTAAAAAGAAAAAACTGAAATATCACATTGATATAAGTATTCATACCCTTTGCTATGACACTTCAAATTGAGCTCAGGTGCCTCCCATTTCTCTTGATCATCTTTGAGATGTTTCTACACCTTGATTGGAGTCCACCTGTGGTAAATTCAATTGATTGGACATGATTTGGAAAGGCACACACCTGTCTATATAAGGTCTCACAGCTGATAATGCATATCAGAGCAAAAACCAAGCCAAGAGGTCGAAGGAACTGCCTGCAGAGCTCAGAGACAGGATTGTGTCGAGACACAGATCTGGGGAAGCCTTCAAATAAATCTCTGCTGCATTGAAGGTTCCCAAGAGCACAGTGGCCTCCATAATTCTTAAATGGAAGAAGTTTGGAACAACCAGGACTCTTCCTAGAGCTGGCCGCCCGGCCAAACTGAGCAATCGGGGGAGAAGGGTCTTGGTAAGAGAGGTGACCAAGAACCCGATGGTCACTCTGGCCGAGCTCCAGAGATCCTGTGTGGAGATGGGAGAAACTTCCAGAAGGACAACCATCACTGCACGACTCCACCGATCTGGGCTTTATGGCAGAGTGGCCAGACGGAAGCCTCTCCTCAGTGGAAGACACATGAAAGCCCGCTTGGAATTTGCAAAAAAGCACCTAAAGGACTCTCAGACTGTGAGAAACAAGATTCTGTGGTCTGATGAAACCAAGATTGAACTGTTTGGCCTCAATTCTAAGCGTCATGTCTGGAGGAAACCAGGCACCGCTCATCACCTGCCCGATACCATCCCAAAGGTGAAGCATGGTGGTGGCAGCATCATGCTGTGGGGGTGTTTTTCAGCAGCAGGGACTGGGGGACTGGGTCGGGGTTGAGGGAACAATGAACGGAGCAAAGTACAGAGATATCCTGAATGAAAACCTGAAACAGAGCGCTCAGGACCTCAGACTGGGCCGAAGGTTCACCTTCCAACAGGACAATGACCCTAAGCACACAGCCAAGACAACGCAGGAGTGGCTTCGGGATAACTCTGTGAAGGTCCTTGAGTGGCCCAGCCAGAGCCCTGACTTGAACCCAATGCAACATCTCTGGAGAGACCTGAAAATGGCTGTCCACTGACGGTCCCCATCCAACCTGACAGAGCTTGAGAGGATCTGCAGAGAATGGCAGAAAATCCCCAAATGCAGGTGTGCAAAGCATGTCGCGTCATACCCAAGAAGACTCGAGGCTGTAATCGCTGCCAAAGGTGCTTCAACTAATTACTGAGTTAAGGGTCTGAATACTTATGTCAATGTGATATTTCAGTTTTTTCTTTTTAATAAATTTGCAAAACTTTCTAAAATCCTGTTTTCTCTTTGGCATTATGGGGTATTGAGTGTAGATTGATGAGGGAAAAAATGATTTAAACTATTTCAGCATAAGGCTGCAACATAACAAAATGGGAAAAAAGTGAAGGGGTCTGAATACTTTCTGAATGCAGTGTATATACATACATACATACATACATACATACATACATACATACATACATACATACGTACATACATACATCCACACATACATACGTACATACATACATAGATACCCGCATACATACATACATACATACATACATACATCCACACATACATACATCCATACATACATACATACATACATACATACATACATCCATACAGACATACATACATCCACACATACATACATACATACACACATACATACATAGATACCCGCATACATACATACATCCATACGTACATACATACATCCACACATACATACGTACATACATACATAGATACCCACATACATACATCCATACATACATACATACATACATACATACATACATACATACATACATACATACATACATCCACACATACATACATACATAGATACATCCACACATACATACGTACATACATACATCCACACATACATACATACATACACCAATACATACATACATACATACATACATACATACATACATACATACACCAATACATACATACATACATACATACGTGCGTACACAATTGCCGACAGAGATAATTGCCAAAGTTTAGAATGATATTTACACCATAATGTTTCCAGTGTGAAGTACAGAGGAGGTTGAATCTTCTTCATGGTTCAACACATCAAATGGAAGTGAAAGAATCATTTTGAAATAGTTGTCAAATCTATTCTGGAGAAAGTCCGAGGGAAAAAAGTTCAATTTCTAACAAAGTCTTTGATTAATAACAATGAAAACCTTCTTGACAGTGATGTTTGCCGATGAAACCGAAGTCCTGTCTCCTTTGCTCTCATGAGGATAGCTGACATTCACACAAACAATCTTTATTACCCGACTACTGAAAATAGTTCCGTCAAAGGTTCGTTATTGCAGACTTTTTCAACAAAGAAAATTATTTTCATTGTTGAACACTTTTTCAAAAACGAAAAAGAAAACGAGGTAAATCATGGAATTATTCGATATAAAGATGGTGGTGAGATCTTAATGCCCTTTGTCTTGGTGTTTTGCCATTCAATGTGCTTGTCCTCTTTCAATTTTGCTTTTAAAAACTTTTGCCGCCTCAAAAAGTTTTTTGAAACTTTGAAAGATTCTCATCTGTCTTCTGTCAATTGTTTTGTTTTCCAGAATTCTTCGTAAAGTAGTGCTCTAAAAATTGTCAGTGTAACGATCCATTTGTCATAACTTTCAAAATGAGTAATTCGGTTAATAAATAAATACAGCAAAAAATATTGTATTTGCTTAATAAATTACTTTTCAATATGAAATTTCAAAGCATTTCACCTACATATACATATATACATATATATATATATATATATATATATATATATATATAATATACACACTAGTGGGGAAACCCATGGGCAGAGACCTCTATGACATTTGGGCATATTGAGTTAGATGCTGCACGATCAGGTTTACAAAATGGTTACTGCCTATTCATCAGATCCAGAAATGATGTAATCCACACAATTTATTTATTTCAATGTCCAGGCACATGTGAAATACAGTTTGCAATGTGTAATTACACATAATATAAGAAGTGACTTCAAGACCTCAAATCTTCCTCCCACATCACGCACACTGCACATGATAGAGGATCACGTGCAGGGGAGAGGGGGAGAGGACGGACGGTTGGGGATATAAAGGAGTGGGGGATTAGAGAGGGGGGAGAGTGACACTTCTACCTTGACCTGAGAGGAAGGAGGAGGACAACCCGCTTTGACTGACTTACTTCTGTTGTTCATTTTTCAACTTGAAATCATCGAATACATTTCGCTTTACAAATTAAAAATTGATTGAAAACAAATGTTGTTAATAAATATTGTATTGCATAGTTAATCCATAAAAAAAAAAAAAAAAAAAAAAAAAAAAAAACAACAACCACGGCTCCCGAAAAAGGCGGGGAAAAATGGCCTCTAAAGGTGGTTTTATAGTTAATCCACATATACAATTTATTATGTACAAAGTTTTTCGAAGTATCTTTTAATGACGTAGTTGGAAAAGAGTAAACTCACCTTTAATAAACTTTTTATATACACCCCGGGAACATGAAAAATATTATATACGATTCGATCCCTAACTTCCGTTTTCAGTCGCCCCATTTTACTAAGTAATATTAAAAATAACTAATTCCCTGGTAAAGAACCTTGCCCTCCCTCCTGTCCCCCCCCCCCACACCCCCCCCCCCCCCCCCCCACTTCTCTCTCCTTTCCCATCCCCACATCAGGTCCGACCAGACACATTCAAAACGGCTATTAGAAAACATTTTGCTGACATTCTCAACCTTTGCTGAAACAGACTTAAAGCATCCCAGATACTACAAAAAATGAAATCAGATGGTGAATTGGAGTCGAGATAAAGCCGTGAGGGACTCTGAATGGACTTCATATTCTAGGCCTAAATTTCATTCAAAATGCATTTTGGTCTAAAAATGGTAACTTTCTTCCAATTTTTTCCCCCGTTTTTTGCAACCGTCTTATACCATGTCATCGACAATGAAAAATGAAATAAGATATCGAATTAGGGTTTAGATAAAACCTTGAGAGATTCAGAAAGCATGAAACGAACAAAAAAGGCCTCAGCCTTATGCGGTTCCAACTAGATGGTGTGGATTTCATGTTGAAGCCCCTCCCAGAATGGGCGTAGCCACTCCTCCAACGGCCCCGCCCATGAACAGACAGACGCCTGACAGACTGGAGGAGAGTATTCTAGTGATATGTATTGTGTCTAATTGTATTTGTTTGTACTGTATATAAAATTGTTGTTTTGTGATCACAATCTCTGCAGAAAGTTGCCAATTAAGACAAGTTGTCTTGAAAGATCATATTATGAATTAATTTTGACCAGAAGAACAAATGTTATAAAGCTAACGACTCCACTGTGTATGTTTCAATCTATTGGTCTTTCTCCTACAAACCCATCCCTGCCCTATGATTGGACCTGAAGAAGGTAAGATTGTAAAATCTTTACAAAAACTGAAAATCCTTTCTAATTCTCCTCGATAATTTGATAATATGGTATTAATTATAGCTTTGTAATTTGGATGTTGACATTAAAGGAGAATGTTCAGCTGCAGAAGGAAAGATATTAAATGGTTGTGAAGATATATAAATGGTTGTGAAGATATATCAATGATTTTCTCTCTCTTCCTCTTTATGTATCTCAGAAGAAGAGAAACCAAGACCCAGGTAACTCATATAGTAAACTGTTAAAAATTGCAGTAATAATGCTTCTGTTATAGTCAGTTGGATCTGTACTCGACTATCCTCGAATGATGTTGCCTGTTTAACATGAAATGCAGACTCTCCTTAACATACTCGTAAATGTATATATTCAGTGAACCAATCATCTTACAACCATTTGTAGTGTCGAACAAGGCTGTGGGGTAGCGTCGAGCAAGGCTGTGGGGTAGCGTCGAGCAAGGCTGTGGGGTAGCGTCGAGCAAGGCTGTGGGGTAGCGTCGAGCAAGGCTGTGGGGTAGCGTTGAACAAGGCTGTGGGGTAGCGTCGAGCAAGGCTGTGGGGTAGCGTCGAGCAAGGCTGTGGGGTAGCGTCGAGCAAGGCTGTGGGGTAGCGTTGAACAAGGCTGTGGGGTAGCGTCGAGCAAGGCTGTGGGGTAGCGTCGAGCAAGGCTGTGGGGTAGCGTCGAGCAAGGCTGTGGGGTAGCGTCGAACAAGGCTGTGGGGTAGCGTCGAGCAAGGCTGTGGGGTAGCGTCGAGCAAGGCTGTGGGGTAGCGTCGAACAAGGCTGTGGGGTAGCGTCAAGCAAGGCTGTGGGGTAGCGTCGAGCAAGGCTGTGGGGTAGCGTCGAGCAAGGCTGTGGGGTAGTGTTGAACAAGGCTGTGGGGTAGCGTCAAGCAAGGCTGTGGGGTAGCGTCGAGCAAGGCTGTGGGGTAGCGTCGAACAAGGCTGTGGGGTAGCGTCAAGCAAGGCTGTGGGGTAGCGTCGAGCAAGGCTGTGGGGTAGCGTCGAGCAAGGCTGTGGGGTAGTGTTGAACAAGGCTGTGGGGTAGCGTCAAGCAAGGCTGTGGGGTAGCGTTGAACAAGGCTGTGGGGTAGCATTGAACAAGGCTGTGGGGTAGCATCGAGCAAGGCTGTGGGGTAGCGTCGAGCAAGGCTGTGGGGTAGCGTCGAGCAAGGCTGTGGGGTAGCGTCGAACAAGGCTGTGGGGTAGCCTCAAGCAAGGCTGTGGGGTAGCGTCGAGCAAGGCTGTGGGGTAGCGTCGAGCAAGGCTGTGGGGTAGTGTTGAACAAGGCTGTGGGGTAGCGTCAAGCAAGGCTGTGGGGTAGCGTTGAACAAGGCTGTGGGGTAGCATTGAACAAGGCTGTGGGGTAGCATCGAGCAAGGCTGTGGGGTAGCGTCGAGCAAGGCTGTGGGGTAGTGTTGAACAAGGCTGTGGGGTAGCGTCAAGCAAGGCTGTGGGGTAGCGTTGAACAAGGCTGTGGGGTAGCATTGAACAAGGCTGTGGGGTAGCATCGAGCAAGGCTGTGGGGTAGCGTCGAGCAAGGCTGTGTGGTAGTGTCAAGCAAGGCTGTGGGGTAGCATCAAGCAAGGCTGTGGGGTAGCGTCAAGCAAGGCTGTGGGGTAGCGTCGAACAAGACTGTGGGGTAGCGTTGAACAAGGCTGTGGGGTAGCGTTGAACAAGGCTGTGGGGTAGCGTTGAACAAGGCTGTGGGGTCACGTTGAACAAGGCTGTGGGGTAGCATTGAACAAAGCTGTGGGGTAGCGTCGTTTCTGGGAGCACGGCTGTGCCACTAATGCAATGCTCCCACTAATGTTCTCTGCTGGTTAGGGCAGGAATTTGTCGTTTGTTTAGGGTGCTGGCAACAGCTCACCTACTCTTCACGAAGGACACCATGTGATCTTTAACGTCCACCAATGAATGCAGGTCGACGGAACAACAGTCTAACATCCAAACGAGAGACAGCACACGCATTGATGAATCTCCCTGCCTGTGATGATAGTTTATAGCTGGGTCTGGATTCCATCCCAGGTTAGACAGTTTGGCGGCGAGTTTGTGTACCTTTAGGCCATCCCTCAACCCAAGTGGAACAGTGATAGCAGACTATACAATTAAATAATGTTTGAGTCTATTTCTGAGACCAATCTCAGCAGACCAGTGATGGGCACCTTTAGATGCTTTAAAGTCAGAGTTCATTGAGAGATCTTCAAAAGGCATTGACTATGAACTGTTGCCAAGGATTGGTTAGTCTGAACATTTGAAAAGCTAACGTTTTTGATTAAGGTGCTGTCCCTCAAGGTGGCGACTGAGACAAAGCTGGAGTATACCATCGTGACTTAAAACTTTGCAGTTGGATCAAAGCCTATTCAATCTAAACCCCTTGTTACGGCCTGAAGCACACCAAGCCAAGCCTTCAATCACACTGTCTTTATTTATGGATTATCACATGAAAAATCTCTTCCTACACATAAAACAAAGAAGGGAGAAGAGAGTGAAAAACCAGAGTAGGCCAGTCCAAGAGTAGGCAGGTCCAAGAGTAGGCAGGTCCAAGAGTAGGCAGGTCCAAGAGTAGGCCACCAAGGTAGACCCGGCAGTAGGCCCCAGGGCAGGCCCCAGTGCAGGCCCAGCACGAGAGGGTAGGAGTAGGCAAGTCCTCAGCCTTAACTGAAAGGGCACGATCCCTGTGGCTGTCCACTTTGGTTCGAACCAATGCGATAGGTCTAACGGAGTCTCCCTGCTTCTCCTCCCTTTGCAATTTCCAACAATTCGACTTCAGATGTCCCCTCTGTTTACAGTAATAACACGTGGGGGCCGGTCCCCGGAGAGATGCCTGACTCGACCACTCAAACTGTCTACCCAGAGATGGCTGCACCAATGGACACCTATGGTCTGTCCACTCCCCCTCTGACCGGTCCTCACTAACCCCCTTCTTGTTATACGAGGTAGTACTGTAATGAGGAAAACCAAGGCCTCTCTTATGGGTAAGTTCATAATCATCTGCACCAACAGCAGCTTTTTTCAACTCACCAACCTTATGATCCATAAGGTGGGTCCTAATGTCCAAGGGGATACTGTTCCTAAACTCTTCCATCAAGATAACCTCCCTTAGATTACCATAGGTCCTATCCACTTGTAGAGAACGATACCACCGATCAAAACTCATTTCCTTCTCCCTCGCAAATTCAACAAATGTCTGCCCAGCCTGTCTTTTTAAGGTTCGGAACTTCTGCCGGTATGCTTCCGGAACTTGCTCATAGGCGGACAACACAGCCCTTTTAACAGCCTCATAATTCTCTGACTGATCCTCTGACAGAGCTGAATACACTTCCTGGGCTCTCCCTATGAACCCACTTTGTAGTAGCAGGGTCCAGTATTGTACGGGCCACTGAAGACGTTTTGCTATCTTTTCAAAAGACAGAAAAAACGTTTCCACCTTGTCCTTGTTAAACTTGGGAACAAGCCTAATGTTCCGAGCCACATCAAAGGAATGGGGGAGATCATTTTGACCCCCACCTGAATCGATGGAAACCAGTTGGGCCTGTCCCACCTGAATTTCTAATTTTCTTAACTCAAACTCTCGTTGCTGTTCTTCTTTTACTCTTTCAAACTCTCTTTGCTTTTCTTCCTTTTCTCTTTCAAACTCTCTTTGCCGTTCTTTGTCTTCTAACTTTAGTCTGAGCTGTCTTTCTTCTGATTCTATCCGGGCTAATTCCAAGGCTTCACTCCTCAAATTTACCCACGGTTCTAAATCCATGTGACTGACAATAGCCGAAACAATCTCCGCCTTTTTCATACCAGATGTCCCACTAACCCCAAGATGATCAGCTACAGCTCGTAACTCCACCTTACGTAACAGTTCTACATCTTGCACTAATAGACACTTCTTCTCCAAAAATTCCTTCACTTCAAAATCCATCTCCTCAGCCATGGTGTACGACTGCAGTAATATAGATGTACCAGCACCGTAAACAAAAGTCAAATAATCTGCCAATGAGAAAACTTACAAATGCAAAAAAAACGAAAATCCAAGACAGGTATCATATAGTCCAGATCCCGGACGAGCCCCCAATTTGTTATGGCCTGAAGCACACCAAGCCAAGCCTTCAACCACACTGTCTTTATTTATGGATTATCACACGAAAAATCTCTTCCTACACATGAAACAAAGAAGGGAGAAGAGAGTGAAAAGCCAGAGTAGGCCAGTGCAAGAGTAGGCAGGTCCAAGGGTAGGCAGGTCCAAGAGTAGGCCACCAAGGCAGGCCCGGCAGTAGGCCCCAGGGCAGGCCCAGTGGTAGGCCCCAGTGCAGACCCCGGATGAGGGGGCAGGAGTAGGCAAGTCCACGAGTAGGTCCCAAGGCAGGCCCAACAGTAGGCCCCAAGGCAGGCCCAGTGGTATGCCCCAGTGCAGGCCCAGCACGAGAGGGTAGGAGTAGGCAAGTCCACTAGTAGGCCCCAAGGCAGTAGAGGTACGGCAGCAAGAGTTCGATCAAAGTCACCCTTCAGGTGTAGAGATTGCAGCTGGAAACTCTACAACACCCGAAAAGGCACTCCGCCATGAGCCCTCCTCCAAAATGGCCACTCTCTCCTCTGAATCACCTTCCTGGCCCCTCCCCTGCCCCACAGCCAATCATAGGCTTTATACACATGGACCAAACCACTTGGTCTAACTCACAGGGGGGTTGGGAGGGGGGGGGGGGGGAAGGAAGAAGAAAAAGGTCACAGACCGTAACACCCTGAAGAACTTCCTGCTTTCGACAAAATTCTCATCCTTCTTGGGAATTTTAATGTGGAGCTGGCATCTTTTGGGGCATTGTATATTTACATTGACGAGTCAGGGCCCAAAATTCACGACTCATGGACTTCTGACCAAACAGGCATTGAAAACTATTTCTGGGTGAATGATTCATTCCAAAATTACCTGACATCTTATGAATGCTTTTCCAGTGAGGTGACGGAAGAGGGTGACTGGTACAATAGCCCTTCCGTGATTATCAAACCCGAGCAGATTCCGAGGCAATGTGGAACGCAACAGATGAAGAATGGAAACATCAACGATTAATGGTCAGGATTCCTCTTGCATGAATGGAAGAATCACTACAGCATGATTGTCGGCCAGAGAACACTTGCTGTCTCCCATTGGGCATTGCATCCAATTCAGGTACAACTCCAGGGATACCATTCCCCCAAATGGCTGCTAATGGTCATTCCTTATTGAGAGGACATTTACGCTTCATTCTGAGCCAATTTCATCCAGTATCTCCTATGTTGGATTTAGAGTGCTTTTTGAGTGGCATTTTGAACGATCGGAGGAATGCCACCCCTAAAATGTCTCTTATGGACTATTCACAACTCAGGGGGCCCAGATGCTTCACTCTTGGTCGGTTTCATTTGGGACCTTCTATATTGGATCTAGTGCCTTTCAGGGGTGGAAAGGGGGTTATTTTGAGAGGCTGTGGAATACAGCCATGCGGATAGTCTGGGCTGCCGGTCTAAGGTACCAGGACAATGAGAGATGTTATCGTTAACTCTGAGCCTGAAAGCACTTGCATTGAAGTGATTGACCATTCCAGTGTTCCAGGAAGTGATGAGCTCTTTCACAACACACCTGAGCAAACTGCAGGTGAAGCTTTTCCCCTGCATGTTTGAATCTCATCCTGCACCCCACAATATCACAAAGGGTACTGATACTGGTTGGAGTGGTTGGTGTGCAGCCTGTGGCTGCTGGTTGCATAATTTTCTGGGGGCACGGCTGTGCTTCTTATGCAATGCCCTCTGTTACCAGTAAGCTGGTACTCATTTTGCCAACCTTGGAAGGATGATAGGCTGAGTCAATCCATCTGGTGTTAATTCAGTGGAATAACAGGGGCTTAAACTCAGTACCCTAAGATCTCAAGCGCGCCACCTTAACCATTCAGCCACCACCAGGCTTGGTACTGATACTAATGGCTGATAGTGAGACCCAGGAGTTTGAATGACTAAACTTCTTCAAAAAGATTGTTTAAAATGTAGATGTGAGAGTTGTCAAGGTCTGAAGAGAGGGAAGAGGCTGCAACCTGTCTGTCAGAGGGATGAGGGATGTCACGGCAGAGGGTGGAGTCATCATCAAATATATAAAGGGGATTTTCCAGAGAGTCAGAGAGATCCTTGATGAAGATGAAGAATATGACTAGGTTCAGGAATACGACCTTGGGGAACTCTAGCCTTCACAAGGAGAGGAGAAGAACGGATTCCATTGAGTGCCAAACGTTGGTTACGGGACTGGAGGAAGTCAGTAATCCAAGAGTGGGAGTTGGCCGTGGATGCTATCGGCTGATAGGCAGACAGTTTGGAGAGCAAGGCGGGATGCCAGACTGCATCGAAAGCTCGAGATATGTCTAGAGAGACGGCCCTGATCTCATGTCTGATATTGAGGGTCTCCATACATTGTTGGGAGAGTAGAAGCAGCACGTCCAAGGTAGAGGGACCTGGTCTGAATCCGAATTGATGATCTGAGATGAGATCATTGGAGGAAAGGAATTATATTACGGCAACTGCAATGATGGATTCCATGACCTTGCTGATGATTGGAAGCAATCTCATGGAAACTGAGATAGAGACCGAGTATGAGGCAGAGAGAAACAACATGGAGGATCAATAACTACCTTTATTCCTACAGAAATCGAGTTCTGCATCCCATTGTTTCTATCATTTGCAAGGAGCAGCTGTACACAGTACATACAATATATAATGTGCACCTAGTTGTAAAGAATGTTTTTTGTACAACATTGTGTTTACACAGATTGGCTGTCCCCCAGCTGAGCGCACCGAAGCTGTCAGAAGGAGACAAAGTGGATTTTGATGTGAGTACCTGAATATCAAGCAAATCGATAATTATCTATTGGAATACATTTATCAACTAGAACGGCACTCTGTAGAGTGCATACCTCCGCCAGGCTGAACAGTTTGTTTTGTATCCCACTGATAGGCCGGATCTGGATTCGGACTTGACCCAAAATCTAATCGGCTTGTTCTTGTCACCTGACCAACTCATCCACCAAGTTTAATCATAACTCGTCCTTAACTTTTTAAAATATCCTGCTATGTATCACTTTTCGCCGGATCTCTCAATGGTGAAGAATCACTTAAAAATTAAATAACCCTCGTATCTGAATCCATATTCAGATCTTTACCAAAATCGAATCGCTTAGTCCTTGTCACACACACAACCTCTCCACCAAGTTGCATTGAAATCCGTCCACAACGTTTTGAGAAATCCTGCCAACTCCCATATATCGTTTTTGGCCCTATTTCCCAATGGTGAAGAAGCACTTAAAAAATTATACGAGCCGGATCTGAATCCAGATCTTCACCAAAATCTAATCATTTCGTCCTTGTTACATCCACTACCTCTCTGTCAAATTTCAACTTTTTCAAGGTCAACTTTTTGAGATATCTTGTTCACAGACAGACAGACAGACAGATGAAAAATCACTCATAGAGCGACACTTGGCAAAGGAGAACAAAGTAGAATGGCACTCAGTAGAGAATACTTTTGACCTCAAAAATAATTGGTGGTTGAATTCAGTGACTTGGTCATAATTGGTGGCCCTGACTCGTGAATGTAAATATCCAATGCCCCAAAGGATGCCAGCTCCACATGAAAATTTTCCCAAGAAGGATGAGAATTCTGTCGAAAGAAGGAAGTTCTTCAGGGTGTTACGGTCTGTGACCTTTTTCTTCTTCCTTCCCCCCCCCCCCCTCACCCCCCTGTGAGTTAGACCAAGTAGTTTGGTCCAAGTGTATAAAGCCTATGATTGGCTGTGGGGCAGGGGAGGAGCCAGGAAGGTGATTCAGAGGAGAGAGTGGCCATTTATGCAAAATATGCAAATCGTTTTCAAAGTTTAAGTTAATCGGATGAAAATTGAGGATTTTAGAAAATGGGGAAAAATGGTTGACCTTTAGCCTGTGTTGACCTTGTGACCTATGTTGACCTCAAAAATAATTGTTTGTTTAATTCAGGTAACTGATATGAAAATTCCATTCAAATTTAAAGGCAATCGGATGAAAATTGAGAATGTTAGAAATTTAGAAAAAAAGGTGGTTGACCTTTGGACTATGTTGACCTTGTGACCTATATTGACCTCAAAAATAGTTGGTGGTTGAATTCAGTTAGCTGATATGAAAATTATATTCAAATTTCAAGTCAATCGGATTAAATTGAGGATTTTAGAGATACGAAGAAAAGTGGTTGACCTTTTGGCCTATGTTGACGTTGTGACCTATGTTGACCTTTTGGCCTGTTGACCTTTTCGCCTACGCTCATCTCAAAAATAGTTGGTGGCTGATTTCCGTTAACTGATATGTAAATCCTATTCAAATTTCAAGTCAATTGGATGAAAATTGAGGATTTTTGAAATTTGAAATGGTTGTTGACCTTTGGCTTATGTTGACTTTTTGGCCTATGCTGATCTCAAAAACGGTTGGTGGTTGAATTCAGTTCGCTGATATGAAAATCATATTCAAATTTCAAGTCATTCAGATGAAAACTGAGAATTTTAGAAATTTTTAAAGAAAGTGGTTGACCTTTGGCCTGTAGGGACCTTGTGACCTATGTTGATCTCAAATATAGTTGGTGGTTGAATTAAGTTAGCTGATATGAAAATCATATTCAAATTTCAAGTCAATTGGATGAAAATTGAGGATTTTAGAAATCTGAAAGAAGTTGTTGACCTTTGGCCTATGTTGACCTTTTGAGCTCAAAAATATATAGGATTTTGTCGGACCACAAACTCGACCATTTGGTGAAGTTTCGTGAAGATCGGTTTAAAATTGTGACCTGTAGGCAAGTATAAGTGAGCGGACAGACAAACAAACCCACAAGCAAACTGGAACGGCACTCAGTAGAGAGCATACCTCCACCTGGTTGGCCATATTATTCAATGGTGAAGAATCCCTTTAAAAACTCCTACTAGCTGAATCCGGATCCGCATCTTCACCAAAATCGAATCGATTCTTCCTTGTCACACACACAACCTGTCCAACAAGTTTCGTCCAAACTCATTGTACACCGCTCCTTTCCTATGCCATCTCCAGGCATTGCAAATCGTCATTGCTGGGCACCGAAGGGGGCTCGGCAGTGACGCACGCTGAAAGAGAGTACTCAGTTTTCACTCTGGTTTCTTGCTTTCTTGTTTTCTTGCTTTCTTGTTTGTTGTACACCGCTCCTTTCCTATGCCACCTCCAGGCATTGCAAATCGTCATTGCCGGGCACCGAAGGGGGCTTGGCAGTGACGCACGCTGAAAGAGAGTACTCAGTTTTCACTCTGGTTTCTTGTTGTACACCGCTCCTTTCCTATGCCATCTCCAGGCATTGCAAATCGTCATTGCCGGGCACCAAAGGGGGCTCGGCAGTGACGCACGCTGAAAGAGAGTACTCAGTTTTCACTCTGGTTTCTTGTTGTACACCGCTCCTTTCCTATGCCATCTCCAGGCATTGCAAATCGTCATTGCCGGGCACCAAAGGGGGCTCGGCAGTGACGCACGCTGAAAGAGAGTACTCAGTTTTCACTCTGGTTTCTTTCTTGTTTGTTTGTTTTCTTGTTTGTTTTCTTTCTTGTTTGCTTTCTTGGTTGTCCGGACGATATCTCAGCCATCCTTTGAGCTAGGAAGCTGAAATTTCGGCACAGTAGTGAGCAAGTCCTTTGTCAAATACGGTATTTTTTGTTTTTTGAATAATCAATTAATTGAGGAGTTATTTAATTATTAGCGTTTAATTAAGTACTTATTTAATTAATTAAATTTCATTTCTCTTCTGACCATTATTAACTCAGGCACCTTTTGAGTTAGGAAGCTGATATTTGGACATGCCAATGACCAGGTGATTTGGCTGCAAAGGATATTTTTGATTTATTAATTAATCAATTAATCGATTAATTATTTAATTATTCGATTAATGACAAAAAATTTTTTTTTTTTTAAGTTACAGATTCTGATGAAATAGTGGTAGTTTATGTGTTCTCTGACCAAATTGATTAATAATTTAATTTTTTTATGATTATTATTTATTTATTTTCATTATTAATCATTTATTTATTTTCTTTCTCATTTGGCCAATATCTCAGGCACCTTTTGAGCTGGGAAGCTAATATTTGGACATGAGTGACCAAGTGATGTGGCTATCAAGGATATTTTTGATTTATTGATTAATCATTTCATCTATTAAGTATTTATTGATTAATCGATTAATTATTTATTGAGTAATCAATTAATTATTTAATTTTTTATAAATGACTTATTTAATTAAATTTCTAAAAGATACATCTTCGGATGAAGCACTACTGGTTTAGTTATGCGATTAGCCAATTGATTATGAAAATATTTTGTGATAATCTTTTATTGATTTTAATTATACAATTAATCAATCAATTAGTGTACACCTCTCCCTCCCAATGCAGCCTCAATGAGCTGCACTGCGGTATTGCCGGGCGCCGGAGGCGCCCCGGCAATGCCGCGCTGCAGCATATTTAATTATTTGGCATGGGGCGGTGTACTTTGAATGTATGTGTACTTGTTTGTTTTCTTGTTTGTTTTCTTTCTTGTTTCCTTGGTTGTCCGGACGATATCTCAGCCATCCTTTGAGCTAGGAAGCTGAAATTTCGGCACAAGAGTGAGCAAGTCCTTTCTCAAAAACGGTATTTTTATTTTTTGATTAATCAATAAATTGAGGAGTTATTTAATTATTAGCGATTAATGAAGTACTTATTTAATTAATCAAATTTCCTTTCTCTTCTGACCATTAACTCAGGCACCTTTTGAGTTAGGAAGCTGATATTTGGACATGCCGATGACCAGGTGATTTGGCTGCAAAGGATATTTTTGATTTATTAATTAATCAAGTAATCGATTAATTATTTAATTATTCGATTAATGACAAAAAAAATTTTTTTTTTTAAGTTACAGATTCTGATGAAATAGTGGTAGTTTATGTGTTCTCTGACCAAATTGATTAATAATTTAATTTTTTTATGATTGTTATTTATTTATTTTCATTATTAATCATTTATTTATTTTCTTTCTCATTTGGCCAATATCTCAGGCACCTTTTGAGCTGGGAAGCTAATATTTGGACATGAGTGACCAAGTGATGTGGCTATCAAGGATATTTTTGATTTATTGATTAATCATTTCATCTATTAATTATTTAATGATTAATCGATTAATTATTTATTGAGTAATCAATTAATTATTTAATTTTTTATAAATGACTTATTTAATTAAATTTCTAAAAGATACATCTTCGGAAGAAGCACTAGTGGTTTAGTTATGCGATTAGCCAATTGATTATGAAAATATTTTGTGATAATCTTTTATTGATTTTAATTATACAATTAATCAATCAAGTAGTGTACACCTCTCCCTCCCAATGCAGTCCCAATGAGCTGCACTGCGGTATTGCCGGGCGCCAGAGGCGCCCCGGCAATGCCGCGCTGTAGGATATTTAATTATTTGGCATGGGGGTGGTGTACTTTGAATGTATGTGTACTTGTTGTACACCGCTCCTTTCCTATGCCATCTCCAGGCATTGCAAATCGTCATTGCCGGGCACCAAAGGGGGCTCGGCAGTGACGCACGCTGAAAGAGAGTACTCAGTTTTCACTCTGGTTTCTTGTTTGTTTGTTTTCTTGGTTGTCCGGGCGATATCTCAGCCATCCTTTGAGCTAGGAAGCTGAAATTTCGGCACAGTAGTGAGCAAGTCCTTTGTCAAATACGGTATTTTTTGTTTTTTGAATAATCAATTAATTGAGGAGTTATTTAATTATTAGCGTTTAATTAAGTACTTATTTAATTAATTAAATTTCATTTCTCTTCTGACCATTATTAACTCAGGCACCTTTTGAGTTAGGAAGCTGATATTTGGACATGCCAATGACCAGGTGATTTGGCTGCAAAGGATATTTTTGATTTATTAATTAATCAATTAATCGATTAATTATTTAATTATTCGATTAATGACAAAAAAATTTTTTTTTTTAAAGTTACAGATTCTGATGAAATAGTGGTAGTTTATGTGTTCTCTGACCAAATTGATTAATAATTTAATTTTTTTATGATTATTATTTATTTATTTTCATTATTAATCATTTATTTATTTTCTTTCTCATTTGGCCAATATCTCAGGCACCTTTTGAGCTGGGAAGCTAATATTTGGACATGAGTGACCAAGTGATGTGGCTATCAAGGATATTTTTGATTTATTGATTAATCATTTCATCTATTAAGTATTTATTGATTAATCGATTAATTATTTATTGAGTAATCAATTAATTATTTAATTTTTTATAAATGACTTCTTTAATTAAATTTCTAAAAGATACATCTTCGGATGAAGCACTACTGGTTTAGTTATGCGATTAGCCAATTGATTATGAAAATATTTTGTGATAATCTTTTATTGATTTTAATTATACAATTAATCAATCAATTAGTGTACACCTCTCCCTCCCAATGGAGCCTCAATGAGCTGTACTGCGGTATTGCCGGGCGCCAGAGGCGCCCCGGCAATGCCGCGCTGCAGCATATTTAATTATTTGGCATGGGGCGGTGTACTTTGAATGTATGTGTACTTGTTGTACACCGCTCCTTTCCTATGCCATCTCCAGGCATTGCAAATCGTCATTGCCGGGCACCAAAGGGGGCTCGGCAGTGACGCACGCTGAAAGAGAGTACTCAGTTTTCACTCTGGTTTCTTGTTTGTTTGTTTTCTTGCTTTCTTTCTTGGTTGTCCGGACGATATCTCAGCCATCCTTTGAGCTAGGAAGCTGAAATTTCGGCACAGTAGTGAGCAAGTCCTTTGTCAAATACGGTATTTTTTGTTTTTTGAATAATCAATTAATTGAGGAGTTATTTAATTATTAGCGTTTAATTAAGTACTTATTTAATTAATTAAATTTCATTTCTCTTCTGACCATTATTAACTCAGGCACCTTTTGAGTTAGGAAGCTGATATTTGGACATGCCAATGACCAGGTGATTTGGCTGCAAAGGATATTTTTGATTTATTAATTAATCAATTAATCGATTAATTATTTAATTATTCGATTAATGACAAAAAATTTTTTTTTTTTTAAGTTACAGATTCTGATGAAATAGTGGTAGTTTATGTGTTCTCTGACCAAATTGATTAATAATTTAATTTTTTTATGATTATTATTTATTTATTTTCATTATTAATCATTTATTTATTTTCTTTCTCATTTGGCCAATATCTCAGGCACCTTTTGAGCTGGGAAGCTAATATTTGGACATGAGTGACCAAGTGATGTGGCTATCAAGGATATTTTTGATTTATTGATTAATCATTTCATCTATTAAGTATTTATTGATTAATCGATTAATTATTTATTGAGTAATCAATTAATTATTTAATTTTTTATAAATGACTTATTTAATTAAATTTCTAAAAGATACATCTTCGGATGAAGCATTACTGGTTTAGTTATGCGATTAGCCAATTGATTATGAAAATATTTTGTGATAATCTTTTATTGATTTTAATTATACAATTAATCAATCAATTAGTGTACACCTCTCCCTCCCAATGCAGCCTCAATGAGCTGCACTGCGGTATTGCCGGGCGCCGGAGGCGCCCCGGCAATGCCGCGCTGCAGCATATTTAATTATTTGGCATGGGGCGGTGTACTTTGAATGTATGTGTACTTGTTTGTTTTCTTGTTTGTTTGTTTTCTTTCTTGGTTGTCCGGACGATATCTCAGCCATCCTTTGAGCTAGGAAGCTGAAATTTCGGCACAGTAGTGAGCAAGTCCTTTGTCAAATACGGTATTTTTTGTTTTTTGAATAATCAATTAATTGAGGAGTTATTTAATTATTAGCGTTTAATTAAGTACTTATTTAATTAATTAAATTTCATTTCTCTTCTGACCATTATTAACTCAGGCACCTTTTGAGTTAGGAAGCTGATATTTGGACATGCCAATGACCAGGTGATTTGGCTGCAAAGGATATTTTTGATTTATTAATTAATCAATTAATCGATTAATTATTTAATTATTCGATTAATGACAAAAATTTTTTTTTTTTTTAAGTTACAGATTCTGATGAAATAGTGGTAGTTTATGTGTTCTCTGACCAAATTGATTAATAATTTAATTTTTTTATGATTATTATTTATTTATTTTCATTATTAATCATTTATTTATTTTCTTTCTCATTTGGCCAATATCTCAGGCACCTTTTGAGCTGGGAAGCTAATATTTGGACATGAGTGACCAAGTGATGTGGCTATCAAGGATATTTTTGATTTATTGATTAATCATTTCATCTATTAAGTATTTATTGATTAATCGATTAATTATTTATTGAGTAATCAATTAATTATTTAATTTTTTATAAATGACTTATTTAATTAAATTTCTAAAAGATACATCTTCGGATGAAGCATTACTGGTTTAGTTATGCGATTAGCCAATTGATTATGAAAATATTTTGTGATAATCTTTTATTGATTTTAATTATACAATTAATCAATCAATTAGTGTACACCTCTCCCTCCCAATGCAGCCTCAATGAGCTGCACTGCGGTATTGCCGGGCGCCGGAGGCGCCCCGGCAATGCCGCGCTGCAGCATATTTAATTATTTGGCATGGGGCGGTGTACTTTGAATGTATGTGTACTTGTTGTACACCGCTCCTTTCCTATGCCATCTCCAGGCATTGCAAATCGTCATTGCCGGGCACCAAAGGGGGCTCGGCAGTGACGCACGCTGAAAGAGAGTACTCAGTTTTCACTCTGGTTTCTTGCTTTCTTGTTTTCTTGCTTTCTTGGTTGTCCGGGCGATATCTCAGCCATCCTTTGAGCTAGGAAGCTGAAATTTCGGCACAGTAGTGAGCAAGTCCTTTGTCAAATACGGTATTTTTTGTTTTTTGAATAATCAATTAATTGAGGAGTTATTTAATTATTAGCGTTTAATTAAGTACTTACTTAATTAATTAAATTTCATTTCTCTTCTGACCATTATTAACTCAGGCACCTTTTGAGTTAGGAAGCTGATATTTGGACATGCCAATGACCAGGTGATTTGGCTGCAAAGGATATTTTTGATTTATTAATTAATCAATTAATCGATTAATTATTTAATTATTCGATTAATGACAAAAAAAAATTTTTTTTTAAAGTTACAGATTCTGATGAAATAGTGGTAGTTTATGTGTTCTCTGACCAAATTGATTAATAATTTAATTTTTTTATGATTATTGTACACCGCTCCTTTCCTATGCCATCTCCAGGCATTGCAAATCGTCATTGCCGGGCACCAAAGGGGGCTCGGCAGTGACGCACGCTGAAAGAGAGTACTCAGTTTTCACTCTGGTTTCTTGCTTGTTTGTTTTCTTGCTTTCTTGTTTGTTTGTCCGGGCGATATCTCAGCCATCCTTTGAGCTAGGAAGCTGAAATTTCGGCACAGTAGTGAGCAAGTCCTTTGTCAAATACGGTATTTTTTGTTTTTTGAATAATCAATTAATTGAGGAGTTATTTAATTATTAGCGTTTAATTAAGTACTTATTTAATTAATTAAATTTCATTTCTCTTCTGACCATTATTAACTCAGGCACCTTTTGAGTTAGGAAGCTGATATTTGGACATGCCAATGACCAGGTGATTTGGCTGCAAAGGATATTTTTGATTTATTAATTAATCAATTAATCGATTAATTATTTAATTATTCGATTAATGACAAAAAATTTTTTTTTTTTTAAGTTACAGATTCTGATGAAATAGTGGTAGTTTATGTGTTCTCTGACCAAATTGATTAATAATTTAATTTTTTTATGATTATTATTTATTTATTTTCATTATTAATCATTTATTTATTTTCTTTCTCATTTGGCCAATATCTCAGGCACCTTTTGAGCTGGGAAGCTAATATTTGGACATGAGTGACCAAGTGATGTGGCTATCAAGGATATTTTTGATTTATTGATTAATCATTTCATCTATTAAGTATTTATTGATTAATCGATTAATTATTTATTGAGTAATCAATTAATTATTTAATTTTTTATAAATGACTTATTTAATTAAATTTCTAAAAGATACATCTTCGGGTGAAGCACTAGTGGTTTAGTTATGCGATTAGCCAATTGATTATGAAAATATTTTGTGATAATCTTTTATTGATTTTAATTATACAATTAATCAATCAATTAGTGTACACCTCTCCCTCCCAATGCAGCCTCAATGAGCTGCACTGCGGTATTGCCGGGCGCCGGAGGCGCCCCGGCAATGCCGCGCTGCAGCATATTTAATTATTTGGCATGGGGCGGTGTACTTTGAATGTATGTGTACTTGTTTGTTTTCTTGTTTGTTTGTTTTCTTTCTTGGTTGTCCGGACGATATCTCAGCCATCCTTTGAGCTAGGAAGCTGAAATTTCGGCACAGTAGTGAGCAAGTCCTTTGTCAAATACGGTATTTTTTGTTTTTTGAATAATCAATTAATTGAGGAGTTATTTAATTATTAGCGTTTAATTAAGTACTTATTTAATTAATTAAATTTCATTTCTCTTCTGACCATTATTAACTCAGGCACCTTTTGAGTTAGGAAGCTGATATTTGGACATGCCAATGACCAGGTGATTTGGCTGCAAAGGATATTTTTGATTTATTAATTAATCAATTAATCGATTAATTATTTAATTATTCGATTAATGACAAAAAAATTATTTTTTTTAAAGTTACAGATTCTGATGAAATAGTGGTAGTTTATGTGTTCTCTGACCAAATTGATTAATAATTTAATTTTTTTATGATTATTATTTATTTATTTTCATTATTAATCATTTATTTATTTTCTTTCTCATTTGGCCAATATCTCAGGCACCTTTTGAGCTGGAAAGCTAATATTTGGACATGAGTGACCAAGTGATGTGGCTATCAAGGATATTTTTGATTTATTGATTAATCATTTCATCTATTAAGTATTTATTGATTAATCGATTAATTATTTATTGAGTAATCAATTAATTATTTAATTTTTTATAAATGACTTATTTAATTAAATTTCTAAAAGATACATCTTCGGATGAAGCACTACTGGTTTAGTTATGCGATTAGCCAATTGATTATGAAAATATTTTGTGATAATCTTTTATTGATTTTAATTATACAATTAATCAATCAATTAGTGTACACCTCTCCCTCCCAATGCAGCCTCAATGAGCTGCACTGCGGTATTGCCGGGCGCCGGAGGCGCCCCGGCAATGCCGCGCTGCAGCATATTTAATTATTTGGCATGGGGCGGTGTACTTTGAATGTATGTGTACTTGTTTGTTTTCTTTCTTGGTTGTCCGGGCGATATCTCAGCCATCCTTTGAGCTAGGAAGCTGAAATTTCGGCACAATAGTGAGCAAGTCCTTTGTCAAATACGGTATTTTTTGTTTTTTGAATAATCAATTAATTGAGGAGTTATTTAATTATTAGCGTTTAATTAAGTACTTATTTAATTAATTAAATTTCATTTCTCTTCTGACCATTAACTCAGGCACCTTTTGAGTTAGGAAGCTGATATTTGGACATGCCAATGACCAGGTGATTTGGCTGCAAAGGATATTTTTGATTTATTAATTAATCAATTAATCGATTAATTATTTAATTATTCGATTAATGACAAAAAATGTTGTTTTTTTTAAGTTACAGATTCTGATGAAATAGTGGTAGTTTATGTGTTCTCTGACCAAATTGATTAATAATTTAATTTTTTTATGATTATTATTTATTTATTTTCATTATTAATCATTTATTTATTTTCTTTCTCATTTGGCCAATATCTCAGGCACCTTTTGAGCTGGGAAGCTAATATTTGGACATGAGTGACCAAGTGATGTGGCTATCAAGGATATTTTTGATTTATTGATTTATCATTTCATCTATTAAGTATTTATTGATTAATCGATTAATTATTTATTGAGTAATCAATTAATTATTTATAAATGACTTATTTAATTAATTTCTAAAAGATACATCTTCGGATGAAGCACTAGTGGTTTAGTTATGCGATTAGCCAATTGATTATGAAAATATTTTGTGATAATCTTTTATTGATTTTAATTATACAATTAATCAATCAATTAGTGTACACCTCTCCCTCCCAATGCAGCCTCAATGAGCTGCACTGCGGTATTGCCGGGCGCCGGAGGCGCCCCGGCAATGCCGCGCTGCAGCATATTTAATTATTTGGCATGGGGCGGTGTACTTTGAATGTATGTGTACTTGTTTATAACTTTTTGAGATATCCTGCTATGTATCGTTTTTGGCCCGATCTCTAAATGGTGAAGAATCAGTTAAAAAATTCTACTAGCCGGATCCAGATCTGGATCTTCACAAAAAGCTAATCATTTCGTCCTTGTCACGTACGCTATATCTCTTCCAAATTTCGTCCGAATCCGTCCACAACCTTTTGAGATATTTTTGTCACAAACGGAAAAACGGGCGGACAAACGGACAGACAGGGGTGAAAACATAACCTCCATTCACCTTTGGTGGCGGAGGTAATTATATGCGAATGAGAATATCTTATGAGGTCAATGAACGATATAAATGGAGTGATGTGATAGCTCAGAGGTACTATATCTGCTCACCTGTAGACATGGTAAATTTCAAAAGGAGTAAGTCATTGCATACCAATGTGCTGGCCGTTTTCCATGTTCCTGCCTTAGACCTTCTCTGCATCATTAATTCTCTCCACGATGCCACGACCTCTACGTGCACATGATCAATGGCAGAGCAAAGGTCATGAATCTCACTTTTGTACCTACATTGGTTATTGAGACAGAATAATTTGATCCCACAAAATAACTGACCACCTCCACCCTCTGGTAAAGGATAGACACAGATGCAGTGTGAAAGACATTCAATCTTTTCACTTTGCATTCTGAGGACACAGCCCTGCCACGAGAGTGTTCTTTAATTTCTGGATCTTGGTCTTCAGGTTCTTGAGGATTCATCAATGTGTGTTCCGTCCCTCATATGGACGTTAAACTGGGTGTTTCGTCTGCCAGCATTAGTTGGTGGACCTTAAAGATCTCACGGTGTCCTTCGCAAAGACTGGGCGAGCTACTGCCAGCACCATGAACAAATTCCAAATTCCTGCCCCAGCTGGGAAGGCAATTGCAAGACCCCCAGTAATAATCTACCAAGAAACTACTTCGGCAGCACCGACGCTCTGTAACAGAGTATGGTATATCGGAATCAGAGAATACTTCAAGGGACTTGAGTGTATGGTACTTTGATAGTGAGGTACCTCCACCCTTATTATGAAACTGCACTTGAGACACATGAGCTGAGTAGTGGAGTTTCTGTAACACCCAAGGTCTCACCTGACAGGGGTTCATAAAAGTATTTAGAACTCAGATAAAGCTTCTAGGATAACGTTTGGACCTCACCTTGATCTACCTAAAGAGGAAACCTCACTTACTCCTAGAATAAACGATTGTGCTCCGCTCCTTTCCTATGCCATCTCCAGGCGCTGCATAACGTCATTGCCGGGCACCGAAGGGGGCTCGGCAATGACGCACGCTGAAAGGGAGTACTCAGTTTTCACTCCTGTTTCTTTCTTTATTGTTTGTTACTTGTAAAATCGAAGATTTTTCAAGTATATTGGTCGGTTGCGTTTGTTATTCTGTCTGTTTGTCTGTTTGTCTGTTTTTTGTCTCTTTGTTTGTCTGTTTGTCACTGGTCTACAGGTCACAATTCTAAACCGATCATCATGAAACGTCACCAAGTTATAGAAGTCGTCACAATTGAGAAGCCTATTGATTTTGAGGTCAGAGGTCAAAGGTCATCTGGAGGTCAAATTTCTAAAATCAATTTTCATCTGACAACCCGTCAATTTTTATCTGATTGACTTGTAAATTGAACAGCATTTGCGCATTGAGTCACTAAATAGGAAAACCAACTATTTTTGAGATCAAAAGGTCAAAAGTCAACTCAAGGTCAAACTTCCAAAATCATCAATTTTCATCTGAAAAACCATAAATTTTGATCCGATCGACTTGAAAATAGAATACCATTTGCATATTGCCTCACTGAATTGGGAAACAAACTATTTTTAAGGTCAAAAGGTCAAAGGTCAACTCAAGGTCAAACTTCCAAAATCATCAATTTTCATCTGAAAAACCATAAATTTTGATCCGATCGACTTGCAAATAGAATACCATATGCATATTGCCTCACTGAATTGGGAAACAAACTATTTTTAAGGTCAAAAGGTCAAAGGTCAACTCAAGGTCAAACTTCCAAAAACCAACAATTTTCACAAGAAAAACCATCAATTTTATCTGATTGACTTGAAAATATAACAGCATTTGTATAGTACCTCACTGAATTGGGAAACCAACTATTTTAAGGTCAAAGGTCAACTCAAGGTCAAACTTCAAAAATCATCATTTTTCATCTGAAAAATCGTCACTTTTCATCCTATTGACCCGAGATTTGATCAAGATCGTAAATTTAAATCTTGATGAAATGTATAATTTGCTGTATCAATGGAAACCTTTGGGGATGGAGGGGGGGGGGGGGATTTTGCAAGTATCGTGCTCTGCATTTTGGAATATCTTCTTGTTTGTTTGTCCGGGCGATACCTCAGTCATCATTTGAGTTAGGAAGCTGAAATTTGGGCACAATAGTAAGTACTTTGTCAAAAACGGTATTTATTTTTTTTGATTAATCAATTAATTGAATAGCTACTTAATTATTGCCTGGCGCTGGCCGGCAATGGGAGGATATTTAATTATTTAGCATTGGGGGGGGGGGGCGGTGTACCTTGAATGTATCTGTACTTGTTTTGGTTATTATTAAATCTTGAGCAAACTTCATGAAGATGAGAGCCTCCTCGTTTCGTTTAGTGTTTTTGTTGCATTTTTTGGCAAAACATTGTGGTGGATGCTGTAAGGATTTCATGTCCATTGTCCATCCCTCCTCAGGACATTTACCGCAAGCGTATGGAGAAAGACTTGGGAGAACTAGAGGGACTGATTGCTGCCCATTTTGAGCAGCGAAAACGTGAGGAAGAGGAACTCGTGGCACTCAAAGAGAGAATCGTGCGTTGACAAAGTCAGATATTGGGAACAAAGACGTGTATTGTGATTACATGTGCAATAATGATACAATTGGTTGTTAGGAGTGGGATAAGATGTCTAATAAACAATGCATCGAGTATTTCAGTGAACAAAATGTGATTGATGAAACCATCATGATTGATTTCATGATTTCTCACTTGCATCCTAAATTTAAAACCTTTGCCTACCTCATTGATGTCAATAATACAGTGATTATAATCTCTCGGCCAATGGTTTTCTTTGACTGCTTTGCTCCATCCAACAGGAGAAGCGGAGAGCTGAGCGAGCGGAGGAAGTCCGCGTTCGGAATGAAAGGCAGAAGGAGCGACTGGCTCGTCAGGCAGTAAGTTCAAAACAAAAGGATAATTGTAGACATTGTCCAATATTAAAATATCTCCCGACTCGTGAGTTCTGCGTTTCAATAACCGAACGCCAACATCATCTATAAGATTTTGTTCATTGAGGAATTCCCTGCCAAGCAAATTTCTACTGAAAACAATAGCGCATTGTTCCATGCATCACAAAGCAAAGTATCTGCTTGGCCTGAGATGCATCAAATTCCAACTGCTGGATAAAAAACAATCTGAATTCCCATCCTTACATCTAAATTCCAGCTATTTCTTCATGTACAGAACATTTGATGAGAGATGAGGAGGGACAGAGGATTTTTTTGAGGAGAGATTTTCGGAAGGATAGTTGATGTGATCCCTATTACCCGTCTCCTGCGCAGCAGGAGATGGGTTTTGTAATAAAGTGTGTGTGTGTGTGTGTGTGTGTGTGTGTGTGTGTGTGTGTGTGTGTGTGTGTGTGTATCTGTGTGTGTGTGTGTGTGTGTGTGTCTGTGTGTGTGTCTGTGTGTACCTGTCTGTGTGCGTGCGTGTATCTGTCTGGGCCCTAACTGTTTTTGAGTTTTGTCATAAATTTTCACCAAAGGTTTATTATGAGCATACGGAGAAGGCAAATTAATAATTTTGTCAAAAGGTCAATAGGTCAAAGGTCAGCGTCACATGAAATCATCAATTTTCATCCAATTGACCTGAAATTTGAATTTACCATTTGAGTTTTGTCATCAAATTTTCAACAAAACTTTATTATGAGAACATGAAGGAAAATTAATAATTTGGTCAAAAGGTCAAATGCCAGCGTCACATGAAATTGTCAATTTTCATCCGATTGACCTGAAATTTCAAGAATTTGCATATTGGGTCACTGAATTGGTTCACCAATCAAAAGCTAGAAGCTGTTTGATTTTTTTAGATCAAAAGGTCAAAGGTCAAGGTTGCGTAAAATCACCAATTTTCACCCGATTGACCTGAAATTTAAAGAATTTGCATATTGGGTCACTGAATTGGTTCACTAATCAAAAGGTATGAGTCAATTGTTTTTTTTAGATCAAAAGGTCAAAGGTCAAGGTTGCATAAAATCGTCAATTTTCATTTTGTATTTTACCCTCGCCAGAGGAGAGGGTATTGCATTTGAGTCCGTTTGTCTGTTTCTGTCTGTTTGTTTGTTTGTCCGCACAGAATAAATATTATTTTCTCTGCAACCTTTGGTCCGATTGACAGGAAATGTTCAACACAGGAGCACCTCCTCCTGTAGATTTCTTTTAATGATAATGATGACGTCATCGGTCACGTGGTTCAGCCGTCATATTGGTTTTTACACAAAAGCCTTAAAAACCACCAAAACACGTCCTGGCGAGTTTTGGGTTTTGTGTGTGTGTGGGTCTGCAATCTCTGATTGCTCTTTCTTGTTCTCACCAGAGGAGAGGGTATTGCATTTGAGTCCGTTTGTTTGTCTGTCTGTTTGTTTGTTTGTCCACACAGAATAAATATGATTTTCTCTGCACCCGTTGGTCCGATTGACAGGAAATTTTCACCATAGGTGCGCCTCCACCTGTAGAATTTTCATAATGATAATTATGACGTCATCAGGCACGTGGTATGGGCGCCATCTTGGAAAAACCGAAAAACTTTGCACCTCTATACCTCCGAAAGCACTGAATAGAAAAAAATGAGACGTGGCTCGTTGTAAATAACTCTCCACGGAGAATAAAATATGTTAATGATGATGTCATGGGTGCCTCTATTATGATGTCATAATTCGACAAGTACAAAACTTCATCCGATCAAGATGAAATTTCTTGAGCGTCATGTGGGGATACATAGGTAGAGAAAAAGTGATGAACTCATCTGTCACGTGGTTCGGCCGCCATATTTGTTCTAACACAAAAGCCTTAAAACCACTGTAAACACGTCCTGGCAAGGGTTTTGCAATCTCTGATTGCGCTTTCTAGTTTTCTTTATTTTGAGCATACGGAAGAAGAATAAGACGTCTGAATACAAACAGACGTGAGGACGGGCTTTGCATTTTCAGATGCCTTCTAGTTAATACTTTGATATTTAAGTTTATCATCAAGATCTTTACCATATATTTATGCCATAAGATCTTGTACTTGCTATCGGCATGTTGGTCGAGTTGCTCAAGTGAAGTTATTGATGCTCGATGGGAGTGAGTGCATCAATCCTGGTGAAACTTCTGATGAAAACACTTAACGAGACCTTTCTTTGTACCTGTGTGCAGGAAGAGCGAGCTAGAAAGGAGGGAGAAGATACGAGGCGCCGAGCGGAGGATGAAGCGAAGAAGCGAAGGGCCCTTTGTGATGTTTCCTCTCATTTCGCAGGATATTTGACCAAGGCATGGTGGAATGTTTCATCTTGGCTGTGTAAATTACTGAGTTGTGTGGATAATTGCTCATTTAATGATTACCTATAAAAAAATTATGTTAATTTGGTTCAATCAAAATCATTGTCTTAGTGAATTAATTTTGGAAAACAATTTTTTTTTGATACTTTCAAAATGTTGATGAAAGTTTGAAAATTAAGCCATGCCAATTTAACATGGGATGACCTGACAATATAGCATTTATGGAAGACAATAGTTTTTCAAAAGTATGAAACCAAACAGCTAACTTGAGATTTAAAAAATGATGCTAAAAGTAATTGGCGAAAGAACTTTAAGGACCATCTCTGTGAGAAAGAGGAAACACAATAAATAACACATTAAAGATATATAAACAGGGATTTGAAGAGGAAAAGAAAGGGAAAACCCCACCATTCATCCTCCTCCCTTAGGGCTTCACCATTCCCCCAACCATGATCCCAAATTTGGGAGAGCTGAGACAATGAAATGGACAGACACAGAATATGGGGACTTTCAAAATCACGTAATCCACCCCAGAATGGAGGTTTACCACAGGTGCACCTCCACCTGTGCACTTGCGCAGAAACCCCTAGCAGCGAGAATCATCAGGGCAGCTGAACATATGTTGCGTGTGTGAGGTATGGATTGTTACCTAAAACGGCTCACAGAGCTAAACGAAGCCGAAAATTATTGGAAACGTACTGGCGAGAAAGGGATGTGCCTCTGCACAACGAAATAGTTGGAGAACTCTCCGAACTCGCCCCAAAGCTGATAGCTTGCAGCTCCCCGTACTGCAAGGATCGGTGCAAAAACTGAAGGTACGTAGACGGGCACGATCTACCCAAACCTTTAACCATTGCTGCCAGTGAGTGGACATTGAACCTTGCGGAATTATCTCGTTTGAACATGGGTCATATCTGGGGCTTGTCAATTAAGGCACAGGGTAAGTTTAAAATGATATTTACTATAAATAATGTTTTGGAGGAGGAGAGTGGGAGCTCTGGGAGCTGTGTGGGCTGTTATATATATATAGTTATATACACAACAACACAACATGCATTTTAAGGCCATTTTCCCTTCCCTGCTAGAGCGGGGGTTAGCCTTGCGGTCCCCATGACAATCTTCTCCATTTGGCCCTATTTTCTGCATCTCTCCTTGTTAACCCCCTTGCCCGCATTTCTTCTTCCACCATCTTTAGCCAGGTCTTTCTCGGTCTTCCCCGTCCTCTACTTCCTTCTACATTCATTTCCATCACTCTTCTCAACCAGTCACTTTCATCCTTCCTCAACACATGACCAAACCATCTCAACCTGTTCCTCTTCACAGCATCAATCACAGGCTCTATTCCCATCATCTTTCGCAATTCATCATTTGTCTTCCTCTCTCTCAACGATACTCCGCACATCCAACGAAACATTCGCATTTCCACCCTTTCCAGCCTTCGTTGCTGCTCTACATTCATGACCCATGTCTCGCTCCCATAAATCATAACACTTCTCACACATGCAGCATACACCTTTCCCTTCAGCTTCAACGACACTCCCCTCCTCATCAGCACACCACTCAGTTCCCAAAACTTCTTCCATGCACATCTCACTCTAGCAACCGTTGCCGAGTCTGATCCACCTTCTCCATTCAGCATGTTCTCCATTTCACACCACCTTCCACCTTCTCCATTTCACACCTTCCAGCTTCATGCCGTCTCCAAGATCCAACTCAACATTTCCTCCATCTGCAGATCCCTCTGTGCACACCTTACATTTGAATGTAGCTGCCATACTGGTTAATGACCCTCTCAGACCGCTACATTTTTGATGAACCCACTCAGCACACATTGTACATTGAATGGAGTTCACTCCGACACCCTTCCTGCACACAGCAAATGGCCACTTCCCAGTTCTTTCCACCTCACCACATGCTTTACCACTTGCCATCACCTTCGTCTTTCCTATATTCACCTTCAGACCTTTTGTCTCCATACATTCCTTCCACTTGTTCATCTTTTCCTTCAGTCCATCCATACTTTCCGCAATCAACACCAGATCATCTGCATACAACAACTCCCACGGTAAACCCTCCTTTACGTTCTGAGCCAGCACCTCCATCACAGCTACAAATAGTAGTGGACTTAGTACCGACCCCTGATGCACTCCCACCTTCACCTCAAACTCACCACTGTTCCCGCCCTTCGTCCTTACAGCTGTGCCTGCTCTTTTGTACATTGCCATCACTACTCTGATCAACCATTCCTCCACTTCTAACTTCCTCAATGCCCATGACAATTCTTCGCGTGGAACCCTATCGAATGCTTTCTCCAGATCAACAAACCCAAGAAACAACTTCTTCCTCTTCTCCATGTACTTCTCCTGCAACTGCCTCACAATAAAGAGCGCGTCTGTCGTTCCTCTTCCTGGCATAAATCCAAGCTGCATTTCGGAAATCTTCACCTTCTTCCTTATCCTCCTCTCCAACACCCTTTCCAATACCTTCATTTCATGCTCCAATAACTTTATCGCTCAGTACGAGCCACACTCCAGAGGGTCACCTTTCCCCTTGTATAGAGGGACGAGGGTACTCAGTTCCCAATCCACTGGAATGCGGCCTTCTTTCACCACCAGATTACAGATCTCTGTCATTCTCTTCGCACCACAACTTCCTGCTGCCTTCAACATATCCCCCACAACTCCCGTCGGCCCTCCCGCTTTTCTACTCTTCATTGCTTTTATCGCTTCCTCAACTTCCTTCTCAGTTATTTTCTCGGCCGGTCCTAAAACTGGGTTACTCTCTGTGTTGCCATCCCATTCATTCTCTGTATTCAACAGCATTTCCATATATCTTTTCCATCTTCTTTTAATTCCATCTGGGTCCACAACGATTTGTCCCAATTCATCCTTCAAGCAACTCACCCCCATCACATCACACCTCTCTTTCGCTATCTGCTTTGCAATGCTGAATACCGCTCTCTGACCCTCTTCCGAATCCAAGCATTCTCCGAACATTTTCCAACATGCCTCCTGCGCCTTTGCTACCTCTTGCTTTGCAGCCTTCTTGGCTGCCTTATAACTTTCATGCTCTGCTTTTTTCTGCTCCCCTACCCTTCGCCTTCTGCCACTCCTTGAACTTCTTCCTCTTCTCTTCAATCCTCTTTCCAACTTCATCATCCCACCACCATGTTTCCGAGTGCCTCGGTGCTCCTTTTGTCCATCCACATACCTCACCAACGGCTCCCAACAGACTATCTTTCATTGACATCCAACCACGTTCAAGCTCAACCACATCATCCTCTACCCTACTCAGCCTCTCTTTTAACGCCTCCCTTACTGTCACCTCTTTCAACCTCTACACCTTCATTCTCGGTTGGTACTTCACCCGCCGAGCTCTCCTCGCACCTTTCACCCTTATGTCGCAGACAACCAAGTGGTGCTGTGAAACAGCCTCCTCCCCCGGGATCACCTTTGTGTCCCGGAGGTGCCCCCTATCTCGCCTACGCACCATCAGGTAGTCAACGGTTGTCGTCGACACACCTGACGTGTATGTAGCAAGCTTATTATCCCCTTTCTGGAACTGAGTGTTACAAATCAGCTCCATCAGCAAACTCCAAAATCCTTTCACCTTCTCCATTTCTCACACCATATCCGTAACCCCCATGAACTCCCTCAAAACCGTCCATACTCCTTCCCACATGTCCATTTAGGTCTCCTCCTACCACAACAACTTCCTCATCTTTCACGTTTTCCATCAGCTTCTCTATCGCACACCAGAAATTGTCCTTCTCTTCATCGCTCCGACCAACCTGCGGAGCATATCCCGAGATGACGTTCACCAAGAGCTTTCCAATCATCATTTTCACCATCATCAACCTATCACTCACTCTAGTCACACTCACCACACTGTCTACAAACTCCTCAGAAAACAGGACACCAACACCATTCACGCCCTCCGGGCACCCTTGCCACACAGACTTGTATTTCTGTCCCTGCCTACCCTTCACTATTCTCACACCACTTCCCTTCCATCTCGTCTCTTGCACACAACATATGTCCACTCTTCTTCTGACCAATACTTCCACCACCTCTCCTGATCTCCCTGTCATTGTCCCTACATTCCATGTCCCAAACCTCAGAAACCGATCTCCACTTCGGGCTGTACCCTGCCCATATGTAGTTGTAATTGTCATGGTTCTCTTTTTGAGGCAATGTTTTTATGGCCGGATGCCCTTCCTGACGCCAACCCTCTTTGTCGCCTCTTACGACACGCAGGGATACGGTGTACCTATTCTAACCAGGGTACACACTGGGATAAAGCTTTGAATAAAACCAAACGGGTTTAATCCCGAACAAATAAACGGGGAATGAATTCAATAATAACTATATTGAAGGAGCTGGGGCTCCCACGTCGATCGGAAGAATGGACGCGACAAAAAGCTAGAATTCATCCGAGTTGCTTTAATGAAATCAAACACTCAGGCACTCTGAAAACCCGTTTATCGGGCAGCAATATATATCGATTAACCCAGGGGGTTTGCCCAGGCCCGGCGCCAGGGGGCGTGGCCCAGCGTCCTGGCTGCGGCCTGGCAAGTTGAGGGCGAGCCTGCCCGGGCATGCCCGGGCATGCCCGGGCGTCCCGACCGAGGCCTGGCAAGTTGAGCGCGTGCCTGCCCGGGCGTCCTGGACGAGCCCGGCATGGTGATCGCTCCGCGTCCTTGATAGGTGCAAGGCGATTGTGAAAACCCAGCGGCAGCCGCTACACACGTCCCCCCAGAATCGACTTGCACCGGCAGGGTCAATTTGAGGGGGGTCCTGATGACCCGGCCGAAGCGACCCCTGGCGGGTCGTGGGAGGGGGTCCGTTGAGGTGGTGGGCGGTCGAGTGGGGGGCACCGTGGACGGGGGGCGGCCTCGCCGCGGCGGAAGGGCCACCCGTGGTGGGTGGTCGACGTCCACGTGCGCCGGCTTGAGGCGGTCCACTGCAATCCGGTCCGACCTGCCGCCGATGTCGATGACGAACGACTTGTCGTCCCGTCGCAGCACCCGGAAGGGCCCGTCGTACGGCGGCTGGAGTGGCCACCGATGTGCGTCGTGACGCACAAAAACATACTCCGCTGTGCGGAGTGCTGGGGGGACGTAGGACTGGGGGTCACCGTGGTGGGATGTTGGCACGGGGGCAAACCGTCGGGCGGCCTCCTGGAGGTCCGAGCGCTGGTGAGCTGCGGACCAGGGACTGGTAGCGTCGGGCACGAATTCGCCCGGGACGCGTAGCACCTGGCCATAGACAAGCTCGGCGGTGGATGCCTGGAGGTCCTCCTTGGGGGCCGTGCGAAGGCCCAAAAGGACCCACGGCAGCCGGTCGGCCCAACCGCCGTCTTGAAGGCCGGCCATGAGCGCGGCCTTCATGGAGCGGTGGAATCGCTCGCACAACCCGTTTGCTTGGGGGTGGTAGGCCGTAGTACGGTGGAGCTTGACCCCCAGGTTGCGGGCGACCGCGCCCCACAGCTCGGAGGTGAACTGTGGTCCGCGGTCTGACGAGATGTCCGCCGGTGCGCCGAAGCGGGCGACCCAGGTGGCGATGAAAGCCTGCGCCACGTCGGCGGTGGTGGTGGAGACGAGGGGAACGGCCTCCGGCCACCTGGTGGTCCTGTCCACCATGGTGAGCAGGTGTGTGAACCCCCGTGACGGGGGGAGGGGGCCCACCAGATCCACGTTGACGTGGTCGAAACGTCGTTCGGGCACGGTGAAAGGTGCCAGCGGGGCCTGGGTGTGTCGGTGGACCTTGGCCCGTTGGCAGGCCGTGCAGGTGCTGGTCCAATCGCGGACGTCCCGACGAAGGCCGTGCCAGACGAAACGCGCCGACACCAGCTTCTGGGAAGCTTTCCGGCCCGGGTGGGAAAGGCCGTGGAGGGAGGCGAAGATGCGGCGTTGCCAGGTGACGGGCACGATGGGGCGAGGCTGGCCTTGGGAGACGTCGCAGAGCAGGACAGTGTCCGCGCAGGGGATGTCGGCCAGGCGGAGGCCCGTGTCCGCCGCCCGGAGGGCTTGCACCGTGGTGTCGGTGGTTTGGTCCGCCGCCATAAGCGCAAAATCCACGCCCAGGTGGACCGCGTTCGCGCTGGCCCGGGAAAGACAGTCGGCCACGGCGTTGTTTTTGCCGGCGACGTGCCGGATGTCCGTGGTAAACTCCGACACGGCGGAGAGGTGGCGCTGTTGGCGGGCCGACCATGGCTCCGTGACCTTGGCCATGGCGTAAACCAACGGCTTGTGGTCGACGAACGCCGTGAAAGGTCGGCCCTCCAGGAGGTGGCGGAAATGGCGGACGGCCAGGTGTAGACCGAGGAGCTCCCGGTCAAACGTGCTGTATTTGAGCTCGTTCGGCCGGAGCTGCCGGCTGAAAAAAGCGAATGGCTGCCAAACCCCGTTCACCCATTGCTCATGTACGGCGCCCACCGCGTAGTCGGAGGCATCCGTGGTGAGGGCGATGGGAGCGTTGAGCACCGGGTGAGCGAGCAGTGTTGCGTCGGCGAGGGCCCGCTTTGAGCGTTGGAAGGCCGCATCCATTGCTGCGGACCAGGCGATGTCGTGCTTGGCCGGCTTGCCCCGGAGGGCTTCGTAGAGGGGCCGCATGAGTTGAGCAGCGCGGGGCACGAAGCGGTGATAAAAATTCACCATTCCCAGGAATTCCTGCAGGGCCTTTATGGTGCGGGGACGCGGGAACGTGGTGATGGCCTCGACCTTGGTTGGCAGCGGCACGGCCCCGTTCTTGGTGATGTGGTGGCCCAAAAAATCAACGGCCGTCGTGCCGAAGTGGCATTTGGCCGGGTTGACGATGAGGCCGTGCTCGCTGAGGCGCCCGAACAGTGTTCAGAGGTGGAGGAGGTGCTCGGCCCGGGACGTGCTGGCGACGAGGATGTCGTCCAGGTAAACGAAAAGGAACGGCAGGTCACGCAGCACGCCGTCCATCAAGCGCTGGAACGCCTGAGCCGCGTTCTTGAGACCAAACGGCATCCGCAAGAATTCGAATAAGCCGAACGGCGTGATGACTGCCGTTTTAGGGACGTCGGCCGCCCTGACAGGTACCTGGTGATATCCCCGTATGAGATCAATTTTCGAAAAAATGACCCGTCCCGCCAGACGGGCGGAGAAGTCTTGGATATGCGGGATCGGGTACCTGTCGGGGGTGGTAGCGTCATTGAGACGGCGGTAGTCGCCACACGGGCGCCATCCACCCCCCGGCTTTGGCACGATGTGCAGTGGCGAGGCCCACGCGCTATCGGAGCGCCGCACGATGCCGAGGTGCTCCAACGCGTCGAATTCGGCCTTCGCTACGGCGAGCTTGGCTGGGTCGAGGCGGCGGGCCCTGGCGTAGACCGGCGGGCCCGTGGTTGGTATGTGGTGCTCGATCCCATGCCGTACTGCGACGGCCGAAAACGTCGGCCGCGTGAGGGCCGGGAACTCCGTGAGCAGGCGAGCAAACTCGTTCGCCGCCGGGACGGTGCATGCCAGCTCGGTCGGCGCGGAGCTGCTCAATGTGCATACCAGGGAGCTGAAGGTTTCAGCGTTGATTAAACGACGCCGTTGGACGTCCACCAGCAGTCCGTGTGCGCAGAGGAAGTCGGCGCCTAGCAGAGCCATGGGCACGTTGGCGGTTACAAACGTCCAAGCAAAGCGTTGGCCGCCGAAGCAGAGGGTGACGTTGCGCGGGCCGAAGGTGCGGATAGTCGATCCGTTGGCCGCAACCAAGGAGGGGCCGCAAACCGCGGATTGCCTGTCCTGGTCAGAGGCGGGTATGACGCTCAGTTGGGCGCCGGTGTCGCACAGGAAGCGCCGTCCGGACGCTTTATCCGTGATGAACAGTAAGTTGCCCGTGTGGCCGGCGCTCATGGCTGGTAATGAACGCCGGCCCGGCCGTTTCCCGGCCTGCCGAAGGTGCACGGGGGTCGGCATGTCCGGGCCTTCTGTCCGAACCTGGCATGATAGTAACACCACGCTTGGTCAGGTGGAGGCCTCGGTCGTCGTGCTGGAGGTGGTCGGCTCGGTAGAGCGGCCGCCAATTGCGTCGGCAGTTCGGCCGTCGACCGTGCCGGGTGCTCGGGCGCCATGGGTGTTGCGTCGGACGGCGGTGGGTCCCATGTCGCCGCTGCGATGCGCTGTCCTGCGGCGGAGATCTTGTCGGCTTCTCTGGCAAGGGCCCGGGGATCTGTGATCGTCGTGCTTGCCAGGGCGAGGCGTACCGGGTTAGGCAGCTGACGGAGGAACAGCTCCCGGAACAGGAATGCCGGAGAGTGCTCGCCGAGCAGTGAAAGCATGTAATCCATTCGCTCGGAAGGGCGCGTGTCGCCGAGCTCAGGCAGTTCGAGCAGGCGCCGTGCGCGTTCCGCCGATGGGAGGGCGAAAGCATCGAGGAGCAGCTTCTTAATCGCGCCGTATTTGTCAGCGGCTGGCGGGCTTTCGAGGAGGCTCAGGGCGCGGGCCGCGGTAGCCGACCCGAGCGCAGCTACCACATGGTGGAAGCGGGTGTCGTCGGCCGTGACGCCTCGCAGGGCGAACAGGGACTCCGCCTGCGCGAATCAAACCGCCGCGTGAGCCTCCCAGAAGGTAGGCAGTTTAAGGGCGACTGCCGTGTCCATGTCGATAGGTCACCAATGAAGGAGCTGGGGCTCCCACGTCGATCGGAAGAATGGACGCGACAAAAAGCTAGAATTCATCCGAGTTGCTTTAATGAAATCAAACACTCAGGCACTCTGAAAACCCGTTTATCGGGCAGCAATATATATCGATTAACCCAGGGGGTTTGCCCAGGCCCGGCGCCAGGGGGCGTGGCCCAGCGTCCTGGCTGCGGCCTGGCAAGTTGAGGGCGAGCCTGCCCGGGCATGCCCGGGCATGCCCGGGCGTCCCGACCGAGGCCTGGCAAGTTGAGCGCGGGCCTGCCCGGGCGTCCTGGACGAGCCCGGCATGGTGATCGCTCCTTGTCCTTGATAGGTGCAAGGCGATTGTGAAAACCCAGCGGCAGCCGCTACAATATACAATAAAGTAAAATAATCCGATAAAAACTAAGGCGTCAAGTCACAAGCACAGGTACAGAGGGACACAAAATGGCGACTTATCTGATATCTCTGCTCTTTCAGATGACACAAGCTTCCCAAGAGAAACCAGCACCCAAAGCATTTTGAACAAAATCTGGTGTCCATGTTGCATTCAGTGCCGCAAGCTTGCTTTGATAGAGCTGATATTTTTGGTGGCGCATTTTTGTGAGCTCAATGAACTCAACGAAAACGGAATTATGTACAAAAATAAATAGGTTTATTACCACGGATGCCGATAATACAAAATAAAACGCGCCGGTCTAATCCCTCTAACTGGAGCGCTCCTATTACAGACACACACACACATACAGATGGGGAGGATATATGAAAAATAAACGTTGTGTGTTTTATCATGCACTTAGCTCTGATCGTTCAGTGCTTCGTCTGCAATCGCCCAGGCCCCCCGTTCCCGTGCGGGGAGAAGGCCGCAGTCCACTTGGTTCCACGCGCTGCTAGGCCTCACCATGCTCCAGCGGCAAGCCTGAGAACCACGACGTCCTCTCCCTTCACCTCACCACGACGTCCTCTCCCTTCACCTCACCACGACGTCCTCTCCCTTCACCTCACCACGACGTCCTCTCCCTTCACTTCACCACGACGTCCTCTCCCTTCACCTCACCACGACGTCCTCTCCCTTCACCTCACCACGACGTCCTCTCCCTTCACCTCACCACGACGGCCTCTCCCTTCACCTCACGGCTCACCACGACGTCCTCTCCCTTCACCTCACCACGACGTCCTCTCCCTTCATATATATATAATTATATATATATAATTATATATATATAATTATATATATATATATATATACATATATATATATATAATATATAATATATATATATATATATATATATATATATATATATATATATATATATATATATATATATATATATATATATATATATATATATATATACAGTGGAACCTTGACTTACGAGTTTAATTCGTTCTGTGACCGAGCTCGTAACTCAATTTGCTCGTTTCTCAAATCAAATTTCCCCATTGAAATGCTATTAATCCGTTCCAGCCCGCCAAAAACCACACCAATTTTTTTTTAAATATACAGTATATATAAAAATATCTCGCGCTTTATATTTCACCTGTATGCAGCATAGAAGTTGGCAGGATGGCCTGGACTGGAGGTACGCACACTTGACTCTAAACTGTCCAGCCTGGGTTTGAATCCCGACACAGCTATAACCTGTCATGGGTGAATCACAGGCAGGGTGATTCATCAATGGGTGTACCGCTAAACTGGGCGCCCCGTTTGCGTCCCATTAGTTGTTGGATGTTAAGGATCTCACCGTGTTTTCCACAAAGAGAAGGCGAGCTATCGCCGGCACTCTGAACAAGTTGTGGCCTGGCATGCTCTTCTCCTCTGCCGTTATATATACGTCCTCCTCGGCATCTTTTTCCAGAAGAGCCCTGTCTCGTCACAGTTGAAGATTTGCTGGGGGATGTATCGTTCGGCTTCTATCAGTTCGGCAAAAGTTATAATAAAATCTTCAGCTGCCTTCACATCCGCCTCACCAAGTCGACAACACGCACACCTCGCTCATGTTTTTCGACGATTGCGTGTTTTATATCCAAGCACATCATCCTCTTCTTCTTCTCAGTTATAATAAAATCTTCAGCTGCCTTCACATCCGCCTCACCAAGTCGACAACACGCACACCTCGCTCATGTTGTTCGACGATTGCGTGTTTTATAGCCAAGCTCATCATCCTCTTCTTCTTCTCAGCACTGCACTTGGCACTCACTTTCTTAGGCCCCATGGTTAAAACTAAGAAATTTTCCAAAATAACCAAAATGCGAAAACAAAAATGCAGCGATATACGGCAGAGATACTGTACTTGCACGGCAAGATAACCACGTGACCGGAACCCACCTGGTGGCGGCTGGCGTAAACTCAAAATAACCAACATGCGAAAACAAAAATGCAGCGATATACGGCAGAGATACTGTACTTGCACGGCAAGATAACCACGTGACCGGGTGGCGAAAGCTCGTAACTCAGATCTCGGCTCGCATCTCAAAGCAATAAACCGCCCGAGCGACGGCTCGTATCTCGAAAAACACGTAAGTTGGGGCACTCGTAAGTCAAGGTTCCACTATATATATATATTGTTACGGGCTTGCCGGTTTGGTAACAGGTAGCATCTCTTGGACCCACTTCCCGTCCTTTGACTGTAAAGTCAACGAGCTGCCGATAACTCAGTGGAAAGATGCGTTGCTAAACAACCACGAATGCCATCTGTGATGGTTAATTTAGGCAGGGCCCCCGCGTCCAATTCCCGCGTTACCTTCCCGACAAATTAACTTCCTCCCCCACCAAAGGAACTGTGCTCACGAGGCCACACCCTTATTTATCAATTAGGTACGGCTGAGCGGAACCATAAATGGAATGCCAGCTAGTCTGACCATAGCAAAACTGTGCGGCAAAACTCCCATTCACTATTTGCACACGAGTGTCTAACCAGTGGAGAAAGAGACAATCGAACTAGTTGGAAATGAATGGTCTTGCTAAACAAAAACAAAAAATTTACAGCAATGCTGTGTCACACGAGAAGGAATCTTACCCGTATATATGCAAGCCCTTTAGACAATCCTCAAAATACAGTAAATCTACAGACGTAGGCGCTTCATTCATTCCGGGAATTTAGTTAAGTAAGGTTGATAGAGAGGTTACAGGTGGCTGGGTTTTTGGTGACCCCTCGCTCACCTGAAGCAAGCCAGATAACTTGTATGGCCGTGAAAATGGGAGGTGGATGAAAGTCGAGAAGGTTTGTTTTGCTTGAGTGTTTTGTTCAATAATTTCAAGTGTTTGGTCATTTGTATTTTACTCTTTCATGGTCGAACCATAGAACCGAGAGGCCCAAAATTTTGGGTGTAGATACTACAGAATTTAGGCTAGGTTTTAAGCTACCACATGTTGGCCTTGATGCCTGTTTGACACCACCAAAGGCCACTTTAATGTGTATATTGGGATGTGGGGTCAGGCAGTGCTGCCGCTGGCCCACAGACAAAAGGTAAAAACCATGAGGCCAATAACTCCATAGCATTTCAATGTACAACACGTTCTGAAACTCCCTCCGAGAAAAGCAATGTGACCTTTGGTCGGCGCCCATTGGTCCATGTGCCCAACAGATGATTTATGATGATTTATGCGCCCAACAGATTATTTATTTATGGCTGGCAAGCCGGGGAAATCCCACACCATGGAGGGTCCGATGGCCTTGAGCTCGCCAGATGTCCATGTATGGGCACGTCTCTGGCATGTCTTGTGTCCTCTAGCTGATCCCACGATTAGGCTCCTAGGCCGCGCCGATTGGCTGTGAACTAGAGAAGAAATGAAGAAACAAAGGACAGAATAATGGGGGAGGTTCAAGAACGTCAGGAGGGGGGCATAGCCGTGACGTAGAGAGAGACATTTAGATGGGGGTGGGGGGGACTAGATATTGTGCTCGGCACATTATATTATTTCCAGATATTGTATCACACATCTTCTAACATGTTCTATGAAATAACTACCAGTATTCTAATCTAAGCTCCATTTTATCTGCTAAAGCAGATCTGTAAACACACGCGCGCGCACGGACACACATACACACACACCCGGAAATCAAAATGGTTGAGAACAGATTGCAAATCAAAAAATGCTAAAAGCTGTATTTGCGGTTTATTATCTATCTTTAATCTCCACAAGATATGTCTGACTTGCCTTAAAGGAGTGACCATTGTTGTTGTGAAAGACCCTTTTGAGGTATTCATACGAGGACTGAGAATGACATATTAATTGTTTTCTTTTCTTTTCACCCCAATCCCCATCATGATGAATCACAATGGCCGGTTTTGAATACTGCTCCTGATAGGCTGAGGTAACTGATTCTTCTGTCCTGCTCATCGCCCAATTACTACATTTAGAATTCATGCACTGTCTAAATATTGTGTGTTATAAAATTCCACCATGTTTGCATACGTAATAAATAAATGGACATAACATAGCAAATGGCTTCCTCTAAAAATAATTATCCCATTTTACATGCATTTATATATTTTTAAAACTAGATCTCATGAACGGAAATTTTTTTAATTAAAATTTTTGTTAAAATGTCATAAAAACCATTATCATTCAACCATAAAAACAACTCATACTGCTCAAAGCAACTGCTTGTGCAGCAGCAACACTCTGTAAAGAGAATAGTACATCCAAATCAAATCAAATCTCATTTCTAATTCTGCCCTCTTCAAATCCACCTCATCTTTAAGTATCTTCACCCAACATCATCACTAACCCGTTTCCACATTTGCTTTGTTCCCTCAATCTCATCCCCACTCTACTGGCAGTCGGAGAAAAGTCGAGGGGGGAAGAAGATGACAGAAAAGGAAAAAAAGAAGAAAATATTGGGAGAGAGGAAAAAAGCTTTAAATATTGACCATCTGAATGAAGAGAAGATCAGGTAAATTTCTCCTTCTCATCCTCCCCTCCCCCCAAAACGGAGATGCCTGTCAAAGCCACCCCTCACCCAAAATATGTATATGTCGTATATCTTTCCCCTCCCTCTCCCCTCCTCCCCCCTCCCCCTCTCCCCTCCCTCCTCTTCTCGTCCCCTCCCCCTCCCCTCCCCTCCCCTCCCACTTCCACTCCCCTCCCACTTCCACTCCCCCTCCCCTCCCACTCCCCTCCCACTTCCACTCCCCCTCTCCTCCCCTCTCGCATCCTCCCCCTTCCACTCTCGCACTTTCCCCCTTCCCATCTGAATGAAGAGAAGCTCAGGTAAGGGGGAGGTCGGCATTTATAATGGAATTATTCAAAGTCGTTAAAATTATAGTTTATACTATATATATATATATATACACACATATAATACATATATATATATGCAGTATTACATCTTCAACGAGAACGGCACTCGGTAGAGAGCATACCATCTGGCATCTCTTCAGTTTACGTTTTGTATCCGTTTTGTTTTGTATCCTTTTTGCTGAACAGTTTACGTTTTGTATCCGTTTTGTTTTGTATCCTTTTTGCTGAACAGTTTACGTTTTGTATCCCACTTATAGGTCGAATCTGGATTCAGACATGAACCAAATTCACATCGATTCTTCCTCGTCACACACCCTATCTGCCCACCAAGTTTCGTCTGAATCCTTCCATAACTTTTTGAGATATCGTGCATGATGAATCCCGTAAAAAATTCTCGTAACCGGATCCGGATCTTCACCAAAATCGAATCAATTCGTCTTTGTCACATATCCAACCTCTCCACCAAATTTCGTCCGAATCCGTCCACAACTTTTTGAAGATATCTTGTTCACAAATAGACAAACAGACACAAAACAAAATAACAATGGCAGATTCCATTGTTCATCTAGCACAAACCAGACATTCATTCTACAAAAAAGTTTTTTCCCCAGATTATTATGTGTTGTTTATCAGATTATGGCAAGATAATTCTTCAAGTGTTTGATGAAGATGAAGTATTCTTCCCCGTATCCATAACCTCTCAGGCCTCCAATACACCCACATCATTTAGAGCCATCTACATATTACTTATGCAAGAAGGGAAAGGGGGAGGGGCTTACATTATGAAACAAAGGAATATGGAGTGTATCAGACAGAAAGGGGAGTGGTTGGGAGGAGGTGAAGGAAATGGAGGAGGTGGTATTGGTTAAAATATTATTCCATTTTTGCATATGTAATATATATATATATATATATAAACTTACACATGAAGAAAACGTTCCATTGCCAATAGTTTATGTTCACTTATACTCGAGGTCCTTATTATATTATTATATTAATCCGTATGTGCTTCTTCCTCTGCAGAGAAAAGGCCAAAGCGTTGTTTGAATGGCTTTACGGGCTTGAGTCAGAAAAGTATGACCTGCAAGAAAAACTGAAACGACAAAAATATGATGTAAGTTTAATTCTGAACTTCCTGCTCGGTATGTAGGTAGCCTTTTCAGGAATTCCACCTAAACTTCCATATCTCCCGAGCCAGCATGTCCAGCTGGGGCCCATATGAGTCCTATGTGGGCTAACTTGTGGGTCCCAAGTGTGTCCACCCATGTACGGATTGCTGGATTTGTCCATAGGCTCCACCCTGGGGCCAACTGGGTTAGCCCACATGGGCAGGGCATGGCTTGTTCATGGTAAATGATCATTGACTTCTTCTGAGCAACAAACAATACATTATGATAAGATGTATCGACACAGAAACAAAGGCCATGTTTCAGGACAAGAGAAATATTGTGCATGATCTCACTACAGTTTACTTTTTGTCACACATGGACACACGAGACACCGCTAAAGGAAGGATTACATAGTCTTTCATTAGGATGTACAAAACTAGGCCACGGTTCACCCGGGTGTCGCCATATTGTTTTTTTTTTACAGATCGGTGTCTTGCGTGTGCGGGTCACAGATGCACAAGGAAAGTAGTAAGTTGAGCCCCTTATTAGATTCATCAACCATTTGCCTTTATTGTCCATTTGTTAATATTGTTATTGTTCTTTTTATCACGTGATACCACAATGGATTTCATCACTTTTCTTTACAGCAGCACCAAGGGCAGGGGCGCTGGCAAAGGCAAGCTTACAGGTCGCTGGAAGTAGAGTATCCTTCACAGACAGGCAAACGAGAGCTTGTCCAGTGGCCGATTGCATAGGATAAGGGGCTTGAGCCTCATTTGATGGTCAAATATAATGGGTGTTGCATATTACTGCTGATTGCTTCTCTGTTGTGCAGTGGTGTGACCAAAATAAAATAAAAATGCCGTCACAATGGTGTGATATACATTCACTTCACAGTAGAGAGTTCCAGTACATGGGGAGGGAGGGAAAAGGTAAGTGAAATTGCAGCTGGTTAAGACTTTAAAACAAAACGGATAGTCCAACAGCGGCGTAGCCGGCCTTGCTTGATACTGTCGCGTCCGCAGCTAGTTATCACCAGCCTTGGATGGATGAACCAAAGCAGCTTTAAACTCCCGAGGTGATCTCCAATTTGGCGGCTATGTTGCGCGCGGGATGGAAGAAACACGAAGCGTTTAACTTCACGAACACAAGGGTTTATTCCGAAACCCAACCAGTACACGACAACGAAAATGTAACGATAATTATTTACAAGAAAATAAAGGCGAGGAATGAAAATAAAGCTAAGGAATGAAAATAAAGCTGAGGAATGAAAATAAGCTGAGGAATGAAAATAAAGCTGAGGAATGAAAATAAAGCTGAGGTAAAATGCTAACTTGAGGTACCTACATACGGACTCAAACACACACACAGGGTAAAGTAAAAAAAAAGAAAGGTCCCTCTCCTGCACTCGAGCTGGCCCAAAATGGATCCTTGGAAGGTCGGCAGTTGCCGGAGCCCAGAGCCACCCATGCAGGAAGCTCGGAAAAAGGCGGCGAAACCGAACGCCAAGGGCGCACGGGAGTGAGGCGAGTGGCGGAGATGGCCCTCTTTCTCTCCGGTCCCTCAAAGTTTCCTCTCCTTTCTTGTTGATGCAACGCTTCTGTTTGGGAAGGACAGAACGGCCTGCAGCTCCCCAGAAGAGCTCAGCAGTCAAAGCTCCCTCACGATAGCCACACAAAATGCTCTCTTCCAAGGACGCAAAAATGGCGAAGATTCTTGCTTGTGCTCTCGCTCCAGACGAACCAATCGTGAAGCTTCTTCTTCGCCTGCATACGTCCTCTGGATGCATCACTCTGGGGGCGTGGCCTATCGGTCCCGTTCCCTGCCAACCGGACCACTTTCACCCCGGCTCTTCTGGGCGGGTCATTGCTGTATGTGTCCATGGAGCGTGAGTACTAGCCGGCAGTTGTTTTAAATGTTAGGGATATCCACAGAGGGTATCACGAACAAGGGAAATTAATCTTAATCCATACTACTAATTAACAAATTCCACATTACTGTGCCACCTTCAGTGGAAGGTCAGGCATTGACAGCAGGTTATTGAAGGACTTGGGCAAAAACATACCCAGTCTGGCCAAATTTTTCTAATGCCATGAACAAACTTTGGTACATCACAGGTGATGAAGGTTCTGGTCAAATTTCATTAACATTGTGTGTGTAGTTTCAGAGAAGAAAGCAAATACCTATTTTGGGGGGTCAAACCTGGACTCACTTTGACCCCCCCCCCCCCAACCCCACCCTACCCCTTAGACACCGATATTTTTAATGTCATAAACAAACTTGAGTTGCAATATACCAAATATAATTTGTGCCAAGTTTGGTCACAATCCCATCAGCGGTTTCGGAGAAGAGGTGGCAAGTGTTAACGGAGGGACGACGCACCATCCCATAAGCTCCCCGGAACCAAGTTCCAATTGAGCTAAAAATAGGGTAATGCCCCTGGGCTCAACCAGAGAACCACTGGTAAGTGTGGATGACCCATGAAATATGTAACGGAGAAGAAAGTAAATACCTATTTGGGGGGAGGGGGGAGGGAACCTGATTTTCCTTATGTCATGAACAAACTTCAGTACATCACGGGTGATGAAGGTTGCGGTCAAGTTTCATCAGAATTGTGTCTAGTTTCGGAGAAGAAATTCTGAGTGGTTACATACAGCTTAAGCATCAGACTGCCTGACACCTCGTGATGCCAATACCTCACCTGAACAATTTTTGTTCCAGGTAAGCTAAAAATGCAGCTTGTCTGGAAGGACTCATGCATGTTCAAATTTGCTGGATTTGTGCAAAAACAGAGAAGGGCTTTAGACTGGTACACCAACAAGATTTCAAACTTCCTGTACATGGATGAACTGCTCGAGGGTGGAAAGGAAGGTTTGATTGAAGCAAATGGAGAACGAGCATTTCTGGGAAAGCAAACACTTATAAATCACACACAATGTCCTCTACTTTACGGGGCCAAATCCCTCATATTTTTCAACACTGATAATTTCTTATTTAACAAATATTTACTTTGAGTATATTTTTCACAATCACTTTTCATCTTCACAAATCAATCAGAATGAGCATGGAATCGTAACTGCTGCACCTGACTTGGAGCGAATGTGTTGAATCGGTGTCTACGAAGGATCAAGCAAGCAGGGAAACAATGTTTTGCATTGTTCGAGTTTATGCCGTCACTTGCTTTTGGATGATAAACTAACCATCAATTTGTCACGTCGTCCTTGCAGTCACTTATCTTACTATAATTCACCAAATACTATAATTATATTCACCAAATACTATAATCTTACTATAATTCAGCGAAATTATAAGTATTTTTTCCATTCGTGTCTTCGTCAATTTCTACTCGTTTTTTATTGTGCATGTGTTGCAGTGTGTTTTCCAGTTGGTGTTGATTTGCAATTCTTGCAAACTTTTGTATAATTTAATCGTTTTCTGTCCCACCGCGTGCGCGGCCTGGTTTCTCTCGGCTTCCCTAGCCCCATAGGTGTTCTGTGAATTTAAGTTCTTTCCTTCGCTGTATTGCTTATTTTTTAGATTTTCTCTTCTCCCCCTAACTTCCCCGAACATCGACCACTTGTCTAACGTTTTAAATACCGTCTGGCAAATACCGTAATTAATCGTGTTCTGCTCCTCGTGTGCGGCCTTGTACCCCCGTCGTTGTTTGCTAACTTAAGTCCTCTACTTCGTGTTTTGCTTGGCTCTTAGATTTTTCCCTTCTACCCCGAACATAATACTCTTTGTCTGAGGTTTTAAATCCCCACCCCCCCTCACCCCCCCCCCCAAAAAAAAAACAACATTTATTTTTCCTTTCTCCACGTGTGCTGTTGTCTCATCCTGTACTTCTGTCCAGGTGTGCTGTTCGCCCCGCCCCCATTATCTCCTTGCCATCCACCTTTTGCTCTGTTCACGTGACTCGTGGTGGTCCCTCAGGCCCCCCCCCCCCCCGCCGGAATTTTGTGCATTTAAGATTGTTCACGGTTCTGTTTTAATATTTAAATATGTTTAAACTTTCCCCTTCAGTGTTTTATTCAGTGGTATATTACAACACGCTGTTTTTCTTCATATTTAAAAGGCTTCTTTCAATTTCCTCTCCAACTCATTCCACTTCAAAAAAAATAAATTAAATCCCTTATAACTCTAAATCACTGCATGCTCTAAATTCACATTCTTTCCATCCTTCCTCCATCGTTCTTAATCGGATTGCTAACTTGAAAATCACAATAAACCCAATTTGTTATCAATGTTCGTCTTTCATTAATCATCCACTTTCTAAACTCCCCTCTTGCCCCTCCCTTCCAAATTCCCCCCTTGCCCCTACTCTCCTAAACCTCCCCCTTGCCCCTCCACTCCTAAACTCCCCCCTTGCCCCTCCGCTCCTAAACTCCCCCCTTGCCCCTCCCCTCCTAAACTCCCCCTCACTCCTCCCCTTCAAAACTTCCCCCAACCCCTCCCATTCAAATCTCCTCCCATACCATTCCTCTACAATTCTCCCTCCCCACTCCTCCCCCTCAAAGCTGCCTCCTCCCCACTTTGTCTCCCTTCTATCTCATATCTCCACCTCCCCCCACCTTCTACTTTCCTCTGCCCCCCTTCAAACAACCCCTCACTGTGCCTCATCCCTTCACCATCAAACCTTTCGTTCTCCTCATCCTTCCTTTTCTTATAACTCTTCTGTAATCTCTGACACACTATCAACTGCTCTCCCGACCTCCCCCTCTCATCCTTCATCTTACCCGACATCTCCCCTCCCCTGTCCTGTACCCGATGCTCCCCCTCTCTCTTCATTAACGGTATGGACCTCAAACATCCAGGGCCTTCACTCAAACCTGACTGATTTCTCCATACAGGTTGCTTCTGACAATTCAGACTTGATCTGCTTAACAGAAACTTTCCTCCTTCAAGATGTCTCCGATTCCTTAATATCTCTTCCTGGTTACTCCCTCCTCCGGTATGATAGACCTGAGCCTCGTCCTGGTGGTGGGGTGGCTATCTTTATCAAAAACTCTCTTCCTCACTCTTCTTGCACTGCCCTCTCTCCACCTCACCCCCAGGAGTACCTTTGGCTATGGCTTCCTCTCCGCTCCCACCTTTTGTTCATATGTGTTCTGTACCGTCCTCCAAACAGTGATGACTCCATTTACATTTCACTGTCTGACAACATGGACCAACTTCTATCCACTCATCCCAACTCTCTCTTCCTCATATGTGGCGACTTCAACTGTCATCATGCTAGCTGGCTGGGTGTGGGTTCATCTCTCCCCAGCCATGGCACCTCAGCAAAGGACTTCTGCGATTCACTGGGATTGACACAATCTGTCAATTTCCCGACACGGATCTCAGCCAATGGTGTATCTTCTCTTCAAGACTTGGTTATGACAAACCTCCCTGCTAATGTCTGCTGCTCTTCTTCTGCCCCAATCGGTTCTTCTGATCATGTGCTTGTTAAAGTGGACATCTCTCTGGCCATTCTCAGAGAGCCTCCTCAGCGTCGCCGAGTCTGGCATTTCACTCAGGCCGACTGGCACGGTCTTCAAGCAGCCATCAATCATCTGGACTGGTCTCCCATCTCCACTGCCTCTGACATCAATTCTTCCTGGGAATTCTTCCAAAGCAAACTGCTCTCTCTCATGCACAGATTTATCCCATCTCGTCTTCAGTTGTCTTACACTTCCTCCCATCCATGGTACACTGAATCTTGTGGTGAGGCAGTTGCCCTGAAACAACTTGCCTTTGCCTCTTGGAAGGCTAATCCAACTGAAGGCAATCTCAGTTCCTTCCACCAAGCTCGGAACAAGTGTGTGTCTACCCTCAGGAGTGCCAGGAAGCACTATCTCTCCACACTCAAGAATGAACTCTCAAACCTGTCTCCTTCCTCCAAATCCTGGTGGTGTCTGGTCAAATCCGTTTCTGGTGTTTGTTCCCCCTCCATCCCCTCCCTTACCTCAAATGGCTACACAGTTGACACCGCACGTGACAAAGCTGAATGCCTCAACTCTGTGTTTGCCTCAAAATCTTGTGTCGCAAACCCATCTCTCTCTGTTCCCACCTTACCCAGTCGAACCCAACTACTCCTGGACTCTGTGTCCTTCTCTCCTGACAAGGTGGAGGAGTTTTTGTCAAACCTCGACTCTGATTCTGCAACTGGACCAGACGGCATCAGCCCACGGGTCCTAAAATCCTGCTCTGCCGCTCTATCTCACCCTCTCTCTGTTCTTTTCACCCTCTCTTTTGCTCAAGGTGATCTGCCAGCATCCTGGAAATCAGCAAACATTACCACTTTACACAAAAAAGGTGCAAAAACAGATCCTTCCAACTACAGACCAATCAGCCTGCTCCCAATTATCAGCAAAGTCATGGAATCCATCATTGCTTCGGATATCAAATCCTTCCTCTTCTCCAATGGCTTGATCTCCGATCATCAATTTGGATTCAGACCAGGTCATTCTACTCTGGACATGCTGCTTCTGCTGTCTCAAAAATGGATGGAGGTGCTCAATGCCAAACAGGAAATCAGAGCCGTCTCCCTTGACATATCACGTGCCTTCGATACGGTCTGGCACCCAGCTCTGCTCACCAAACTGTCCTCCTATGGTATCCATGGAAATCTCCATGCATGGCTTGCGGACTTCCTCTCTGGTCGTAGACAATGTGTGGCCCTGAATGGATTTCTCTCATCTCCCCTTCCTGTTCAGGCTGGAGTTCCCCAAGGCAGTGTTCTGGGCCCTGTGCTTTTTCTGGTCTTTATCAATGATCTCTCCGACTCTCTGGAAAATCCTCTGTATCTCTTTGCTGATGACTCCACTCTCTGCCGCTCCATTCCTCTTCCCTCAGATCGGCAGTCTGCAGCCTCCTCACTCTCTGAAGACCTGGACAAAATCACAGACTGGTCAAACAAGTGGAACATGTCTTTCAATCCTGACAAATCTCACACTCTTACTATGTCTCTCCGAAAAGACCGACTGGACAACCCTCCCATCTACTTTCTCAACAATCGTCTCCAAGAAGTTCTGTCGCTCAAGCTTTTGGGTCTCACTATCTGCCATGATCTTTCTTGGGAAAACCACATTTCCAAGCTGGCCTCCAAAGCCAGTCGCCGACTGGGCATCCTCCGTCATGCGAAGTCCTTCCTCGGCACACCTGAGCTCTTCACCACATACAAGGCTTTCATCCTCAGCTCAATGGAATACTGTTCTCCCCTATGGGCCGGTGCTCCTGCCTCACACCTAACTCGGCTTCACGCTGTTGAAACCAAAGCTTTTTTTTTTTTTTTTTTTTTTTTTGTATACAAGATCGAGGCTCGTGAAAGAGCTAACATTAATCACACAAAAAGACAAACCGACACACAAAACACAAAAAACAAGGGGAGCGGCAGACAAGATGAGGAGAGAGCGGGAAGGACGCAAAAGAGAGGGGGAAGAGGGGGAAGGACACAAACACAACATTTGAGAGCAGGGACATCGGGAGGACTTGGGGGGAGGTGGGAGAGGAATAAAACATATGAACACTGCAAGGACTCTGGGGTGAATTACCGGGGGTAGAAAAGATCAAGGTTTTCGATGGGGGAAGATAAGAGATGGTGGTGAACAGCTGTTTTAAAGACCTGGAGGGAGGAGTGGGATTGAAGGGAGTGGGGGAGTTTGTTCCAGAGGCGGGAGAAAAGGGGAATGAAAGAGTGAAGGTGAGCAGAGAGCCTAGACTTTGGCAGTTTAACCATAAGAGGGTTGCAGGCAGATCTTGTGCGACCTGAAGGAATATTGGGGGGACAGAGCACAGAGAGAGCTGGGGGAGCAAGGCCGGAGAGGAGTCGGTAGAAGACAGAAAGACCACCAACCTGCCTGCGGTGAGTGAGTGAAAGGCCCTCGGTGTTGACTACATCGCAGGAGATTCCAATGATTCTGAAAGCTTTGGCCTCAACAGCGTGAAGCCGAGCAAGGTGTGAGGCAGGAGCACCAGCCCAGAGGGGGGAACAGTATTCCATTGAGCTGCGGATGAAAGCCTTGTATGTGGTGAGGAGCTCAGGTGTGCCAAGGAAGGACTTCGCACGACGGAGGATGCCCAGTCGGCGACTGGCTTTGGAGGCCAGCTTGGAAATGTGGTTTTCCCAAGAAAGATCATGGCAGATAGTGAGACCCAAAAGCTTGAGCGACAGAACTTCTTGGAGAGGATTGTTGAGAAAGTAGATGGGAGGGTTGTCCAGTCGGTCCTTTCGGAGAGACATTGTAAGAGTGTGAGATTTGTCAGGATTGAAAGACATGTTCCACTTGTTTGACCAGTCTGTGATTTTGTCCAGGTCTGCAGAGAGTGAGGAGGCTGCAGACTGCCGATCTGAGGGATGAGGAATGGAGCGACAGAGAGTAGAGTCGTCAGCAAAGAGATAGAGAGGATTTTCAAGAGAGTCAGAGAGATCATTGATGAAGACCAGAAAAAGCACAGGGCCCAGAACACTACCTTGGGGAACTCCAGCCTGAACAGGAAGAGGAGATGAGAGAAACCCATTCAGGGCCACACGTTGACTAGGACCAGAGAGGAAGTCCGCCAGCCATGCATGGAGATTTCCATGGATACCAAAGGAGGAGAGTTTGGTGAGCAGAGCAGGGTGCCAGACCGTATCGAAGGCACGTGAAATGTCAAGGGAGACAGCTCTAATTTCCTGCTTGGCATTGAGGACCTCCATCCATTGTTGAGAAAGCAGAAGCAGCATGTCCAGAGTAGAGTGACCAGGTCTGAAACCAAATTGATGATCAGAGATCAAGCCATTGGAGAAGAGGAAAGATTTAATATCTGAAGCAATGATGGATTCCATGACTTTGCTGATAATTGGGAGAAGGCTGATTGGTCTGTAGTTGCTGGGATCTGTTTTTGCACCTTTTTTGTGCAAAGTGGTGATGTTGGCTGATTTCCAAGCAGATGGCAGATGACCTTGAGCAAAAGAGAGGGTGAAGAGAACAGAAAGAGGGAGTGAAAGAGCAGGAGAACATGATTTTAGGACCCGTGGGCTGATGCCGTCAGGAGCAGTTGCAGAATCAGAGTCGAGGGTTGACAGAAACTTTTCCACCTTGTCAGGAGGAAAGGACACAGAGTCCAGGAGCAACTGGGTACGGTGGGTACAGAGAGGGATGGGTTTGGGACATAAGATTTAGAGGCAAACACAGAGTTGAGGCATTCAGCTTTTTCACGTGCGGAGTCAGCCGTTAAGCCGTTTGAGGTGAGGGAGGGGATGGAGGGGGAACAAACACCAGAAACAGATTTGACCAGACGCCACCAGGATTTGGAAGAGGGAGACAGATAAGAGAGTTCGGTCTTGAGAATGGTGAGATATTGTTTCCTGGCTCTCCTGAGGGTGGACACACACTTGTTTCGGGCTTTGTGAAAGGAAATGAGATTTCTTTCCGTTGGATTTGCTTTCCAGGAGACGAAAGCAAGTTGTTTCAGGGCAACAGCCTCACCACAAGATTCCGTGTACCATGGACGGGAGGAAGGGTATGACAACTGAAGACGAGATGGTATAAATCTGTGCATGAGAGAGAGCAATTTACTTTGAAAGAATTCCCAGGATGAGTTGATGTCAGAGGCGGTAGAGATGGGAGACCAGTCCAGATGATTGATGGCTGCTTGAATACCGTGCCAGTTGGCCTGAGTGAAATGCCAGACTCGTCGACGCTGAGGAGGCTCTCTGAGAATGGTCAGAGAGATGTCCACTTTGACAAGCACATGATCAGATGAGCCGATTGGAGCAGAAGAAGAGCAGCAGACATTTTCAGGGAAGTTTGTCATAACCAAATCCAGAAGAGAAGATGCTCCGTTGACTGAGATCCGGGTCGGGAAATTGACAGATTGTGTCAGTCCCAGTGAGTCGCAGAAGTCCTTTGCTGAAGAGCCATGGCTGGTGAGAGAGGTACCCACACCCAGCCAACTGGCATGGTGACAATTGAAATCACCACATATGAGGAAGAGAGAGTTGGGATGGGTAGATAGAAGTTGGTCCATATTATCAGACAGTGAGATGTAGATGGAGTCATCGCTGTTTGGTGGACGGTACAACACACATATGAACAAAAGGTGGGAGCGAAGGGGAAGCCATAGCCAAAGGTATTCCTGGGGGTGAGGTGGAGAGAGGGCAGTGGAGGGCGAGTGAGGAAGAGAGTTTTTTATAAAGATAGCAACCCCACCTCCAGGACGAGGCTCAGGTCTATCATACCGGAGGAGGGAGTAACCTGGGAGAGATACCAAGGCATCAGAGACATCATGAAGGAGGAAAGTTTCTGTTAAGCAGATCACATCTGGTTTGTCAGAAGCAACCTGTATGGAGAGGTCAGTCAAGTTTGAGCGAAGGCCCCGGATGTTTGAGGTCCATACCGTTAATGAAGAGGAAGGGGGAGCATCGGGTCCAGAACATGGGGGGGAGGGGTAGGGTAAGATGTGGAAGAGGAGGAAGAGGTAGGGAGAGCTGTTGAAGGTGTGTCAGAGATTTCAGAGATTTCAGAATAGCTTGGAGAAAGGGAAGAATGGGGCGGACAAAAGGTTTGATGGAGATTGGGTGAGGCACAGTGAGGTGTTATTTGAGGAGGGGGAAGAGCGAGGCAGAAGGTTTGGGGAGATGAAGGTGAGAGTTGGAAGGGGGAAGAAGCAGGGAGGATGCTTTGAGGAGGAGGGGTGAGAGGGGAGTCTAGGAGGGGAGGAGCGAGGGAGAGTCTCGGAGGGGAGGGGTGTGGGGGGAGTTTAGGAGGGAGGGGAGGGAAGGGGCAAGGGGGGAGATTTGAAAGGGATGGGTGATGGGGAGGATTTGGAGGGGAGGGGTGAGATTGGATTTTGAAAAGTGTACGATTCATGGGAAACGAACATTTTTTGCAAAATGAGTTTGAGACCTTCGAGTCAAAAATACGTTTGAGGACACTGGAGGAGGGGTGGAGTTCTGGATAGTTTAGGGAATTTAGAAAGGAGGAACTGTAAGAGATGGTATTATATATATTTTTTGGAATGAATAGATTTGGTGAGCAAGACGAAAGCATCCTTTTGTAGGAAAAGAAGAAAAGGGTGTTATAATATATGAGAGAAAATAGTTGTTCAGGGGAGAGATTATACATTTCTCACCGCGTGATCGCGAACGAAGAACGAACGAACAAAAAGAACAACAAATAAACGAATAAGACCTGGGAAGGAAATATTTTTATTTGGGGGTTTTTTTTTTTTTGTGAGTACAGATATTAAACAAGGAGGTACGGGGTGAACGACTGGTACGAAACAGAGAACGAAAATAATTTCAGCGCATTCGACGAATCGCTGAGAGAAAACCAAAACCACAAGGTCGGAGACGGTACGGTAGTCTAAGCCTACGAGTACTAGGCCGCAGAATACTCGATACCATTAACCGACGATTGTGTATACATGTACGAAAAATTAGCACCGAAAATTTTCCAAAAGATATGCTATAGGTACACACACCGAAAGATAGATACAGTCTCGACAAAAACACGATTTGAAAGATCACTTAGCTTCGAGAGCGTGAGCGCATGGAGCAGCTTCGAAAAGACGTGACCTCGCCGTGATCTCGCGAGACTTTTTCCGAAAGCCGGAAAAAAGCCATCTCTTTTCCGAAAGCCATCTCTTTCAGAATCATTGGAATCTCTCGTGATGAAGCTATCTCCGAGGGCCTTTCACTCACTCGCCGCAGACAGGAAGGTGGTCTTTCTGTCTTCTACCGACTCCTCTCCGGCCTTGCTCCCCCAGCTCTCTCTGTGCTTTGTCCCCCAAATATTCCTACAGGTCGCACAAGATCTGCCAGCAACCCTCTGATGGTTAAACTGCCGAAATCTCGGCTCTCTGCTCACCTTCACTCTTTCATTCCTCTTTTCTCCCGCCTCTGGAACAAACTCCCACACTCCCTTCAATCCCACTCCTCCCTCCAGGTTTTTAAAACAGCTGTTCACCACCATCTCTTATCTTTCCCCATCCAAAACCTTGATCTTTTCTACCCCCACTAATTCACCCCAGATCCACCTTGTTTGAAATTCCAACTTCTTTCCTGGAAGTCCCGGCAGTGTCCATATGTTTTATACCTCTCCCACCACCCCTTCCCATGCCCACCCCCCAAAGCCCTCTCCCTCCCACAGATCTCTCGATGTCCCTGCTCTCAGATGTTGTGTTTGTGTTCCTCCCCCTCTCGCCCCATCTTGCCTACCGCTCCCCATGTTATATGTTTTATATGTCGGTTTGTCTTTCTGTGTGATTAATGTTAGCTCTTTCACGAGCCTCGATATTGTGAAAAAAAAAAAAAAAAAAAAAAAAAAATGTCCGTCCGTCTGTCTATCCGTTCGAAGGTACCGCAAAAACGGCTGAACCGATCACAACGATATTTTGGGTCGGTAATCCTAGGACCCCTTGGAGTAAAATAGGCTATATTGTTTTTCCAATTTTCCCAAACACGATGGAATAATATTTACCGATATGAACAGTGATGTGGCTTTTGTTGAAATTCTACGTAACAGGAGAGAGTAGGTCGACTCCTGACGAACTCTTCCTATAGAAACGTGCGGCTCCGAAGTAACACGGCAGCGTGTGCAAAGCGACTGAGAAACAGGTGTTGCGGCCTCTTCTTTGTTACAGATTCGGCGTGAACGCTTCACACATAAACTTGCGACTGATAAAGACGTGTAGCGGCCGCTTCCGTTTTGCAGAATTCAATCTTTTTTCAAAATGGGCGCCATGTACTGTTTATATTTTGATGATTTGGGTGTGATATGATTCAACGGATGTTTATATGAATCGTTTAAAATAAAAAGCCTTCAATTTCTGATATTTTGCCTTTTCATTTGGGCTTCCCAATTGAAGCCCCGCCCGTAGGGCAGGTACTGTTGTTAATCCTGAAAATTGCAGTGGGGTCGCATTTCGGAGGCCCCGGACTCTTACGGGACATTTCATTTGATCGATTGGCTCTGATTTTCTCCTTTTAATAATCTCATTTGCTTTCATTTTTGTCTTGTATGCGGCTCTCTGTCATCCGTTGGGAGAGAAAGACCAAAAACGATTTCGGGCAGCAAATCGTGTCCACAGGCACACTGCTTTGAAAACACACAGTGGAGATTTGCAATAAAATAGTTGAAATTCCATGAGATCTTCTGTTTGCACAGTTTTATGGATTAAAGTCACAAAAAGAAGCAAATTTAAAAGGTGAATTGTGTCCCACAACAGCACAAACAAAATATCTTTCAGTCGTCGCAAGCCTCGCACCACCAATTTGCTCAATCCCTATTTGAAATGATCCCTCCTTTTCCCAGAAAGAGGAAGCACAATAATTGTGGTTCAAGACAGGATTCACATGAACATGTGGGTTACATCACATGTTGGATGGATGTTAAACTGAGTGTCCCGTCTGCCAGCATTAGTTGGTGGACATTAAAGATCCCACGGTATCATTCACGGAGAAGGTGAGGCATTATCAGCCGCCTCGCCAAATTCCTCCCCGAAATAGCAGGGATCAAATGATCTGATCTTCTTGGACATTCTTTGACACCATGGTATCTCAGTATAGCTGGTGTGGAGACAATTATCATATTGCAGGAAAAAAAAATTGCACACTCATATGCCATCCGTGAATGAGCATTTTCGGCTACGAACATAATACGACCATGCAATTGCCAGAAATATAACTACTCATCAAATTTTGATGAACCAGGAAGATTAATGCCCAGGGGTGAGTAATGCTGCCCGTGGAATAAAATGCATCTCGGATTTTGCACGACTGCCTGAGAGGGATTGAGATTTAACCCCTTAATCACTAGGTGACATAGCAACAGCTCAGTACATTGAGCATGTTCAGAAACTCTCAATGTTATTGTTGTAGAACAAACATCGTCATCAGATACCATGCTCTCTCTCTCTATACAGAGTGCTGCATCTACCGAAGCAGTATCTTGGCTCGGGTTACAACCCCGGATGGGTCATCACTCCCACACAGGAAGTCATGGCAGGAATTTGTAATTTGGATATGGTGCCGGTGATAGCTCGCATTCTCTTCGCCAAGTACACTGTGGGATTTTTGCCGTCCACCAACTAATTTTCGCAGACGGAGCGCCCAGTTTAACGTCAATCCGAGGGACGGCGCACACGTCGATGGTCTTCATCCTGCCTGTGAAACACCAGGACGACAGTTTATAGCTGGGTCGGCATTCAAACCCAGGTTAGACAGCTCAGAGGTGAGTAAACATACCTCCAGGCTACGCTGGCAGCCCATATAAGAACTAGATGGTATTCATAGAATACTTACCCTGCACAGTCAACTTGTTGCGAGCCAACTCTTCTATTTTTGAACATTTTTTTCCTTTGATCCAATATGGCTGCCAGACCACGTGAGCGATGACATCATAAATTTATATTCTCTAATATAATTGTTGCAGAGATCACCATCAATACATTTCAAACTGATCAGACGAGGCGTTGTCCCTGTCGAATTATGACGTCATAATTATGGCACCAATGACGTCATCGTTAACAACACCTATTCACCATATGGAGTTCTTTACAATGAGCCATGTTTCAATTTTTTCCTTGCTGCGGTTTTGGAGATATAGAGGTGCAAAGTTTTTCCAAGATGTCACCTGTACCACATGACATATGACGTCATAATAATCATTAAAATAGTCTGAAGGAGGAGGTGCTCCTATGGTGAAAATTTTGTCCATCAGACCAACACTTGCTGAATTTTTTAAAATAATGATCGGATAAGTGTTGTACTTGTCGAATTATGACGTCATAACGAAGGCACCGATGACATCATTGACATATCTTATTCCCCATGGGGAGTACTTGGCAATGAGCCAAGTCTCAATTTTTTCCATGGAGTGGTTTCAGAGATAGAGGTGCGAAGTTTTTCCAAGATGGCGCCTGTACCACGTGACCTATGACGTCATAATAATCATTAAAATATTCTGCAGGCGTAGGTGCTCCTATGGTGAAAATTTCATGTCGATCGGACCAACGGTTGCCGAGAAAATGAATTTTTAAAATGCAGACACGTACGGCACACGTACGTACGTAACTGAATGCTTAACCCCGCTTTTTGCTTCGTGAGCGCAGGGTAACAATGTGACAATCGATTAGTCAACACAAAATAAAAACATGAGACCATTAATAAATACATCAGCTTCTATTTCACAAAACCTCTGCATAGATGCTTGTTCAATTTGACACAATGCATTTAACCTTTCCAGTCCTCCTAAACCTCAAATATTTTTGCATCAATATTTAGCAAAATTAAAAAATTAATCTTCTGTTCAAAGAGTAGTCCGTTTAGAGCCGAAACACAAACTAATGACTAACAGGGAGCTGTTGACCAAGGACATGTCCCCATTTTCCTTCTGACATCCTCACATACCAACAGCATATACATCATACAGGTGCATCGGCTACGCAGAAACATTTGCAACGTATTTCAAACAGCGGGAGGAAGGGAAGAGTAGGTGCGGTCAGATTGATCAATCATCCCATTCATCTATCCATGGCCCCATTGCTGGGGCCATTTGCAGCGAATATCTCTAAAAGTTGCTCACAAAACTCCTTTTCTTCCTGCGCAGGGAGAGAGGGAAATAAAGACGCCAGAAAAAAAACCCATCAGCAATCAAGGTCATATCAGATTGACATTTCGTACTGCACATTGGTTACGCTGAGCGAGCCACAGCGGTTTAAAAAATATCGGCTCGAAAAGTCGACTACCACGTTTAACTCGGACTGAGATACGGAATGTTGAAGAATATAAGGTAGTTGAGCAAGCGATGCATGAAAACTGCTCTACAATAGTGCAGCGGCATAGCAAACCAATTGTGCATTTTGTGATGGAAGCACCAAATTTGGCAGAATGATAGAATATTATATGGAGAACATTTTCAGATATGGAACCACTTTGGAATTCACCCCAATGTGGCCGCCATATTGGATTTCAAAATGGCGGCTTAAAAATCTTTAATTACAAATATTTCTGGTTCTATACCAGCTACAGCCTTGATTTTAGTGTCTGGATGTACAAACTTGAGGTCAAGGAATTGAATGGTTCTACTTAGAAGTTGATTTACTGACGCCATATTGGATATACTTAGCACTTGGATTTTCAGTTAGGCCCACTGCCCCGCCATCGCCTTTGACCGTGGCATTGTTTTGTTCATGAGCCTGGTCTAGGGAGATGGCGGAGAAAGCATGCCTAGTCTTCTTGGATGTGAAGTGCCCCGCATGGAACTTGGCAGCAACATCTGGGTGTTTCTCTGCAATGCCAACCATGTCCCTGATGTGGACTGGTAACCAGCGAGCATAGTGGATATGGCCCAATGCAGCGAACCATGCAGCTAGCTCTGGTAGGGTGTCCATGTACAGCGTGAAGTTGGACTCTCTCAGTGAACGTATGTAGAGGAGTATACAGAGCTCCAGGTTAAGTACAGTGGCCCAGTACTGAAACTGTGGACATGCCGCTGCTCTCTGGTCACACCATGCCTCGAACTCCAATGGTTCCTCATCTCTTGCAGTTGCTCTTTCGTTGTATATGTCATATGCACGATGCTGCAGTATGTGTAGGGCAGCAACAGTTACTTGGTGGGCGCGTCTTGTACGGCTGACGTGAGCTGCACGCAAGAAGGAGTCTGCTGTGCCAGTTGTTGCTATCTCTGCCTGAACCAATGCCTGTGTCCAACCGCTGTCTTGCAGCCAGTCTCCTGCTGTCTTCAAAGCTGCCATCTCTGTGTGTAGACCACCCAGCATGACCACAAAGAGATCTTCACCATGTGTGTCTGGCCAGTTCCATTGCACCTGCTTGGCGATCGCATAAAGTGGTTGGTCCAGTGTGACGACGGGTATCTGTCCAGGGTTTAGCTCATTGATCGCTGCTTTCACGACATCCATGGCATGGCGGATCATTGCCACTGAGTGGGCTTGGTCATGGAAGAGGGGAAGCAAGGCAGTGGGTGTGACTGTGATACTAGTATCCTTGGCCGATTGGTTCTCTGCGTGATGTGCAGCCCAAGAAATGTTTCCTGGATTCTGTGTGTCACCACTGTCACATGCATCCTTCACAGTCTGGAGCCACCTCTTCTCTTTATCCAGTTCAGCTTGTGCAGGATTCCTCTGCAGCGACGCCTGGGTTCCAGCTGGTACAGGGTGGCTTTTGGCAAGTGAACTAACTGGTTGTACATCTGTGTAATACCATGGAAGGTCCTCCACAGTCTTGACATTTGAGACACCCCCGATGATGACAATACCTCAGTCTGTGCCTTGATTGTCATAGTCTGGATGTTGTATCAATGAAATACCAGTTCCGTGGAAGGAGTCGTGTGCTGTCGTGGAACTGGGATTGTGGTCTATATTATCCACAGCTGATGTGGTGAACACTCCACCGCGGAGCTTTGGGGGACAGACCACCTTCTCCGCCCGAAAGCGCTGACAGACCCCGTTCCCCAGCTCTGCAGAGATCCATAGCACTCTATCATAGGCAATGCTGATCCCTAGTCCAGATAATGTGTCAACCAGTTCCCTCTTTCTCGTATGGGCATGAAGCATCAAGCCAAGATATATTGGCAAAGGAGTCTCTTGACTAATGCTGTGTCGTACGTCTGTGCCTGCACCTCTCCTCTCATGCTTCACACTGTTGTATTTGAGAAGTTGAGCTATTGTCACAGACGCCGATGCCGATGACTGACATGCCTGATCTTTGATGCCTGCGCCCTCTAAAATCATGGAGACCATTGTCAGCAGCAGTTGTGGCACAGACTCTTCTTGACATTTGTTTGAGAAGGACCCATTGAAAGGCTGAGATGACTGGAACATATCCTTCCTTATAATCCCTGCAGCTCGTGCCAGGTGCACAACATCACTGTCAATATCATGTTGACATGCCTTGGCTAATGCACTGCCAATGTCTTCCTGAAACACCAGCAGGACATCTCTTCCCTGCCTGTGCTCCTGCAGATCAGGGAAGTGTGCCAGGATACGCTCCTTGAGTCTGGTTGTATGGACTCGTGTTTCCAGCACAACTCCGAACTGTTCCATTCTCATTGTGTAGAGCTTGGTGAGGTCTGCCATTTTGAATACAGGAGCAGTGTCTTCTTCTTTAGCAGTTTCCTCTATGTACGTTACCAGTTCAGCAAGGACTATTGCTGAAATGACATCTACCGTGCTCTGGCTTTGCTCAGCAAGCTTTTTTGCTGCCCTCACGCGGTTGTATAGGGATGTCAAACATTTCTTATGGTACTTGGCCTCTCTTGCGACCATGTCCCCAGCACTCAGTTGGGCTAACAAAGTGGTATCCTGAAGAAACTCTGCAGCCTTGCGAACGTGTTTATCTAGTTCCAATGTCGCTGCTTGATGAAACTCCAAACCAAGCTCTTGCTGGCAGAAGCACAAATTGTCGCATATGCTATCAACACAAGCTGCCTGAGACCTAGTAAGCTTGTACTTATCTGTGATTGTACTGGGGATAGGGCTTCCCTCTGAATGACTTCTCTTCTGTACCCGCTGTAGCTTGGTAGTGTTATATTTCACCCTGCATGACTTGTGCCACTTGGCTTGGTGGGCAGCTAGAGTGGCAGCTATCCCTTGGCCTTCATCCAGTCGTTGCAAGTCCACGTCTTGTGGCAGCTTGCCTAGTTTATTGAATGCTGATAGATTGTCTTCAAGTGTCTTGTATCCAGCACCTGCATCAGTTCTTTTCGTGACAGCAGGACACTGTAGGGACTCTCCTATATCAACTTGACACAGAACACAGAGTTCCCAGTCCAGTGGCGTCTTTGGCGTTGAAGTTACATGCTTGGTAACATGAACTAACTTGAACTGCTTCGACATGATTGAAACCTGAATGGAGCAAACAAACAAAAAAGTCGTTTAATTAGGGGTTAATCAACGGACCAGCATGTTTTATCTACAGGACAATACACGACCCCCCCTGAAATTTGACACCAAATGACCTCTTTTAGGGGTATTTTTGGCCGAAATTTTCAAATTTTTCACTCCCCAGATCCCTAGATGTTCCCTTGAGCTCAGAATCGCCGCTGTAATGTGTCTACTGATGTTAGAAAAGATATAGGGTGAATGGGGCAATAATTGTGCCTGTAGGATTTGTTTCCGCCACCCCCCCTAAGGGTTACAGATTTTTAAAGCCGCCATTTTGAAATCCAATATGGCGGCGACCTTGGGTGAATTTCAAAGTGGTTCCATATCTGAAAATGTTCTAAATATAACATTCTATCATTGTGCCAAATTTGGTGCTTCCATCACAAAATGCACAATTCTTCTTAAATTTTTGCTATGCCGCTGCACTACAAAGCAACAGAGTGCTCCAAAAGTTTGTTTGCATTAGCACTGCTGAAGGCGGAGGGGAGAAAATGCGGAGGGGAGCAAAGAAGAAGGAGCACCCAAACGGCAGACAGAGTCAAAATATTACCTCAGTCCTCTCTGCTCATAATAATAATAATAATACATTTATTTTGTATAGCGCTTTTCAAGAAACCCAAAGACGCTTTGACATAGTACGTAAAACAAAGACAAAAAAGACAAAAATACATAAATTAAATAACCAAGCACAAAGAAAGGAGAAGGAGAGGAGACGGTCAGGAGTTGAATGCGGTGTTGAACAGGTGGGTCTTGAGTGATGATTTAAATGTGGGTGTGTGTGTGTTCAAATGTGTTCAAAGCCAAAGTATGGTAAAACGAAAGACTTGTCTTCGAAAGACTTCAAAAGACGAAAGACTTGTCGATTTGTGTTCAAAATATAACACTTGATTTAAATAAGTTGTTCCTCGATCAAAAACCGACAAGACGGACGGACGGACATGAACCAATAATTGTTTAGCCCCGCTTTTCGCTTCACGCGCCCAGGATAACAATAATAATAATAAGTTTCCTTGTAAGGAACTTCCACTCAGGAGGAGGCCCATCAAAGCCTGTCGTCTTATGGTTCTTTGTCCATGCTCTATCGTTTTAAATGATGAGCGTCAAGTAAGGAAGCAGCACATACAATGAGTAAAGTGCTTAGTATGACCTGGCTGGGGTTGGAATGACCGACCTCCCAGACTATCCATTATACGCTCTAACCATAATGCCAAGTCTGGTCTTTACCACTTTAAGAAGTAGTGCGTGACGTTAAGGGACGTGAGCAGTCGGCACTACCATTTTAAGACCCTGTGCATTAACGTGTCTGATTTGAATCCCCTCTGGTTGCCATCAATGAATTATCCAGTTCCAACTTTTCAACTAAGATGCTTTGGTGGAAATGGTCCTCATTGCTTCCCTTTTTTGATCATGAATGGCCAGTACGTTAATATGGGAGGCGAGGAAATGTGCACATTTATGTTTGTTACATTTTTAATGAGTATTTAGTGCATGCTCTAAAAAGAAAGCTCTCAGACTAATTGAAGAGCTACCAATACTCGTATTATGGGACCCTCTGGCAACCCCCTCTCCCACCATTCCCATCTACTTTCCTATCAATCCTCCGGAGGAAGTTCAGTCATTCAAACTCGTAGGTCTCTCGATCAGCCATGATCTTTCTTGGGCAAACCACATTTCAACGTTAGCCTCCAAAGCCAGCTGCGGACTGGGAATCCTCAATCATACAAAGTCGTTTCTTGACACATCTGAACTTCTATTCAGCGACAAGGCCTTCATCTTCAGCTTGATGAAGTACTACTCTCTCCTCTGGGTTGGCTCCCCTGCCTCACACCTTGCTCAGCCTGATGTCAGTCCACCATCAACTGTCTTCTGCCATTTCCTTTCTGGTTCTTGCACCCTCTGCTCTTTCTGTGCTTTGTCCCAACCAGGTTTCTGCAGGGCTCACACGGTCCACCATTTACACCCTTCTGGTGAAACTACTTAAATCCATGATCACTGCTCACTTCCACTCATTCGATCCTCTTATTTTTCTTGCCTGTGGAACCAACTTCCACATTTTCTTCAATCTCATTCTTCCCTCCATAACTTCAAGACAGCTGTTCACCACCATTTAAGATCATCCGCAATCCTAACCCATGATCTTTTCTACCCTCGTTAAACACCTTCCCCCATGCCAATCCCTCCTCCTACTTCCAAAATTTCAGTTTGCCATCTGTATCCATCCAGTTCACCCCATGGGTCCTCTCCCCTGCCCTCCTTTCCTCCCAACTCCCATTGTTTGTCCAAGTCTCCCTCTATCTTGGCTTTCAACTCAGCTGTTGGTGTTTCCCCTGTCTCTCTCCTGGTCCTTTTGTGTGCATCTCTACTGTTCCTTGTGCGTCCTGTTACGTTCTTATCCATGCAGTGTGCTCGATCTTCCATGAGCCTCAACTATGTATAGGTACATTAAAAATAATCGCATCATTCCCTCCAAGTCTTCAAGACAGCCGTTCACCACAATCTCAGATCATCCCAAGACCATGATCCTTTCTACCCCCGTTAATCTACCCTCTCCTCTCCCCCCATCCCCCAAGGCCACCTGCTTCCAAATATCCAGTTTTCCCTTCCTGAGAGTTTTCTTCTACCAGAATGAGAGAATTTCTAACCACACTCTTTATTTGTCCAAGTCTACCTCTATGTTGTCCTTAAACCCTGCTGTTGGTCTCCCACCCCCCACCCCCACCTCACCTCACCACTGTTCTGCACCCTGATATGTTCAATGTTCTAGCTCTTTCCCGAGCCTTGACCATGTATACAAAAAAATTAAAAAGTGTAATCGACGCTGCATCGGTGCTCGTAAACCTCCAATTGTTTTTTTCTACGACTTCAAAAAACCTTATTTTATTTCAATTGAATTATATACGTGAACACTATAGAACACAAATCGCTTTGTTGGCACTTCCAAAAACCTCCAGTTTAGCAGGACTTAGACAAAATATTACGCCATTTCATGCCATCTCGACCAATCAACGTTGCCGCTCGCGTTCTCAGCGTTGGGGAATAACGAGATTCAGGCAAAAAATTTGGACCGTAGGAAACAGATTGTGCTCAGAAACAAAGAAAGAGTTGAAAAACCCTTCCTATATCCCTTTTCTCAAGACTGTGTGGGGTAAGGTGTTCTAACTCTAGTTTTGCACCAGATTCACCACACCGCCCTGGTGGAAATTGAAATGTATAAAGGTATTTAACAACACAATTGGGAGCATCCAATTAACAGACTATTGATAATGTGGGATAGGGCTTTTATGTTTGCTTCCTCATCGCATTACAAAACTGCACAGAAATTTCACAAAAGGTTAAAGAGAATAATCTAATGATTAAAAACCAAGATCTGTCAGTTGCAAAGTGATTAATATGACGCTCATGAGACACATGACTCCATGCCATTTGAGAAGCGGGCCTGCAACACGAGAAAAACCTTTCAATTCCATTGCAAGGAAAGGCATGGAATTTCAAATGAGTGAAGGCAAGGTTATAATTCACACTTTCTGCACGGATGCATCATCGGCGCTTTTATTGTTTGCTTTCCTTGCAAGCAGATGAAGGTGCAAAGCCAAGATGTTCATAACGCACCAGCCCTGATTCAGGTAATGTAAGCATTCCTCAAACTGTGACAACCTTGCACACTTATGCTGCTCATTTACACGGATGCTCGTTTGCCTTTACGCTCATGAAACGCTACTGTGCCAGTCAATCACCTCATCCCTTAAAGTCCTGACAGGATAGTGCAGAGGTAGCGTACTGGCACGTTTGAGCTGTCTCGTCTGCGTTTGATACCCAACCCGACTACAAATTGTTTGATCGGTGCTTCGTAGGCAGTGTGAATGAATGAATGAATGATCGTTTTAAGGCCATTTTTCCCCGCTGGAGCGGGGGTTAGCCTTGCGGGCCCCATGACAATCATGGTTCCCTGTTTGAGGCAATGTTTTTATGGCCGGATGCCCTTCCTGACGCCAACCCTTGGTCACGCTCTTACGATGCGCAGGGATACGGTGTACCTATTCTAAATCGGGGTACACACCGGGATCATTCATCCCAGCAAGCTGGTACTCAATTTGCCGACCTCGGAAGGATGACAGGCTGAGTCAACCCCCCTGGCGTTAATTCAGCGATCGACCGGGATTCGAACCCAGGATCCTAGGATCCCAAGCCGGCACCCTAACCGCTAAGCCAACACCAGGCTTTGCAGTGTGCTGCATCAAAAAGTGTGCGTCCTTCAGATGGATGATAAGCTGGGTGTTTGGCATAGCATTAGTTGGTGGACGTGAGTTGGTAAAGATCCCACAGTGTCTTTCGGGAAAAGTAGGCGAGCTGTCACCAGTACCCTGAACAAATTACAAATTTCTGCACACTAACCTACAAGGGGCACTACATCATCAATATAGTTGTGCCCGCCATAAATTATGCTACCTGTGGGTCGGACTCGTAATTGACTTCTGGCCCAATACACTTAAGATACGATAAAAATTCCTTCAACACAATTAAAATTAAGTGTCATCAAAAGAAGTGAATTTTTTTGACCTGAAACTGATCGTTGGTACCAAGCTCTGAGATTCTACTACAGAGTGCCTGCTCCAACCCCAAATCTGGCTCTTGACACCCGGCCAGTCCCATGGGATGAGACGCCAGACTTCACCATTGAAAAAATAAAGGAGGGCAAACAGGGTAATAGAAGACAATAAAAAAAATGCATCTAGAGTGAGGATATAAAGACTTGATACATAAAGCAGCAGAAAAGGAGGGTACAGAAAGGAAGAAGGAAGGGAATGAATACAGTACCATTATAAATTATTTTCAGAATCTTTCGTATGGTTACCAGCAAAGAGCTCCAGCGATGTGCTCATGTGATGGTTCATGAAAATCTTGTAACATCATCCCCAGTTGCTGCACCGTCCCCATAGCAATAAAGTTCTCTGTAAAAGTGAGACAACAACAAACAACAGGCATTTTAAGGCCATTTTCCCTGGAAGAGCGGGGGTTAGCCTTGCGGTCCCCATGACAATGTTCTCCATTTTGCCCTATTTTCTGCATCTCCCCTTGTTAACCCCCTTGCCCGCATTTCTTCTTCGACCACTCTGTAAAAGTGAGAGATAATTAAATATTACAGTCAAACTGGGAATACCCATGGGGTGGAAAACGGAGTCTCAGCCTGGAGCGGAAAAGGAAGTCTAAACCTGGGGTGGAAAAGGGAGTCTAAGCCTGAGGTGGAAAAGGGAGTCTAAGCCTGAGGTGGAAAAGGGAGTCTCGGCGTGGGGGCGGAAAATTGAGTGTCGGTGTGGGGCGGAAAAGGGAGTCTCAGCCTGGGGCAGAAAAGGGAGTCTCTGTATGTGGTGAAAAAGGGAATCTTGGAATGGGGTGAAAAAGGGAGTCTCGGCCTGGGGCGAAAAAGGGAGTCTTGGCCTGGGGCGAAAAAGGGAGTCTCGGCCTGGGGCGAAAAAGGGAGTCTCGGCCTGGGGCGAAAAAGGGAGTCTCGGCCTGGGGCGAAAAAGGGAGTCTCGGCCTGGGGCGAAAAAGGGAGTCTCGGCCTGGGGCGAAAAAGGGAGTCTCGGCCTGGGACGAAAAAGGGAGTCTCGGCCTGGGACGAAAAAGGGAGTCTCGGCCTGGGACGAAAAAGGGAGTCTCGGCCTGGGGCGAAAAAGGGAGTCTCGGCCTGGGGCGAAAAAGTGAGTCTTGGCCTGGGGCGAAAAAGGGAGTCTCGGCCTGGGGGCAGAAAATGGAGTCTCGGCATGGTGCGGAAAAGGGAGTCTCGGCGTGGTGCAGAAAAGGGAGTCTCAGCATAGTGTGGAAAAGGGAATCTCGGCCTGGGGCAGAAAAGGGAGTCTCGGGGTGGGGCGAAAAAGAGTGTCTCAGCGTGGCACGCAGTCTTGGCTTGGGGCGGAAAAGGGAGTCTCGGCATGGTGTGGAAAAGGGAGTCTCGGCTTAGGGCGGAGAAGGGAGTCTCGGCTTAGGGCGGAGAAGGGAGTCTCAGCATGGTCTGGAAAATTGAGTCTCGGCATGGCACGGAAAAGGGAGTCTCAGCGTGGGGCGGAAAAGGGAGTCTCGGCTTGGGGGCGGAAAAGGGAGTCTCGGCTTGGGGGCGGAAAAGGGAGTCTCGGCTTGGGGGCGGAAAAGGGAGTCTCGGCTTGTGGCGGAAAAGAGAGTCTCAGCGTGGCACGGAGTCTTGGCTTGGGGTGGAAAAGGGAGTCTCGGCGTAGGGTGGAAAAGGGAGTGTCAGCCTGCAGCGGAAAAGGAAGTCTCAGCTTGGGGTGGAAAAGGGAGTCTAAGCCTGGGGTGGAAAAGGGAGTCTAAGCCTGGGGTGGAAAAGGGAGTCTCGGCGTGGGGGCGGAAAAGGGAGTTTCAGCCTGGGGCGGAAAAGGCAGTCTTTGTATGTAGTGAAAAAGGGAATCTTGGAATGGGGTGGAAAAGGGAGTCTTTCACAATAGGCAAGGTGCTTGCTGAAATGGCCTACGCCTGCCAGCATGTACTCCAGTATTTCAACTATTCTTCGTGGGCTGTCTCAAAGGTTCCAATACAGCACTGATGTGTGTGTGTGTATATATATATATATATATATATATATATATATATATATATATATATATATATATATATACACAAAGAATTAAGTTAAGCACCCCTACACAAAGAATTAAGTTAAGCACCCCCTAATATATATTCTTTGTGTATATGTATACATTGGCAAATTGCGAAGATGGTCCCTCCAATAGCCAATCTGGATGAATTGGAACGTGCATTACATCGGGAATGGAACAACCTGCCACAGCAACGCATACGACGGCTTACAGGGTCTATGAGACGTACGGTTGAGTCAGTGATCCGATCACGTGGGTCCTACACACGTTATTGACGCAAAGATCGCTAGAGGTCTTCTCAGAACAATGACTGTACGTTAGAAAACATAAACGTCATCCACACTGTCCGTGATGGACCTATAGCTCCATACTTAAATTGAGGTGAAAATATGCCTAAAATTCCCAAAAATTTTCACCTTAAATTATTCAGAATAAAATATTGAAAACGGCATGATTGTTATGTTTTTATGTGACCATAATATCACTTCTCCAGAAAATATAGCAATATCATGGGTATATTACACTGTTTTGACGACAACAAACTTGTAATGTGCGAGGTTGTAAAAAAACGGGGGGGGGGGTGCTTAACTTAATTCTTTGTGTATATATATATATATATATATATATATATATATAAAGACAAATAGTACCATTGGCAAGCTTTATTTCACGACATTAAAAAGCATCCATAAGTTTAAATGCACTTCGTCCAGCAGTCAACTAGCCTTCTTATCCCAGTACAGAACTCACACTCTTACGATGACTCACACTCACACTGTTACGACGTCTCTCCGAAAAGACCGACTGGACAACCCTCCCATCTATTTTCTGAATAATCCTCTCCAAGAAGTTCTGTCACTCAAGCTTTTGGGTCTCACTATCTGCCATGATCTTTCCTGGGAAAACCACATTTCCAAGCTGGCCTCCAAAGCCAGTCGCCGACTGGGAATCCTCCGTCGTGCGAAGTCCTTCCTTGGCACACCTGAGCTCCTCACCACATACAAGGCTTTCATCCGCAGCTCAATGGAGTAATGCTCTCCCCTCTGGACTGGTGCTCCTGCCTCACACCTAGCTCGTCTTCACGCTGTTGAAACCAAAGCGTTCAGAATCATTGGAATCTCCCGCGATGACGCTATCTCCGAGGCCCTTTCACTTACTCACCGCAGGCAGGTTGGTGGTCTTTCCGTCTTCTACCGACTCCTCTCCGGCCTTGCTCCCCCAGCTCTCTCTGGGTTCTGACCCCCAAATATTCCTACAGGTCGCACAAGATCTGCCTGCAACCCTCTTATGGTTAAACTGCCAAAATCAAGACTCTCTGCTCACCTTCACTCCTTCATTCCTCTTTTCTCCTGCCTCTGGAACAAACTCCCTCACTCTCTTCAAACCCACTCCTCCCTCCAGGTCTTTAAAACGGCTGTTCACCACCATCTCTTATCTTCCCCAATCCAAAACCTTGATCTTTTCTACCCCCGCTAATTTCACCCCAAATCCACTTTTTTGAGGTGCCGACTTCTTTCCTGGAAGTCCTTGGTGTCCTTGCGTTTTATACCTATCCTGCCTCCCCCCAGGCCCTCTCCCTCCCTCACATCTCCCGATATCCCTGCTCTCAAATGTTGTGTTTGTGTGCTTCCTCCCGTTCTCTCCCCATCTTGTCGACCGCTCCCCTTTTTATATACTTTGTTTGCTTGTTTGTTTGATTTGTTTGTTTGATAAATGTTAGCTCTTTCACGAGCCTCGACTCTGTATACAAAAAAAGGAAAAAAAAGAAGACATGCATCTAAAATGTCGTTCACACAGATAAAGTGGCTGTGTTACATGCTTAACCAAAAGTGGTACATGTTCCCAGAAGATGTTTGTTTCATTTTATGGAATAAGGGGTAATTGCTGAATTAGAATTGGTTGAATATGGTGGATGAGGGATGCAAGCGCAGAAACCCCTGGTAACAGGGTTCATCAGGGCAGCCAGACGTATATTGTGTGTGCGAGATAAGGATTGTTCCCTAAAATTCCTCACAAAGCTTCCAAAAGAAGCTGAAAATACTTGAAAACATACTGGTGAGAAAGCGGTGCACAACTACAAAATGAGGGTGGCTGAACTTTCTGAACTCGCCCCAAAAAGCTGATAAATTGCAGCTCTCCGTACTGCAAACTCCCGAAGCGTGTGCATTGGTGCAAGCCTCAAAGGTACGTAGATGGGTGCATTCTATCCAAACCTTCGACCATTGTTGCCAGTGAGTGGGGCTTTCATCCTTGCGGGATTACCTCATGTGAACATGGCAGGCTCGGTGATTTATTTAATGGAGTCTGAAATCGGAAAGACGATGCCGTCATTACCCACGTGCAGGAAAACTTCCCAGAAGGAGACACCATATCTGGTTTGGTTGCTTCTCAACACTGCAGGGAAGGTTATATCTGGGGTTGTCAATGCACAGAGTAAGTTTTAAATCATGATATTTACTATTAATCACGTCTGGGAGGAGATGGAAGTGGTGGGAGCTGTTTGGACTGTCAGGGCCATTGTAAATATATATATATATATATATTTTGTTTGGTGCTGGGGCCACAAGATATATTATACTATAATTTTACATCTTCTTATAAAAGGAGAGGCATCCATCCATGCGTGTATGTGTGTTATATCCACTGCCACTGCTCACTTGTACAAACAGGAAATGGAAGAACTCGACACCTCTCATCCACGGATATTTCTCGCATTTCCTATATTTCAGTGATTCCGATTTGCCTTCACGATCAGAACAATTATAGTTTACCATTTTGAAATTGCCACTCTTTCGTCGAAATGCTGAAATGTATGTTAAAAGGACGATTTGAATTACGAGTACATATTAGCAATGGCAGGTTAAAAGTCCCCGGCGAGCAAAACTGAGACACTGAATACGCACACACTTTGCATGCGCGAAGGGCCTCGTTTAGCATTCATACGTCATTTTGAAAGTCGTGTATTGTGATCCACTAATGAAACGAGAGTTAATCATAACTGCAACATTGTTCAGTTGATGGCCTGCTTGAATGTGGCCTCTCATGCACATCGGTTTTTCCTATCCCTCCCTTCATGTTTGATAAGTGTGCATAAATATTTGGGAAGAAATGCAAAAACGCCGTGATGGAGTTCATGGGTATTTTTCTTCTTCCACCTACTCCATTCCTAACGCTTTCTGCTCTCACTAACCCGCAACTTGCAAGCGTGCTGAGTATGCCAAAAAGCCCGTAAACAGGAGTTGAGGAAGGCCTTCAACCTGCAGTGGACTGAAATAAGCGAAGGGGGACCGAGGGGGGACAAACGGATAGTCAATCCTTATATGATTTAAAATATAGTGTGACAATCAAGATCCTTTCCATTACTTTGTGAAATATAATTTTGTGCTTTCATCACAGTAATGAATAAGTTTTTTTCATGTTTTTTCAAATTTGAGATTTTGTCAGTGGGTTGACATCCCCAATACCATGTTTTACATGTGAATGCGAGTGCTGCTTCTGGCTGCCGATGCTCCTTTTTTCCCCAACAGGTTCTCAGGCTCATGGAAGAGTTGTCACACACAAATCAAACATTCAAGTGCAGACATAGAAAACAAACAACAGAGAACTTGACATCCGACAAACATGGCTATTGACCTAGGGGTAAGCTGATACTTTACCAAAAATAATGGGTTCCGACGGCGCCATCTAGTGGTGGCACTTCTCTCTCAGCAGTCAACTAGAAATCTCCATTCCCTCAAGATGCGAACACATGCGGCTTGTTCGTGTTCTCTTCGCCAAATGCTGAGCATCAAGCGAAGAAGCAGCACGTACCATTTTTCAAGTCTTTGGTATGACTTGGTCAGGGTAGAATCGAACAACCCACCTCCCAAATTCAGAGCAGATGTTCTAATCACCTGCACTGTGTGGCCACATTGCCTCCTCTAAAATGTCCTGAAAGATCGGGATATTGTAATGCAAAAATAAAAGTTGATTCGGCTATCAATACGAGTAATAAGGGATAACTGACTGATAATGTTTTAATGTGTAATGCAGTCACGTAACAGGAAATGGGGAAACAATATCTAACTTGGCAGTGTGCTCCACATCGCATATTACGTTCTGGGTTTGAATTCTCATGGAGTTAGAATGAACTAAAAACTGCCATTTGTGCACTGCCAGAAAGGGGTGCTGCATTTTGGTGGACACCGTTCTTCAGATAGGAATGTGAATCTGGCTGTCATGTCTACTTTATGGTTGCACATATTAAAAACTTCCAAAATATGTATCGCTAACTGCAGACCATCATACACTGGTACCTTCGAATAATAATAATAATAATAATAATATTATATTAGTGGCAATTTCGCAAAGTCGAGGTCTGAAATTTTTCTTTTTTAAGGGAAATACCTTAAATACCTTCTTTAAAATCCTGTATATATATATATATATATATACACATACATACATACAGTATATATAGTAAAATCATGATGATCTGTGGAGATGATTCATATTTGCAGATATATATATATATATATATATATATATATATATATATATGTATATATGTATATATATGTATATATATATATATATATATATATATATATATATATATATATATATATATATATATATATATATATATATATATATATATATATATATATATATATATATATATATATATATATATATATATATATATATATATATATATATATATATATATATATATATATGTATATATATATATATATATATATATATATATATATATATATATATATATGTATATATATATATATATGTATATATATATATATATATATATATATATATATATATATACATATATATATATATATACATATATATACATATATACATATATATATATATATATATATATATATATATATATATATATATATATATATATATATATATATATATATATATATATACAGTGGAACCTTGACTTACGAGTACCCCAACTTACGAGTTTTTCGAGATACGAGCCGTCGCTCGGGCGGTTTATTGCTTTGAGATGCGAGCCGAGATCTGAGTTACGAGCTTTCGCCACCCGGTCACGTGGTTATCTTGCCGTGCAAGTACAGTATCTCTGTCGTAAAGCGCTGCATTTTTGTTTTCGCATGTTGGTTATTTTGAGTTTACGCCGCCAGGTGGGTTCTGGTCACGTGGTTATCTTGCCGTGCAAGTACAGTATCTCTGTCGTATAGCGCTGCATTTTTGTTTTCGCATGTTGGTTATTTTGAGTTTACGCCGCCAGGTGGGTTCCGGTCACGTGGTTATCTTGCCGTGCAAGTACAGTATCTCTGCCGTCAACTTGTTCAGAGTGCCGGCGATAGCTCGCCTTCTCTTTGTGGAAAACACGGTACTGAGAAGAAGAAGAGGATGATGTGCTTGGATATAAAACACGCAATCGTCGAAAAACATGAGCGAGGTGTCGAGGAGGACGTATATAACGGCAGAGGAGAAGAGCATGCCAGGCCACAACTTGTGGATATAAAACACGCAATCGTCGTGTTTTATATAAAACTTGTGCTTGGATATAAAACACGCAATCGTCGAAAAACATGAGCGAGGTGCCGAGGAGGACGTATATAACGGCAGAGGAGAAGAGCATGCCAGGCCACAACTTGTTCAGAGTGCCGGCGATAGCTCGCCTTCTCTTTGTGGAAAACACGGTACTGAGAAGAAGAAGAGGATGATGTGCTTGGATATAAAACACGCAATCGTCGAAAAACATGAGCGAGGTGCCGAGGAGGACGTATATAACGGCAGAGGACTTGTGTTGGTGCAGGAAACCACTTTTGCACTTGTATTAGTGTGGAAAAAACACTTTTTGCACTTGTGATAGTGTTGAAAAACCACTTTTTGCACTTGTGATAGTGTTGAAAAACCACTTTTTGCACTTGTGTTGGTGTTGAAAAACCACTTTTGCACTTGTATTAGTGTGGAAAACCACTTTTCGCACTTGTGTTAGTGTTGAAAAACCACTTTTCGCATTTGTGTTATTGTTGAAAAATCACTTTTCGCACTTGTGTTGGTGCAGGAAACCACTTTGGCACTTGTATTAGTGTGGAAAAACCACTTTTCGCACTTGTGTTAGTGTTGAAAACCACTTTTCGCACTTGTGTTAGTTAGTTAGGAGAAGAGCATGCCAGGCCACAACTTGTTCAGAGTGCCGGCGATAGCTCGCCTTCTCTTTGTGGAAAACACGGTACTGAGAAGAAGAAGAGGATGATGTGCTTGGATATAAAACACGCAATCGTCGAAAAACATGAGCGAGGTGTCGAGGAGGACGTATATAACGGCAGAGGAGAAGAGCATGCCAGGCCACAACTTGTGGATATAAAACACGCAATCGTCGTGTTTTATATAAAACTTGTGCTTGGATATAAAACACGCAATCGTCGAAAAACATGAGCGAGGTGCCGAGGAGGACGTATATAACGGCAGAGGAGAAGAGCATGCCAGGCCACAACTTGTTCAGAGTGCCGGCGATAGCTCGCCTTCTCTTTGTGGAAAACACGGTGAGATCCTTAACATCCAACAACTAATGGGACGCAAACGGGGCGCCCAGTTTAGCGGTACACACATTGATGAATCACCCTGCCTGTGATTCACCCATGACAGGTTATAGCTGGGTCGGGATTCAAACCCAGGCTGGACAGTTTAGACTTTAGAGTCAAGTGTGCGTACCTCCAGTCCAGGCCATCCTGCCAACTTGTATGCTGCATACAGGTGAAATATAAAGCGCGAGATATTTTTATATATACTGTATATTTAAAAAAAAATTGGTGTGGTTTTTGGCGGGCTGGAACGGATTAATAGCATTTCAATGCATTTTAATGGGGAAATTTGATTTGAGAAACGAGCAATTTGAGTTACGAGCTCGGTCACAGAACGAATTAAACTCGTAAGTCAAGGTTCCACTGTATATATATATATATATATATATATATATATATATATATATATATATATATATATATATATATATCTGCAAATATGAATTATTTCCACAGATCATGATTTTCCACGATAATATGGAAAAAAAAAAATTCTTTTCATAGTAATGCCTGATTTTTGCAAGATCATGCAAGTTAACAATTATGCCTCAGAAAGTTTCATTTCATTTAACGACAGCGAATCTTTAATCCAAGTCCAATCCATCAACATAGGAACTCGAGTCAATTTCAACCTGGAATCCAGCAATCAAGTTCTCCATCACAGTAAATAAACAACAGCTACATGTTGATGTAGCCATAATGATTTAATCTCGGACCAACTTCTATCCACTCATCCCAACTCTCTCTTCCTCAAAAATGGTAACTTCAACTGTCATCATGCCAGCTGGCTGGGTGTGGGTACCTCCCTCACCAGCCATGGCATCTCAGCAAAGGACTTCTGCGACTCACTGGGACTGACACAATCTGTCAATTTCCCGACCTGGATATCAGTCAACAGAGTATCATCTCTTCTAGACTTCGTTATGACTAACTTCCCTGCAAATGTCTGCTGTTCTTCTTCTGCTCTAATCGGTTCATCTGATCATGTGCTTGTTAAAGAGGACATCTCTCTGGACATTCTCAGAAAGCCTCCTCAGCGTCGAAGAGTCTGGCATTTCATTCAGGCCGACTGGCACGGTCTTCAAGCAGCCATCAATCATCTGGACTGGTCTCCCATCTCTACTGCCTCTGACATCAACTCTTCCTGGGAATTCTTCTAAAGTAAACTGCTCTCTCTCATGCACAGATTTATCCCATCTCATCTTCAGTTGTCATACCGTTCCTCCCGTCCATGGTACATGGAATCTTGTGGCGAGGCATTTGTCCTGAAACAACTTGCCTTTGCCTCATGGAAAGCTAATCCAAATGAAGGCAATCTCACTTCCTTCTCTCTACTCTCAAGACTGGCCTCTCAAACCTGTCTTCTTCCTCCAAATCGTGGTGGCGTCTGGTCAAATCTGTTTTTGGTGTTTGTTCCCCCTCCATCCCCTCCCTTACCTCAAATGGCTACACAGTTGACACCGCACATGACATAGCCGAATGCCTCAACTCTGTTTAACTCAAAATCTTGTGTCCCAAACCCACCTCTCTCTGTATCCACCTTACCCAGTCGAACCCAGATGCTCCTGGACTCTGTGTCCTTCTCTCCTGACAAGGTGGAAAAGTTTCTGTCAAACCTCGATTCTGATTCTGCAACTGGACCAGACGGCATCAGCTCACGGGTCCTAAAATCCTGCTCTGCCGCTCTTTCACACCCTCTCTCTATTCTCTTCACCCTCTCTTTTGCTCAAGGTCATCTACCATCTGCTTGGAAATCAGACAACATCACCGCTTTACACAAAAAAGGTGAAAAAACAGATCCTTGCAACTACAGACCAATCAGCCTGCTCCCAATCATCAGCAAGGTCATGGAATCAATCATCGCTTCTGATATCAAATCCTTCCTCTTCTCCAATGGCTTGATCTCTGATCATCAATTTGGATTCAGACCAGGTCATTCTACTCTGGACATGTTGCTTCTGCTGTCTTAACAATGGATGGAGGACCTCAACACCAAACAGGAAATCAGAGCCGTCTCCCTTGGCATATCCCGTGCCTTCAATAGTCTGGCACCCCGCCCTGCTCACCAAACTCTCCTCTTATGGTATCCATGGAAATCTCCACGAATGGCTTGCGGACTTCCTTTCCGGTCGCTGTCCACGTGTGGCCATGAATGGAATTCTCTCATCTCCCCTTCCTGTTCAGGTTGGAGTTCCTCAAGGCTGTGTTCTGGGCGCTGTGCTTTTTTTGGTATTCATCAATGATCTTTCTGACTCTCTGGAAAATCCTCTCTATCTCTTTGCTGATGACTCCACTCTCTGCCGCTCCATATCTCAACCCTCAGATCGACAGGCAGCAGCCTCTTCAATCTCTGCAGAGCTGGACAAAATCACAAACTGGTCAAACAAGTGGAACGTGTCTTTCAATCCTGACAAATCTCACACTCTCACTATATCTCTCCGAAAATACCATTTGTAAAACCCTCCCATCTACTTTCTCAACAATTCTCTTGAATAAGTTCTGTCACTCAAGCTTTTGGGTCTCACTATTAGCCATGATCTTTCCTGGGAAAACCACATTTCCAAGCTGGCCTCCAAAGTCAGTCGCCGACTGGGCATCCTCCGTCGTGTGAAGGCCTTCGTTGGCACACCTGGGCTCCTCACCACATACAAGACTTTCATCGGTAGCTCAATGGAATGCTGCTCTCCACTCTGGGCTGGTGCTCCTGCCTCACACCTAGCTCGGCTTCACACTGTAGAAACCAAAGCTTTCAGGATCATTGGTATCTCCCGCGATGAAGCTGATTCTGAGGGCCTTTCACTCTCTCACTGCAGGCAACTTGGTGGTCTTTCTGTCTTCTACCGACTCCTCTCTGGCCTTGCTCCCCCTGCTCTGTCTGTGCTCTATCTCCCAAATATTCCTGCAGGATGCACAAGAACTGCCAGCAACCCTCTTCTGGTTAAACTGCCAAAATCAAGACTCTCTGCTCACCTTCACTCTTTTATTCCTATTTTTTCACACCTCTGGAACAAACTCCCACACTCTCTTCAATCCCACTCCTCCCGCCAGGTCTTCAAAACAGCTGTTCACCACCATCTCTTATCTTCCACCATCCAAAACCTTCATCTTTTCTACCCCCGTTAATACACCCCAAATCCACATCTTTCAATGTCCGACTTCATTCCTGAAATTCATTGTTGTGTCAATTTGTTTTGTACCATGTACCCCTTCCCTCCCCCCCAACCCCCAGCCCTCTCCCTTTGAACAAATCTCCCGATGTCCCTGTTCTCTACTGTTGTGCTTGTGTGCTTCCCTCTCTCTCCCCATCTTGTCTCCCACGCTCTCTCTCCCTATCTTGTCTCCCCCTCCCTTTATTGTTTTTTGTGTCCGTTTATGTTTTTTGTGTTTTATGTGCTAATATGTGTTTGATGTGCTAGCTCTTAAACGAGCCTCGATCTTGTTTACAAAAAAAAAAAAAAAAAAACCTTTACATCGAACCCCCACTCCTCACCAATGACAGCATCCTTCCTTTGTGAGTCAGAGCACTCCAATGGTTGCAAAAGCCAATTCATAGGTATCCAACTTTGGTGTGTACCTTGAAGATGAGGTCTGTTACGAAGTAAGCAATGCACCAGGAACACAGTTTTTGCGCGCAATCGTGGAGACTCGTTCTGCAGGCTCCTGAGCAACAAGGAACAACCGTCCTTCTCCACAAACTCGTGCAGCGCTGCCTCACTTTCACGCACAATGCCTGCGCCAACAAGGAACACAGCAAAGCATTAACCTGTTCCTGCAATTCTGATTATCATGCACCATACTGTATTACAGAGCATCGGTGCTGCCAAAGCAGATTCTTGGCAAGGGTCATACTGGGCGATTTCCCATTACTTTCCCAAGAGTAGTTTGGGTAGGAATTTTGAAATTTGTTCAGGGTGCCGGCGATAGCTAGTGAAGGACATCGTCAGGCTAGATGGCTTTGAGGCAAGTGTGCGTACCTCTAGGGCTGAGGCCATCCTGCCACTTCATGCAATAGTATATTTATAATCGCGAATAATGTGCCGACGTAGTGCCTACAGACACATGTAGACTCCAAGCTATGGCTCCATACAGTGGTGGCCAAAAATATTGGCACCCTTGCACTTTTTTCAAATAATGCACTATTTTTCCAGAAAATTGTTGACATTAAAAAATCTTTTGGTATCCACATACGTATTTCTTTGGTTTGCAGTGGAACAAAACAAAAAAAGCTGAAAAAAAATCACTGAATCTTAGCTTATGCTACACAGAAATCCTAAAATGGCCCAGACAATATTATTGACACCTTTTAGAAGTTGTTAGAAATAATTAGATTTCAAGCAGGTGATTCTCCTTTACTTTGGAATTGAACTCACCTGTGGTGAGTTGCAGGTGCATGCAACATAAAAATCACCCATTGAACCAGTTTGAATGGAGAAAAGGAGTCATTGTGCTGTTTTGTGTCACTGTGTGTACCACAATGAGCATGGAGAAAAGAAAGAAAACCAGACAATTATCTGAGGAGGTCAGACACAAGATTGTAGCCAAGCATGGACAATCTCAAGGCTACAAGTCCTCCAGAGACCTTGATATTCCTGTGTCCACCGTACGCAATGTTATCAGGAAGTTTAAGGCCCATGGCACTGTAGCCAACCTTCCTGGACGTGGCCGCAAGAGAAAACTTGATCGAAGATTGCAGCGAAGGATTGTTTGAATGGTGGAGAAAGCACCTCAATAAACTGCTAAACAGATTCAAGCTGACCTTCAGACACAAGGTACGACAGTTTCAACTTGCACTATCCATCGTCAACTGAATGAAAGGGTGTTCTACGGTAGGAGACCCAGGAGGACCCCACTGCTGAGAGAGACATAAGACACACGTGAACAAGCCAAAATCCTTCTGGGAGAATGTCCTGTGGACAGATGAGACCAAATTAGAGCTTTTGGGTAAAGCACATCATCTCTATTTTTACAGAAAACAAAATGAGGCCTTCAAAGAAAAGAACACCTTCCCTACAGACAAACATGGAGGAGGTTCAGGGATGTTTTGGGGTTGCTGTGCTGCCTCTGGCACTGGGTGGCTTGAATGTGTACATGGCATCATGAAATCAAGAGATTACCAAAGCATTTTGGAGCACAATGTTCAACCCAGTGTCAGAAAGCTGGGTCTCCGTCAAAGGTCATGGGTCTTGCAGCAGGACAATGACCCCAAACACACTTCAGAAAGCACCCAGGAATGATTCAAGACAAAACGCTGGACTGTTCTGAAGTGGCCAGCAATGAGTCCAGATCTAAATCCCATTGAACACATGTGGGGAGATCTGAAAACAGCAGTTGGGAGAAGGGACCCTTCAAATCTGGGAGAACTGTGGCAGTTTGCACAAGATGAGTGGGCCAATCTGCTGGTAGAGAGGTGTAGGAAGCTCATTCATGGCTATGGGAAGCGCTTGACTGCAGCTACTTTGTCCAAATGCCGTGCTACCAAATATTAAGTCGATGGTGTCAATAATTTTGTCAATGCCATTTCTTTTTATTTTCAAGGATATATTACATTCTGAATAAAAAACAAAGGTTCTGTAATATTAACAGTGAAATATAGAATTGTGGAGAACAAATACTTTTGTCGATTTCAACTTGTTTTTCGAGAAAATTGTGAGTTATTTGAAAAAAGTGCAAGGGTGCCAATATTTTTGGCCACGACTGTATAACCAATTAAGTTTTCTTTTCAGCAAAGTATTTTTAAGCAATGAATGGATAAGACTCATGTTGGAACCATGCGGAACTGATGGCACCTTCAGGACCGTGCTTTCAAATGGCAAATGGTACGAGCAATCCTCAAATCAATACCAGAGCTATGAGCATGACTTGCAATCGAGTATACATACACCCAATAGCGTATGGGTTTCTGGTTCCATTATGAAAATAAATAAATAAATAACAGGCTTGGTTAGTCCCGTCCCCACAAAGCAGAAACTCACAGGAGACAGCTAAAAGAGCCTTGAGCCTGACAACCTCATCTATGTCTTTATCCACAAGATCCAGCAAAGTTTGAAGACCCCCAAGACTCAAGACACAAGATTGAACCGTGGGTTCATTCTGGGCACAAGTTGCAACCAACTCCGCTGCACGATGTCGAAGAGAGGGAGCCGAGGAAAGCAAGGGTCCTGTAAACACCACGTCCATACCGCCAAGCTTGCAAAAGTCTGCCGTGAAGTAGAGCGAGGGAGCGGCAGGGGATCAAGAGGGAGTGGGTACAGGAAACACGGAGGGAAAGAGTGAAAACGTCGCTTATATTGCGTTCAACCGACTTTACAAAATCTCATTAGGTTGGCTCAATCCATAGTTAATAAACCTTGAGGCAGTAGCTGCTCGATGTATTCAATTGGATCGTGGTGCAGGTTTAGTAGGCCAAACAGCTCGTCTCAAGGTTACCTGTATGCTGTCTAATGACTTTATATAATACTGAAGACAATTACTCTGCACAGGTAAAATAGATGGCTGAAAATCCCTACCTCGAGAATAGTCTACAATTTCGGTGATTTCCAGAAGCGTGTCTAGTGCCCTCTCCTGCCTTTGAACTCTTTTGTCCCACTCTTCCTCTTCCTCGTTCTTTTCCCGACTGCTGCCCTCTTCTTTTTTCCCGTTTGGCTCGACTTCCAGCAGAGAAATTGCCTGTTTCATTAGCTGTACATCGTCGCTGGGACAGCACAACTCTCCAAAGGCATTCATTAACCATTGCTGGTTCTAAGGGAGAAAACAGGTGAGGAAAGGTACCAGGTAACACAACTGAAATTGCAATTGGAGCAGGTACATGGAGTATTGGTGGGGTGTGATTGGTAAGGGGGAAACAAAAGCAGTCATAAAGAACCAGAATAGGACATCTTCCAGAAATGGGAGAGGAGTGGCTGGATAATAAGCATCGGAATTCATAGAACTATGCAATGCACCACGATGGGCAGGACCGTATTATATTTATATATTAAAAAGTATATCTATGTATTCCACAAGCAGAATTTGCAGGTGTTGACTCCCCCCCATTCAGACCAACATGTAGATGCTCCAAAAGAAAACTACAGGATGGGCCCTATATGCTTACTTATTGATAATTACCTCTGCTGACATTGCAGAATGTTCAGTATTAGTGGTTCCGGCAGCTCCACGAATAGATGTCACAGCACGAAGTAAACCTGGTAAGTCACGCACAGGCTGCACCTGGATCTGCTGCTGGGGCTGCACCTGGAGCTGTTGCTGGGGATGCACCTGGAGCTGTTGCTGGGGATGCACCTGGATCTGCTGCTGGGGCTGCACCTGGATCTGCTGCTGGGGCTGCACCTGGATCTGCTGCTGGGGCTGCACCTGGATCTGCTGCTGGGGCTGCATCTGGAGCTGGGGTTGCACCTGGATCTGCTGCTGGGGCTGCATCTGGAGCTGCTGCTGGGGCTGCACCTGGAGCTGCTGTTGGGGCTGCACCTGGATCTGCTGCTGGGGCTGCACCTGGATCTGCTGCTGGGGCTGCATCTGGATCTGCTGCTGGGGCTGCATCTGGAGCTGCTGCTGGGGCTGCACCTGTAGCTGCTGTTGGGGCTGCACCTGGATCTGCTGCTGGGGCTGCACCTGGATCTGCTGCTGGGGCTTCACCTGGAGCTGCTGCTGGGGCTGCACCTGGATCTGCTGCTGGGGCTGCACCTGGATCTGCTGCTGGGGCTGCATCTGGAGCTGGGGTTGCACCTGGATCTGCTGCTGGGGCTGCATCTGGAGCTGGGGCTGCATCTGGAGCTGCTGCTGGGGCTGCACCCGGAGCTGGGGCTGCATCTGGATCTGCTGCTGGGGCTGCACCTGGATCTGCATCTGGAGCTGGGGCTGCATCTGGAGCTGCTGCTGGGGCTGAAGATGCACCTGGACCTGCTGCTGGGGATGTACCTGGACCTGGAGGTTGACTTGCGAATTGTCACTCACGTTCTCTCTGTCAGCCATAGCGATTACTGCCTTTACGGAGTCAAATTTGAAATACCTCGACACGAGAACTAGAAGCCGAAAGGATATAAAACCTCAAGGACACCACGTGCGAACTCCCCAAACGAACCAGATTATAAAGCAAAGTAATTGATCAAATTCGAAAATGAAAAAGTCAATTTATGACGTTAATATCAAAGATTCGTCACCATTAGGAAAATCTGCGAAAGAAATCCTTCAATAAACTAGTCGCATGTAAACATCCCGGTTTCAACGGTTCCACTTCCACGTGCGACGTGATGACGCCACATAAATGTTAACTGTAGTTGTTTAATTTGTCAAAACCCATCAGTTTAATCTGTAAAAGTATCGCAATATGCATTTGTAAACGATATTAAAATATCAAGATAAAACGTTTACGAAACTTGATTGATAAATTGCTGTGTAGGAGAAGAAGAAGAAGAAGATTGATTGACATGTTGCAACGTCGCATTTTAGACGAAATTTATATTAATGTTTTTTTAGTAATATCCATTGGTATTTTAAATACTGCTTATAATTTGAAAGCGTAATGTAATACACTATCAATATCGAGACAGATATCCATACGTCACTTCCTTTGCGTCATGAGTTGCGCAACAAACTGAAAGGAAAATAAAAATGTCATCGTTGTGAGAATCACTCTGGAAATAAAAGATATACTTCCTCATTCAAACTTAGCATAACTAAATTTATGGTTAATTGGCTGATTTAAGATTTTAAGAACTTTATAAATACGAGGCTTATTCAATTTCCACATTCAAAGTAGTCTTCTTCTTCTTATAGTTCTGCTTAATGTTAATATTATTATTATTATTATTATTATTATTATTATTTATTATTATTATTATTATTCCAATAAAGTGCGGAGACCTCCAAGGATTGGATTTTGTACAGCATTTGTTTCAACTCAATGCTGAATAAAGCAAGTACGAGCAAGCTAATTGTAGCTCTCGAAGCCAACCAGCCGCCATCTTACAATGCCCAAGAACACATACAGAATGAAACATCAATACTTTAGCATGGGAGACTGCGAAGTTGAACCCACATCGATGATACAAAGTGTTGATTTCAAATGAACATCAAATTTTCCAACCAAGCTTTACTAATATTACTTTTATCTTTTGCTATCTGAAGACATCCATAATGATATAATGATACAAGTGCAGCTAAAAGCGTTGTACAGCATCAGACGTTGTATTTGTATACTCCATTTTTCAGTTCGGAGCGTTGGTTTCTCGGTTTTGTTTTAACTTTTAGAATTTTTGTGCCCTGCAAATTAGGTAACTGGCTTCACAAAAAAAACAAGTCTAAAATTCCGTTTATATTCATAATAATCTGTAATGCGAATAACTTACGAATGTAAAAAGGGGAGTTTTTGAACTTCCGGTTTCAGAAGATAAAGGGGGCGGAGCGGGGACGTCATTGGGCGTCGGGTACTCGGGTGTTATCTGTTATTGCTTCGCGGGGTTTCAAACGTGCACAAAGTATTACTAGGTACGTATAATCCAAAACGCAAAAGGTGGGTTATTTTTAATTAATGTCATACAATTACTTACAATTAACTTCGCAATTGAATCAACAATTTTGATTGCATTTAGGTGTAAATTGAGTAGCATGTAAAATATAAATTTACATTTCAGAAAGGAGCAACAATATTATTATTGGTGTAGCCGCTCATGTTTATGTCATCAGCTTTTACGCTTTTTTCGAACGATAAATGTGACGTCATGACGTCAAAAGTATTTTCCCAATGAAACATTCACCCTGATCCTGAGGATACATGTTTCACCTCGACCAGACGACCATTCGGAAGTGACAAAGGAAGACGAAGAGTGTCAGTTATAACTGACATCCATGCAGGTGCAATGATGTCCACATGTTGTTATTTACGTCACTTTACACTTCAGCTTTTGCGTTTTGGCAGATACTTTGATCTCTGTGATGAAATATATAAGTAACGATTGTCTTTAAAAGAAACTGGGCGCTCATGTCCACACCATTCTTCATGCTTATCACTGACGGTCTCAGTATGTCAGTGATGAATGATCGTCTGGATGAGGCTGAAACTAAGGGTTGAAGGAACAGCGCTCCAACGCGAGTCGAAAGAATTGACGCGACCAAAGACGGAATTCGTCCGAGTTGCTTTATTGAAACAAAACAGCTCAGGTATTCTCACAAGCCCGTTTATCGGGCAGCAATATATATACACATTTATGTCGGGAAGTTTGCCCGGCAAAAGCTATACCGGGCATGCCCGGGTATCAAGGGCGAGCCTTGGAAAGGCGAGTCTGGACCTGCCCGGGCGTGTTTGGCTGCGGCCTGGCAAGTCGAGGCTGGGCGTGCCCGGGCGCTCTGGACGAGCCCTGGAAAGGCGATAGCGGGCATGCCCGGACGCTCTGGGCGAGCCCTGGAAAGGCGATAGCGGGCATGCCCGGACGCTCTGGGCGAGCCCTGAAAAGGCGATAGCGGGCATGCCCGGATGCTCTGGGCGAGCCCTGGAAAGGCGAGAGCGGGCATGCCCGGGAAAGACGAGACCGGGCGTGCCCGGGAGGTTCGGGCGTGCCCGGGAACAGTGAGTCCGGGCATGCCCGGGAAAGGCGCGTCTGGCCGTGTTCTGGCCGGTGCAAGGCGATTGTGTGCATCCAGCGGTAACCGCTACACACGCCCCTCCAGAATCGACCTGCACCGGCAGGGTCAATTTAAGGGGGGTCCGGATGACCCGGCCGAAGCGACCCCTGGAGGGTCGTGGGGAGGGGTCCGACGTGTTGGTGGGTGGTCGAGCGGGGGGAACTGTGGACGGGGGGCGGCCTCGCCGCGGAAGAAGGGCCAACCGTGGTGGTCGGTCGACGTCCATGTGCGCCGGTTTGAGGCGGTCCACAGAAATCCGGTCCGGCCGGCCGCCGAAGTCGACGATGAAAGACTTGTCGCCCTGTTGCAGGACCCGGAAGGGCCCGTCGTACGGCGGCCGGAGTGGCCCCCGGTGCGCGTCATGACGCACAAAGACGTACTCCGCTGTGCGAAGCGCCGGGGGGGACGTAGGACTGGGGGCCACCGTGGCGGGACGTCGGCACGGGGGCAAATCGTCGGGCGGCCTCCTGGAGGTCCGAGCGCTGGCGAGCGGCGGACCAGGGACTGGTAGCGTCGGGCACAAATTCGCCCGGGACGCGGAGCGGCTGGCCGTAGACGAGCTCGGCGGCGGACGCCTGGAGGTCTTCCTTGGGGGCCGTGCGAAGGCCCAAAAGGACCCACGGCAGCCGGTCGGCCCAACCGTCGTCCTGAAGGCCGGCCATGAGTGCGGCCTTCATGGAGCGGTGAAACCGCTCGCACAACCCGTTGGCTTGGGGGTGGTAGGCCGTGGTGCTGTGCAGCGTGACCCCCAACGAACGGGCGACCGCGCCCCAAAGCTCAGACGTGAACTGTGGGCCGCGGTCGGACGAGATGTCCGCTGGTGCGCCGAAGCGCGTGACCCAGGTGGCGATGAACGCCTGCGCCACGTCGGCGGTGGTGGTGGAGGCGAGGGGCACGGCCTCCGGCCACCTGGTGGTCCTGTCCACCATGGTGAGCAGGTGGGTGAACCCCCGCGAGGGGGGCAGGGGACCCACCAGGTCCACGTGGACGTGGTCGAAACGCCGTTCAGGCACGGCGAAAGGTGCCAGCGGGGCCTGGGTGTGGCGGTGGACCTTGACCCGCTGGCAGGCCGTGCAGGCGTTGGCCCAGTCGCGGATGTTTCGTCGAAGGCCGTGCCAGACGAAACGCGCCGACACCAGCTTCTGAGAAGCTTTCCGGCCCGGGTGAGAAAGGCCGTGGATGGAGGCGAAGATGCGGCGCTGCCAGGAAACGGGCACGATGGGGCGAGGCTGGCCCTGGGAGACGTCGCAGAGCAGGACGGTGCCCGCGAAGGGAATGTCGGCCAGGCGGAGGCCCGTGTCCGCCGCACGGAGTGCCTGCACCGAGGCGTCGGTGGTCTGGTCGGCCGCCATGAGCGCGAAGTCCACGCCGAGGTGGACCGCGTTCGCGCTGGCCCGAGAAAGACAGTTGGCCACGGCGTTGTCTTTGCCGGCGACGTGCCGGATGTCCGTGGTGAATTCCGACACGGCGGAGAGGTGGCGCTGCTGGCGGGCCGACCACGGCTCCGTGGCCTTGGCCATTGCGTAGACCAACGGCTTGTGGTCGACGAAAGCCGTGAACGGGCGGCCCTCCAGGAGGTGTCGGAAATGGCGAACGGCCAGGAATAGCCCGAGCAGCTCGCGGTCGAACGTGCTGTAGTTTAACTCGTTCGGCCGGAGTTGCCGGCTGAAAAAAGCGAGTGGCTGCCAAACCCCGTCCACCCATTGCTCATGGACGGCGCCCACCGCGTAGTTGGAGGCGTCCGTAGTGAGGGCGATGGGCGCGTTGAGCACCGGGTGAGCCAGCAGCGTTGCGTCGGCGAGGGCCCGTTTGGCGCTGGCGAAGGCCGCGTCCATGGCCGCGGACCAAACAATGTCATGCTTGGCCGGCTTGCCCCGGAGGGCCTCGTAAAGGGGCCGCATGAGCTGAGCAGCGCGGGGCACGAATCGGTGATAAAAATTCACCATGCCGAGGAACTCTTGGAGGGCCTTGATGGAACGGGGACGCGGGAACGTGGTGATGGCCTCGACCTTGGTCGGCAGCGGCACGGCCCCGGTCTTGGTGATGCGGTGGCCCAAAAAGTCAACGGTCATCGCGCCGAAGTGGCATTTGACCGGGTTGACAATTAAGCCGTGCTCGCTGAGGCGACCGAACAGTGTTCGGAGGTGGAGGAGGTGCTCGGCGCGGGACGTGCTGGCGATGAGGATATCGTCCAGATAGACGAAAAGAAACGGCAGGTCGCGCAGCACGCCGTCCATCAAGCGCTGGAACGCCTGGGCCGCGTTCTTGAGGCCAAACGGCATCTGCAAAAATTCGAACAGGCCGAACGGCGTGATGACGGCCGTCTTCGGGACGTCGGCCGCACGGACAGGTACCTGGTGGTAGCCCCGTATCAGGTCAATTTTCGAAAAGATGACCCGCCCCGCCAAACGGGCGGAAAAGTCCTGAATATGCGGGATCGGGTACCTGTCGGGGGTGGTAGCGTCGTTGAGACGGCGGTTGTCGCCACACGGGCGCCATCCACCCCCCGGCTTTGGCACGATGTGCAGTGGCGAGGCCCACGCGCTATCGGAGCGCCGCACGATGCCGAGGTGCTCCAACGCGTCGAACTCGGCCTTCGCCATGGCGAGCTTGGCCGGGTCGAGGCGGCGGGCCCTGGCGTAGACCGGCGGGCCCGTAGTGGGTATGTGGTGCTCGATCCCGTGCCGCACCGCGACGGCCGAAAACGTCGGCCACGTGAGGGCCGGGAATTCCGCGAGCAGGCGAGCGAACTCGTTCGCTGCCGGGAGGGCGCACGCCAGTTCGGTCGGCGCGGAGCTGCTCATCGTGCACGCCAGGGAGCTGAAGGTCTTGGCGTTGACAAGGCGACGACGTTTGACGTCGACCAGCAGCCCGTGCGCGCAGAGGAAGTCGGCGCCCAGCAAAGCCATGGGGACGCAGGCGGTCACAAAAGTCCATTGAAAACGCTGGCTGCCGAAGCAGAGGGTGACGACGCGTGGGCCGAAAGTGCGTATGGCCGAGCCATTAGCAGCGACCAAAGAGGGGCCGCAAACGGCGTCCCGCCTGTCCTGCTCGGAGGCGGGTATGACGCTCAGTTGGGCGCCGGTGTCACACAGGAAACGCCGCCCAGACGCTTTGTCCCGAATAAACAGCAAGTTGCCCGAGTGGCCGGCGCTCATTGCTGGGAATGAACGCCGGCCCGGCCGTTTCCCGACCTGCCGAAAGTGCACGGGGGCCGGCACGTCCGAGCCTTGTGTCCGAACCTGGCGTGGTAATAACACCACGCCCGGTCAGGTGGAGGCCCCGGCCGTCGTGTCGGAAGCGGGCGGTGCGGCGTGGCGGCCGCCAGTTGCACCGGCAGTTCGGCCTCCAACCGCGCAGGGCGCTCGGGTGTCGTGGGCGTCGCCTCGGACGGCGGCGGGCTCCAGGTAACCGCGCCGATGTGCTGGCCCGCCGAGGAGATCTTATCGGCTTCCCTGGCGAGGGCGCGGGAATCCGTGATCAACGTGCCAGCCAGGGCGAGGCGTACCGGGTGAGGCAGCTGGCGAAGGAACAGCTCGCGGAACAGAAAATCCGGAGAGTGCTCACCGAGCAACGAAAGCATATCGTCCATGCTCTCGGACGGGCGCGTGTCGCCGAGCTCGGGCAGAGCGAGCAGGCGCCGTGCGCGTGCTGCCGGTGAGAGGGCGAAAGCGTCGAGGAGGAGTGTCTTCAGCGCGTCGTATTTGTCAGCAGCCGGCGGGTGCTCGAGGAGGCTCAAGGCGCGGGCCGCGGTGGCGGAACCGAGCGCCGCCACAACATGGTGGAAGCAGGTGTCGTCCGCGGTGATGCCTCGCAGGGCGAACTGAGAGTCCGCCTGAGCGAACCAAACAGCCGCGTGAGCCTCCCAGAAGGTAGGCAGTTTAAGCGTCACTGCCGTATCCATGTCGGTAGGTCACCAATGAAGGAACAGCGCTCCAACGCGAGTCGAAAGAATTCACGCGACCAAAGACGGAATTCGTCCGAGTTGCTTTATTGAAACAAAACAGCTCAGGTATTCTCACAAGCCCGTTTATCGGGCAGCAATATATATACACATTTATGTCGGGAAGTTTGCCCGGCAAAAGCTATACCGGGCATGCCCGGGTGTCAAGGGCGAGCCTTGGAAAGGCGAGTCTGGACCTGCCCGGGCGTGTTTGGCTGCGGCCTGGCAAGTCGAGGCTGGGCGTGCCCGGGCGCTCTGGACGAGCCCTGGAAAGGCGATAGCGGGCATGCCCGGACGCTCTGGGCGAGCCCTGGAAAGGCGATAGCGGGCATGCCCGGACGCTCTGGGCGAGCCCTGAAAAGGCGATAGCGGGCATGCCCGGACGCTCTGGGCGAGCCCTGGAAAGGCGAGAGCGGGCATGCCCGGGAAAGACGAGACCGGGCGTGCCCGGGAGGTTCGGGCGTGCCCGGGAACAGTGAGTCCGGGCATGCCCGGGAGAGGCGCGTCTGGCCGTGTTCTGGCCGGTGCAAGGCGATTGTGTGCATCCAGTGGTAACCGCTACAGGGTCATATTTGCCAAATTTATTTTTGTCTTTTTACATTTTTTGGTACCTGTAGTGATGGAAACTAATGTACACGTAATAAATGTACGGGTAAAAATATCGGCTTGCCACGTTTAGAAAGCTATCAGTTTCATCACAAAAAATGATTGCAGTAGATCTAGGTGTGAAATATACATTTTGTATGAGATATATAGATTGTAGTAGATCTAGGTAGGAAATGCACATTTTATATGAACTGTATAGATTGCAGTAGATGTAGGTGTGAAATGTACATTTTGTAAATGAAAATGGTGTATACTGTATAACCTGTTGCAGGAGAACAATCAAACTCGTTCAAAACTTGCAGAGATGGTGTGTGTGTGTGTGTGTGTGTGTGTGTGTGTGTGTGTGTGTGTGTGTGTGTGTGTGTGTGTGTGTGTGTGTGTGTGTGTGTGTGTGTGTGTGTGTGTGTGTGTGTGTGTGTGTGTGTGTGTGTGTGTGTGTGTGTGTGTGTGTGTGTGTGTGTGTGTGTGTGTGTGTGTGTGTGTGTGTGTGTGTGTGTGTGTGTGTGTATATATATATATATATATATACATTGTTTCGGACCGCGGATAAGTTGTTGGTTTGCCGAGCGGATAGCCCCGCGGCCCTAACAGTTACCCCGACTAACCCGATTCCCGAACGTTGGCCGGATCGAGCCACAGGTATTCAATAGGGAAAAGACAAAGGCGACACGGATGTGAAGAAGAAGAAGACAAAAAGGTTGGAAATACTACTAAATTTATTCCTACTATTTACACGCTCAAAGTAACCAAGGAGAAGGAAGGATAATAAAATAATATACAGAAGAATCAGAGACACAGTGCAATTATTAGCTTACCTACAGTCTTAATTATTACCCAGGGACAGAACAAACAAAGACAGACTCACGCGGGGAATGATGATAGGAATGGCAGGAGGTGGATGGCTGGAGGGGGAGGAAGGTTCAGCTGGACCCGCAGCACGGTCTGGTCGGGGATTAGCAACCGCCGCCCCTTTCTCGATCGGCGCGTTTCGCAGCCGCTGTTCCTTCGCGGCCCCGTTCGAAACTGCCGTCAAGGCCCCGAAACTGCTGTGGCTGAAGCTGCTGTGGCTGCTGCTGCTGTGGCTGAAGCTGCTGTGGCTGAACTTGCGGTGGCTGGAGCTGCTCTTTCCGGGATCCCTAACTCAACTCTTCTCAACTCAACTCAACTCTTCTCGTACTCAACTCAACTCTTCTCGTACTCAACTCCTGCTCAGTCCAACCACACTCGCTTAGTCCAACCACTCAACTCAACAACTCAACAACTCCCTTGCTTAGTCCAACCACACAACTCAACAACTCAACAACTCCCTTGCTTAGTCCAACCACGCACTCGGCTCTTGCGCGCGCGCTTTTATAGCGCCTCAGGCGATCAAGCCGCCGGCCTTCAGGACACGCCCCTCGGTCAGCTCGCCTCGGCCCTGATTGGTGGGCACAGGCCCTCTGACTCCACCCTTGATGACGATGGGCGGGCACGCCCTTCTTCCCCGAGCTGAGCACATGCTTAATGGCGGCTATTGTAGTTGGCAATATAAGTTTTGGGAGTGGGAATGGGGCATGAAAGGGAATCTATCTTATTTCACTTGGTGCAATGGAGTGTCATCTTAATGGAAGACAAGGCCTTACCCTAATACACATAATAAGGAAATAAACTACTGAACAGGGATATTATGGTGTCCTTCATGTATGCTTTATGGAACTAACTACGGGAACGTCCTTTGACCTTTATACAACACTGGAGTAAGGAGGGCGATATTTTACCACAATTTACACTACAACAACAAAAAAAACAAAAACATTCTCATATCCACAACACTGCACCCTCCTCCTCTTAGGCACGTTCCGGGCCTATAACTTTAACTTTTAGTGTGGCACGTAGGTGTAGTTCCCTCTACATTTAACCTGACCCTGAGTGCGACAGTTTTAAAACATAAATAAATATGTCCCGCTGCTCCATTGCACCCTGCCTAACAGATGCACGCCCACAGCTAACCGAATTGCGGAATGGTCTTCAAACTATACATTGACGGTGGGGATCATTATTTACAATGGCGCTACTTTATTTACAAAACGCAACCCAGGACCTGTGATTGTTCTTTCTGGGGGGGGAGACAGTCTGCTTTGCATCGACGCACCATGCAGCACCCAAAACGCACCAAAGCACCCTCAAGCACCAATCGGTGCACAGTCATCATAGTTCATGAATAAAAATAACCAAACAACCCCTAACCCTGCTGGTGGTCTCTTGCTCTTCGGCTCCCTCTGCTGGCTATTACTATCTTCCAGATGTTGTCATCTTCTTTGCTGGCGGCCTATTTGCAATAAAACTTGCACCCAACGTGTCCATTTTTATTTTATTTATGGCCCACAGGGCCGACTAGTGTGGTTCACCTGTGGGGCATCGGTGCCCTGTGGCCAAGGTCCGCCAGCAAGATCTCGGGCCTTCATGGCCGGTTCCAGCAGAGGGGCCATGCCCCAACCCATGGGGTCCATAAGTGGTGCTCAGCCACAGACATGTGGTCCATAATGTGGTGCATCGATGCAGACAGCTGTGGTTGCGAGAGGTTCGGGCGCACAATGGCCGACTCACGCACGCTCCCCTCGGCGCCCAGTGGCGCACAGGTCCTCATGTGGGAGACAAAGGGGGGAAAAGACAGATGAGCGAGGGGTAAGGTCACAAGGGTACACATCAATAAGGCAATGCAAGGTGAAGTGCGTACGGAGAGTGAAGTGAGAAAGCTCGTCCCTACCGTACGTCACCCCCCCTGTCACCTACACTACCCTTGCCCTTACCCCATATGTACAACAATCTACACATTTACAAATCCGTCGCTACCGTCACATCTTCCCCCTATACCAAATTCGTCTTCACTCCCTCTACTTCAAAATTTGCCATCACCAATTCATCATCAATCCTCATAAGGAGGGAGAGATGGAACAACAAAGCACAATGTCACACCCACGTCATGATGCGTCTCACATTCCAAACATCTGCACAATAAAAATAATAAAACATGGCATGGTGTGGAGGTACGTCATCCCAGGTGAGTGGATGTAGATGGTGCGAGGAGATTCCTAATCCTAACTATCCTCTAAATGACTTTAACACACTTTACACTACCCGGGGTCTTTCCCTGCCAAACCATTGGCAATCTTACTCTATGGGTTCTAAAAACCAATTCCCATTGACCAAACTGTGGTGCTTCTCAATTTGGGGTCTCACTCCCCCGATGCCACTCCCTGTGCCCTTGCACAATTTTAGGACTGGGACGTGTAGCTCTCCCAGCAGGCCTACCCACCTGCACACCTCCACCACTGCAGTTGCCACCTGAGCTTACCTAGCTCCTCACCCTAACCTAACTAACTGGGGAAGGCCCCTCCTGGCTCTGTCACCCCTTGGTGCCCTCTGGCACTGGGCTACCCGGGTCCGTCCTCCGGATCCTCAGGCCCCATCCACAACAACTCTACCGGCTCCCAGAGCCCACCTGCGGCCTCACCTGGCCGACATCCTCACAGTGGTGGAGTGCCCAAACCAACTACACACACTAACAGGCTACACACCCAGCCATTTCCACAACACTAATGCACCCATCCAAACACCATTCTTTCACCTCGCACCACAGATGCCAATATCCAACCACAATTTACCTGTACCCTCTACCTAACACTTACACTACCCTCCCGGGTATTCGTGATGGGGGTCCATCCTCCTTTCCCCCATCCACACCTTCGCACCATCCACTCCACTCCACAGTTTCCATCATACTCACTCCACGACCATCCATTCCAATACTCCATATATTCCAGACTACCATTTATTCCATACACCCGTTGTTGCACACCTGTGCAATCACACCTGGTGCCACCTGCACCCTCCTCCTCTTCCTGGACCATTTGGTCAGCACAACTCACATCACTATCACTCACTCAAACACTGCTCCACACACCTGTCCAGTTGCACACCTGTGCAATCACACCTGTTCCTCACAATCACAATCAGTTACTCATACACTGCTCAATACACTTGAATACACCTCCAACACTCACGCGGCATCATCTGAACTACCTGTTGCCCTGCTAACTTAGTGCTCCCCGTCTTCCCTTTAAACTAAGCACATACCACGTCATTATCAGCCAAACTAATCTACCTGCGTCCCCACTACCGGTATCATTGTCACTACCTAATCTTAACGTTACCTAAGGTCATCTTCTAGGTCCCTACACATTATCCAAACCCTCCCGGGCTAGTTTTCACTGCCATAAACCCCATAACTAGTGCTCCTTTGCCCCCTGTTGTGAGAGATGGCAAAGTTTCCATCCCACCACATCGGGTATCTCTCACTACCAATTTTGCACACCAAATTCCAGCTAATCAAAATTTTTCCAATTACTGCCAATTCTATTCACTTTTCTAAATTTCGAATCCAAAAACACTATCAGTATCACCATCATCACAGTCCGCTATATCCTAGCCTCGGTGCGTCATGACATCATTAAACTCGGCTTCGTAAAGCCGAGCAATGAACGCGGGTGGTTTGGTCGCCTGCAGGTTGAATCCGTCCGGCTTTCGGTTCAAGGGAGGTGGTTTGGTCGGGCCGAGATTCCACGCACCATCTCGGCGCGGTACCTTGCGGTCCCGGGCCCGATGACCGAGGCTCGCCCGGTTGGAACCCCGTCCCCGCCAGGGGGCACCGCTCCGCTTCCTCCCACTCGCCCTTGAACCGGACCGGTCGCCACGCCCGACAAGGCCCGGACTCGACCGTGCGGGGCGGGGCCAGGCCCGAATCGGCAACGACGCTTCGAAGAGAAGCGACGCAGTATCGATCCGCGCCGGGCCTGGCATCCAACAAAGTGCACCACGCCCCGAGTGCTCGCATCGGCTATCCGTCGCCCTAAACGCTAACCCGGTCAACGTCGATGCTTTACTTGCAGGCTCACACCACGCGACACTTTTGACACTCACAAAACCCGGCGTTCCAACGCCGTCCGTACATTCCACCAACGCACTCCCTGTTACACACCACACACACCTCTCGTGCACACTCTTGCGCACACTCGCCGTTCGCACACTTCGGTCCACACCTCTCCTCCGTTACGTCCTCCGTAACACTCACCATGGGCGTGCACTCTTGCATCCACCCACTATCGCGCTCCGATGTGCTCCCTCGCACTCGCGCTATCACCAACTCAGGTGTGCTTTCTCACACACCCTTGCCGTTCATCCCATACGTGCATCCTCGCACCCGCTCCACCACCAACTCACTCCTCGTGTCACACTCCGTACACCCCGACGTGCATTTTCACACGCGTGCCATTTCCACTCACACGGGACCCTTCACCAACGCCCGGGTGCTTCCTCGATCCCAATCGCGCGACAATTCTCTTGTCGTCATACATCCTCCTGCAAAATCTCCCCGCACAATACACAGCACGACTCACCTGGGGGATTCCCTTCTCCACGCGCACCTGCAAATCTTTATAAGGATTAGCAAGTACGGCATCAGGATGTGAACTTAGACTTTGTGCACAATCCATTCCTCCCCGCCGCGAGTGCTTTTCTAAGCCCCCGGTCTCTCCAATTTCAATTCCCATAATTTCTTTGTTCACCTCGACGACCGCTGGCTTTAATAAAATTCCCTCTACCTCAGCGGTCGCCGGCTGCCCCAACCCCCGGGTCGCGATCTCTACACCCGTCATTGTACCCGCGCCTTTCTCCACCTCGCTCAACCAGCGCTTCTCGACCCGCGTTACCTCCTCGTGCACCCCTGGGACCTGCTCGCCCAACCTGCGGTTAACCTCCTTCTCAGCCTCCCTTACCTCGTATGCGGCTCTGTCCCTCGCCATTCCCTCCCTCATTCTGTTTTCCATTTTTAGCATGAGGGCCTCCATTTGTAGCAAAAGGTTCGAATCCACCAATGCTGCTACGGTCACGGGCGCCGCTAAATTTGGTGCCGCTACACCCACGTGCGCGAGGACGCCATTTTGCGCGCCTGACACCTCCTCAACCACCTCCTCCTTGCTCTCCTCCATTTCTTCCCTCTGATCCTGGGTTACCCCTAACCCCTCTTCTAGTTCCCCCACCGGCATCCGATCGCCTTGACTAGCCATGGCGCGATTTCAAAGTTCGGGTTTTTAAAAACAAAACAAATTTCGGCAGCTCGTAATTTTGAGCGTGTTAAGCGCGCTTCGGGTCCGATCCCACTCCTGACACCAATTGTTACGGACCGCGGATAAGATGTTGGGATGCCGAGCGGATGGCCCCACGGCCCTAACAGTTACCCCGACTAACCCGATTCCCGAACGTTGGCCGGATCGCGCCACAGGTATTCAATAGGGAAAAGACAAAGGCGACACGGATGTGAAGAAGAAGAAGAAGAAGACAAAAAGGTTGGAAATACTACTACATTTATTCCTACTATTTACACGCTCAAAGTAACCAAGGAGAAGGAAGGATAATAAAATAATATACAGAAGAATCAGAGACACAGTGCAATTATTAGCTTACCTACAGTCTTAATTATTACCCAGGGACAGAACAAACAAAGACAGACTCACGCGGGGAATGATGATAGGAATGGCAGGAGGTGGATGGCTGGAGGGGGAGGAAGGTTCAGCTGGACCCGCAGCACGGTCGGGTCGGGGATTAGCAACCGCCGCCCCTTTCTCGATCGGCGCGTTTCGCAGCCGCCGTTCCTTCGCGGCCCCGTTCGAAACTGCCGTCAAGGCCCCGAAGCTGCTGTGGCTGAACTTGCGGTGGCTGGAGCTGCTCTTTCCGGGATCCCTTACTCAACTCTTCTCAACTCAACTCAACTCTTCTCGTACTCGACTCCTGCTCAGTCCAACCACACTCGCTTAGTCCAACCACTCAACTCAACAACTCAACAACTCCCTTGCTTAGTCCAACAACACAACTCAACAACTCCCTTGCTTAGTCCAACCACGCACTCGGCTCTTGCGCGCGCGCTTTTATAGCGCCTCAGGTGATCAAGCCGCCGGCCTTCAGGACACGCCCCTCGGTCAGCTCGCCTCGGCCCTGATTGGTGGGCACAGGCCCTCTGACTCCACCCTTGATGACGATGGGCGGGCACGCCCTTCTTCCCCGAGCTGAGCACATGCTTAATGGCGGCTATTGTAGTTGGCAATAGAAGTTTTGGGAGTGGGAATGGGGCATGAAAGGGAATCTATCTTATTTCACTTGGTGCAATGGAGTGTCATCTTAATGGAAGACAAGGCCTTACCCTAATACACATAATAAGGAAATAAACTACTGAACAGGGATATTATGGTGTCCTTCATGTATGCTTTATGGAACTAACTACGGGAACGCCCTTTGACCTTTATACAACACTGGAGAAAGGAGGGCGATATTTTACCACAATTTACACTACAACAACAACAAAAAAAAAACATTCTCATATCCACAACAATATATATATATATATATATATATATATATATATATATATATATATATATATATATATATATATACATACATACACACACACACTAGCAGAAGTACCCGGCATTGCCGGGCGGGGGAGAGGAGAGGAGGGGAGGGGGGAGGGGGGAGGGGAGGGGAACGAGGGGGAGGGGGAGAGGGGAGAAGAGGGGGGGAGAAGAGGGGAGAAGGGGGGGGGGAGGGGACGGGAGAAGGGTAGGGTGGAAGGGGGGAGGGGGAGGGGGGAGTCAAGTCGGAAGTCATTGTCGTCAATTGAATGTCGCATTTATTTTTTATTCCCTGTCAAATGGCATTGGTCCTCGCATTCCGAACCCGGAAGTCGGAAGTCATTGTCGTCAAATAAATGTTTCACTCTCTGTCACATGCCGTTGGTCCCATGTCAATCGGATGAAGTTGAAAAATTAACGTTACGAAGTTTCTCTGGGACGTACTGATTTCGAATATGAAGTTGAAAAATTAACGTTCCGAAATACGCTGATGACGTCATAATTTTAAAACGCGACGTTTTTTTAATTTTAAGGTGTGCTGTAGTTGCTCTAAGACGTACTGATTCCGAATATGCCTTTGGTTTTGCTCTGCGATGAGTAGTTCTCGAGTTATAAGAGGACAAACAAACAAACATACTTTACTGCTATATATATATATATATATATATATATATATATATATATACATATATATATATATATGTATATATATATATATATATATACACACACACACACACACAAAACGTGGCACTGCTTTAACTGTTGTCACACATACAGTCATGACCAAAAATATTGGCACCCTTGCACTTTTTTCAAATAATGCACCATTTCTTCTGGAAAATTGTTGAAATTAAAAAATCTTTTGGTATCCACATTTGTATTTCTTTGGTTTTCAGTGGAACAAAATAAAAAAAACTGAAAATAATACTAAATCTTAACTTATTCCACACAGAAATCCTAAAATGGTCCAGACAATATTATTGGCACCTTTTCGAAGTTGTTAGACATAATTATATTTCAAGCAGGTGATTCCCCTTTACTTTGGAATGGAACTCACCTATGGTGAGTTGCAGGTGCTTGCAATATTTAAAAAATCATTCATTCAACCAGTTTGAATAGAGAAAAGGAGTCGTTCTGCTGTTTTGTGTCACTGTGCGTACTGCAATGAGCATGGAGAAGAGAACGAAAACCAGAGAATTGTCTGAGGAGGTCAGACACAAGATTGTAGCCAAGCATGGACAATCTCAAGGCTACAAGTCCATCTCCAGAGACCCTGATGTTCCTGTGTCCACCGTACGCAATGTTATCAGGAAGTTTAAGGCCCATGGCACTGTAGCTAACCTTCCTGGACGTGGCCGCAAGAGAAAACTTGATCGAAGATTGCAGCGAAGGATTGTTTGAATGGTGGAGAAAGCACCTCGATAAACTGCTAAACAGATTCAAGCTAACCTTCAGACACAAGGTACGACAGTTTCAACTTGCACCATCCGTCGCCAACTCAATGAAAGGGGGCTCTATTGTAGGAGACTCGGGAGGACCCCACTGATTAGAGAGAGACAGACAGACAGACAGACAGACAGACATAAGAAAGCCTGACTGGAGTTTGCCAAAACACACCTGAACAAGCCAAAATCTTTCTGGGAGAATGTCCTGTGGACAAATGAGACCAGGGTAGAGCTTTTTGGTGAAGCACATCATCTCTATGTTTACAGAAAACAAAATGAAGCCTTCAAAGAAAAGAACACCTTCTGTACAGTCAAACATGGAGGAGGTTCAGTGATGTTTTGGGGTTGCTGTGCTGCATCTGGCACTGGGTGCCTTGAATGTGTGCATGGCATTATGAAATCAGGAGATTACCAAGGCATTTTGGAGCTCAATGTTCAACCCAGTGTCAGAAAGCTGGGTCTCCGTCGAAGGTCATGGGTCTTGCAGCAGGACAATGACCCCAAACACACTTCAAAAAGCACCCAGGAATGGTTGAAGACAAAATGCTGGACTGTTCTGAAGTGGCCAGCAATGATTCCAGATCTAAATCCCATTGAACACCTGTGGGGAGATCTGAAAACAGCAGTTGGGAGAAGGCACCCACCAAATCTGGGCGAACTGGAGCAGTTTGCACAAGAAGAGTGGGCCAAACTGCCAGTAGAGAGGTGCAGGAAGCTCGTTCATGGCTATAGGAAGCGCTTGACTGCAGTTATTTTGTCAAAAGGCTGTGCTACCAAATAATTTTGTCAATGCCATTACTTTTTCTTTTCTGATTTAAAAGGATATACAGTATTAAGTGCTGAATCAAAAACAAAGGTTCTGTAATATTAACAGTGAAATAAAGAATTGTGGAGACGAAATGCTTTTGTCAATTTCAACTTATTTTTGGAGAATACTCGTATTGCGAGTTATTTGAAAAAAGTGCAAGGGTGCCAATATTTTTGGCCTCTACTGTAATTGCAATAATTACATCACTATTTGTCCCATAATCCACAGCTCTTTCTTGGCCCAAGGAGATGAGCTGGAGGTGAGGGGAAAAAGAAGAAGAGTAACAGGTCATCCTGAGAACATGTTAAACAAAATGGAGCAAAATTCTCAAGAACAAGACTGAGATTATATGAATCATCCTTATTGAACTTTGAGATGATGGACGACTTTGAGCCCCACAAGTTTATCACCAACCGTGCAATTCCCAGGTCATGCTGCCTGCTACTGTCTGCGCTATGTTGCTCCCTGCCAGGTGCCTTGCGCTGTGCCAGATGCTTGCAGGCCAGGGATCTAGCGAGGAAAAGCTCAAACAGTGGAGATATTGCTGGAGAGTTGAAGGGAAAAGGGACAATGGGAGATAGCTTTGGATGGGAGGATTTTGTGAAGGTTTTGTGTTCTGAGCAACCAGTGGAGACTCAAGTCAGTGGAATGGAAACCAAGAAGCTGGAACTGTAAGTGTGATCATAAGAATCCGTATATGTATTTATGTAGTTTCAATGCTACATGTGTTTTGCTGTTGGAAGAAAACTTTTTTTTCTTCTTTGCATCCTTGTGACCTGCACAGCCTCCCACTGCTCTCGTGCTTCCCGGTGTGGTTACAACGACGCACACTGGTTCTGCTCTGTGCCACCTGGCACTTCCTACCGACTCACTCCCTGCACGACCTGCATCTTGCCCTCAAGACCCATCCTCCGCAGGACCCATGGACTCGTGTCTTACTGGCCTGTTTGCTTTGTAGGATGAGAGCCGTCAATCAGGTGTGTGGAGAAACGTCGATGTGCGCTGCAGGTCCTGCAGTAAACAACATAGAGCATTTGCGAAAGGCCAATGAAGATAAAGGAGCAGAATGCAACAAAGATGCAGATGTAGAGATGATGAGTAAGGAAGAACATGGAGCTGTGGCTGGAAATGTGGACATTGATAACAAAGTAATGAAAGGAGAGGAAAACATAGAGTTTGTAAAGAGTGAAAGGCCATTTGAAACTGGAAATGAAGAAGGAAATGACCTGGTTAAAGATGAAAATGATGGGTCAGTGAAAGCAATAATTAGAGACCAAGACAAAGATATTGAAGAGAGAGTTGGAGAAGAAAAGCAGGAAATCGATGTAACACAGGATTGGAATGGGCGGTGGGTGGTTAGTGAAAGCTCGTGGCCACGGTACAGATCACTTTGCCAACTTCTCATATCTCGTGGTCAAAGCAGCCTTGAGGCACCGGAAAAGAGAGACCCTGAGAGGTAAGATGGTTTGACAATTGTGATGCGTCATTAAGTTGGTTTTCATATGGAGGGTCATACTATCCGCTTTATTTCACTCCCTTGTTCCTCCAGACATGTCAGGGAGGAACTCAAAAAGCCCACCTCGATGTCAGAAAACCACCATGATGTCAAGGTTCAGAAAAAAGATTGGAGGGAGGAGGAGGAGGAAGAAGAAGAACGAGGACACTTACTCAAGCGAGCAAAGATGTCACACGAGCCGCATTACACGGTGGACAACAGGATGGAGAGAGACGGAAAGATCGGCCATAATGGGAGTATTGAGGACAACACAAATGAGGAAGCCAAGGAAGAGAGAATGCATGACAAGAAGGAAGATGAAGAAGAGAAGGAGACCGATGGAGTAGGAGAAATTGAAGTACAGGAGACGGAGCTCCCGGAAGATGTGTTGGTGAGTTGGATTGAATTGTAGATTGTTCCAAATAGACTGGGAATACTCAAGTGAATGAGGTCGATCGGTTTACCTGTGAAGCGAGTGGTTTGACATTTGGAGACCTCATTAGCTCTGCACAAACTGCATATTTTGTGCACACCACTTTGCTAATGGATGATGGTGCATCAATATGTGAAAATATTGACATGCTGTCCTAAACCAAACCAAACAAGACAGAGCATTTCACAATCCAGTGTCGCTGAACTATATAGATTGAATTTTAAATGCCATATTTACAAGCCAATAAGCAAAGTTGCGTACATGCGACACAAATTTTGAAAAAACGCCTTATAATTAATTGTATAGATTGCAGTAGATCTAGGTGCGAATAAACACATCCTAAGGACCAGGTGCGGCCAATTTGTATAGCATGCACAATTGCACATTCAAGGTCAAATTGCATCATACTTGGTCAACTATAGCATGCACATATTTGTATAGCATGCCATCAACCTTTGGCTAAATTCGACATTAAAATGTTGCGGTTACATTAGACAACTTTGTCGAACCGTGGCTATGGCAGCCAGGGCGTGCCAGCAGAACCTGTAGGCCTTGCAACACACCTCAGACCACGGGCTTGAATAGGCAGCTCAAAATGTGACTGAGGCCACCTGGGCACGTGGGTAGAGCTCGGGGTCAGAACTGTGCCGTAAGGCCTGCGAAACGTGATGTTGTTATCTTGAAAAAAAATTGCCGTGGCCACAGATGCTGTGCAGAAACTGCATTCTTCACCAGTTATGGTTGCATTGTATAAATTTGTTGCAATTTCATAATTAACTACGTAGTTCATAGAACATGATACCCTGTGCAGTGTTCAAGTCTTATACTTACATTTTTTTGGGAAGTGCAAAGAAGATGATTTGTGTTACACAGTATATAATTCCATTGAAATAAAAAAAGATTGTAAAAGTTGTAAAAAATAAATTAATTCCGGATTTTACCGCCATTGACGCAATGTCTATTACACCACCCTATCTAACCCATAACATTAGTTACTCATGCATGTGGTTTGTGTCTTCTATGACGTCCTTAAAAACAGTAAGTTTCCTGTTTGGAATGATTTTCAATTTTGTATAACTGTCATACAGAAAGAGTGAAACTATTATCTCGCTCCTCTCTGCGCATGCGCGATCGGGAAGAATTCAGACGAAGCTTGTTTACCGATTAATGTTCAAAATATAACATTCAATTTAAATAAACTGATGCTTGTAGACAGACAGACAGATAGATGGATGGGCATGAACCAATTGCTTAACTCCGCTTTTAGCTTTGTGTGCGTGGGGTAACTAGAACGGCACTCGGTGCAGGAATAACTCTGCCAGGATGAACAGTTTATGTTTTGTATGCCAGTGATGGGCCGGATCTGGATTCGGACCTGAACCAGAATCTAATCAGTTTGTTCTTGTCACCTAACCAACTCATCCACCTAGTTTAGTCACTACTCGTCAATAACCTTTTGAGATATTGTGCTACATATCGTTTTTGGCCCCTTACTTTCAATGGTGAAGAATCGCTTGAAAATGATAGTATCCAGATCTTCACCAAATATCGAATCAATTCGTTCTTATCACACACCCAACCTGTCCAGCACATTTCGTCCACATCCAACCACAACTTTTTGAGATATCCTGCGCACAGACAGACAGACAGACAGACAGGAGTGAAAACATAACCTTTGCACTTTCAAAAATAAAAATTACAATAGAACTGATGTCATCGGGATATATAGATTGTTGGATCTAGGAGATCAAGTAGATCTGCATTCAGTCACTCTGCTCACTCTCTCTCTCTCTCTCTCTCTCGTCCTTTTGAGAATGGACGAGGCAAAATATGATGGTAAATCAAAATGTGCCGTGTATTTTCCCCTTTTTCTGGCAGATTGGGGCATTGGGATTGGGAGAGGGACAAGTAAATGCTCTGGATGTATTTCACTTGCACTGATACAGATAATAAACATGCATGTTGTTCTGTTCCTGCAGGCTGGCATGGAGAGAATCAAGCACTGGCTGAATGAAGATCCTGACGTGCGTGCATTTTATTATCCTCTTTGATTTCTCTCTCTATGTGTATATTGGGGAGCTCTGAATGATATACTCTGTACATCTGTTTATGTTATCGGAGCCTTTTTACCTGTGAAATGTCGCAGGTATACAAGAGCTTTGCCTTGCTCTTGCTGTTGTTGTTGTTGTTGGGGTTGATTTTTGAAATGTCCACACATTGATCAGACAGCTGCCGGACCACCACACCCACATCTGTCGCTTGAGTCCACCTACCATATCGCGAGACAAAAATGATATGGCCGCCATCTTGGTTTTCTGGTGGGCCTAACTCATTATGCCTGCAGTCCTCTGATGATTATACACTGCCCGGGTTTGTTGCGTCAGGTTTCCATTGGCGTAGTTTGGGTCGAGTGTTATTCACGATGATGGACCCCAAAAAATGTAATCATAGGTCGAATAATAGTAATGATTACTCAAGCCCGTCAGATCGCACAGCAATCAAGCGTTACTTTACATTGCGTAATCAAGTGTTATGTTATGCAAATTACTAAAAAAATTGCATCACATAATTATTGAACGGTCTCATATTGGGGTTAAGCAATCCGTGGCCATGTGATTAATCGGCTCATTCTGATAAAACCATGAGAGTGACATGGATAAGTGGTGTCGAGGTAATCTTTTAACAGCACATTAAATGTGTGTTTCCCAATCACGCTGTTCAGTTTTTAAGTGTACTTTAAATGCGCGTTTCACAATCGGCCCGCTACCGGATTTTGGCACAGGTTGTGACCACAATGTGGTCATTCTTGTTTCTCCATATGACTGTGCAATGCTTGAACAAAGTAAGTACTTGATCGTTTGCTTGTAAAGGTTCCACATTACATATTTCTCCAAGATGTTTATATATTTAATTCAATATATATTTTGTTAAATTGGTTGTTGGTGGTGGTGTGGTGGTTAAAGCCTTGTTGCATTGCATTCACCATTGTGGGTTTGATTCCCATGTCTTGTTAGTGGATACTGCTGCACCCTGTGACTGATTGCTGACCTGTCCAGTATTGATTATTATCCACGGAAATGTTCAAGTGACACTGTCAAACGTGACACTCTGTCAATACTGGGGGGATCTAGAACCACCACTGATACCACTTTGTAATTTTTCAAATGAATTCCTTAAATATAACGACACTACATATTATTAATACAGTATAATTATTAATTGACTTTTATTTTTTTTCATAACTGGGCATCATGTCTGCCTGCATTAGGTAGATAGTGGATGTTAAAAATGCCACGATCTCCTTTGCGAAGATCAGGTGAGCTATCGCCGGAAACCAAATTCTAAACTCTTGCACACTCCGTCGAGTATCCTGTGGCGGAGTGGCAATCCGTCCAGGATTGTAACCATAGACAAGAAACTAGCTCGGTGCAACCAACGTTCTGTATTAGCGCCTGGTACATGATGATGATGAAATTTTTCATAGTCTTCATCTTTTACTTAATAGTTAAAAAATAAATTTATTCTTAACTAACCTTATGAATAAGTGAAAAGTAGCAAAAGTACTCGTCCCCAGTGGTGGGAAAATTTTAAGTTAATTTATCAATTTAAATTATTTAATGTTCTTTAAAAAGGTTACTTGTGTTGCACTCTTCATTTCACTCCGAGCCAATCATACCACCCACCGCAAAATGGCGGTGCAACATCGAGAGAGGCCTAGGATGGATTTGTCTAAAAAGAGGGGCAAATATAGCTCTTCAAAATTGTTGCCCCATGAAGATCTGTATTAAATATACCTTAATCCATCAGGTGTTCATGTTGATTTTAAAGATTACTGGAAGGGACAGTAAATTGATTGACTACAGTATATTACAGTAAGATTACAGTAAGGCGAAATGAAAATGCAAAATAATCTATCAGCAAACACAGCATGTGAAGTGGCCCCCATAGACGGGGGACAGAGAAAGGTATGCACAGACACCATGATTCACATTATCATTATATAATAGACTAGAACCCTACTCGGTAGAGCGCATAGCTCCGCCACGCTAAACAGTTTATGTTTTACCCAATGATAGTGAACCAAAAACCAATCGGCTTGTTCTTGTCACCTAACCAACTCGTCCACCAAGTTTTGTCATAAGTCGTCCACAACTTTTTGAAATATCGTGCTATATGTCGTTTTTAGCCCGATCACTCAATGGTGACGAATCACTTAAAATTTCAAAATTTATCGTATCCGGATCCACATTCACCAAAATCTAATGATTTCGCCCTTGTCACACACCCAACCTCTCCACAAAATTTCGTTTGAATCCGTCCACCACATTTTGAGATATCCTGCTAACAGCCATACAGGGGTGCAAATATAACCTCCATCAACCATCGGTTGCCATGGTAATAATGAACCATTGTCGTCAAAAATATAAACGTAATGAAGGAGGTTTTAAGAAAATTAACATGCATTGGACTCGCAATGATGTGCAACAAGCAAATTGGATCTCCTCTTGGAATGCAGAAATCGAAGTTGGTAATTTTATGTACTTATGCTTTGATGTAATCGAAGCCCGCTCCCATCATTGTATGTTTTATGTGCCTGTGCATGTTTTCATGTTCAACGTGTTAGCTCTTACACGAGCCTCGATTCTGTATCCAAAAAAATAAATACAAAAATGTGTAATCCAAGTGTTTGTGTGCACAGGCCGATCCCCCAGCAGAGCTCGTTCTTTTTGGAAGTTGTGACATTCGGCAGGTAAAAGCTCCCTCATCTAACATCCTCATATATGTGCACATATATGTGGGTGTAGGAATCGAAGGCCATTTTGTTTTGGCGCCCTTGTGTCAGGGATGTGTACATGCCCCAACGGAGGATAACTGAACTGACGTGTATATACACACATGGCTCGGGTTTATCGCGAATGAATGTGAAAAAGGATGAAGAATGTAATTGATCGATGAGATGTAACTGTTTAAGTGTCAGTGGATCGTGTCTGAAAGTTGGAATGGAAAGTAATGCTGGATGAGACTGGTTCTATGGACAGAAAGGATGAGAATCTCTCTATGGGAGGTTATAATAATAATAATAATTCATTTATTTTGTATAGCGCTTTTCAAGAAGCCGAAAGGCGCTTTGACAGAATGCAAAACATAATGCATAACAATACATGAAAACCACAATTGCAAAAAGACAAGAATCAATCGGGAAATATTTAAAGCAAAAGGAGGGAGAAGGAGAAGTGATAGTCAGGGGTTAAATGCTGTGGGTTGAATGTTGAATGCAGTGTTGAACAGGTGGGTCTTTAGTGATGTTTTGAATGTGGTGAGTGAGGAGGAGTCTCTGATGGTGTGAGGTAGTGAGTTCCAGAGGGTGGGAGCAGCGATGGAGAAGGCCCTGTCCCCCCAGGATCTGAATTTGGTCCGGATGGGGGGGGGGGGGGGTCAGGAGGTTGGTACCAGCAGAGCGGAGGTTGCGGGTGGGAGTGTGTCTGGAGAGGAGGTCAGCCAGGTAGGATGGGGCCAGGTTATGGAGGGCTTTGTATGTCAAGAGGAGGATTTTGTACTGGATTCTCTGGGGGATGGGGAGCCAGTGAAGCTTGTAAAGGACGGGGGTGATGTGGTCACGGGTCCGGGAATGGGTGAGTAGACGGGCAGCGGAGTTCTGAATGTATTGGAGTTTATTGGTGATTTTTGAGGGTGAACCATAGAGGAGGCTATTGCAGTAGTCCAGACGGGAGGTGATGAAGGCGTGGATGAGGGTTTCTGCAGCCGTGGAAGAGAGGGATGAGCGGAGACGGGCGATGTTTTTCAGGTGAAAGAAGGCTGACTTTGTGATCTGTTTAGTGTATTTGTCGAAGGAGAGGGTTTGGTCAAAGATGACGCCAAGATTCCGGATGTGAGGGGAGGTGGATACTGGGATACCGTCGATGTTGAGGGCAAAGTTATGGGTGGATTTTGTGAGCGTTTTTGGGCCAATGATGATTATTTCAGATTTATCACAGTTAAGCTTGAGGAAGTTGATTTGAAGCCAGGATTTTATTTCAGTGATGCAGTTTGTCAGGATAGAGTGGGTGTCGGTGGAGACGGACTTGGTGGAGATGAAAAGCTGGATGTCATCGGCGAAGCAGTGGAATTGGAGACCATGACGGCGGATTAAGTGACCGAGGGGGGACAGGTAAAGGATGAAGAGGAGGGTGCCAAGAACTGAACCTTGGGGGACACCTTGGGGGAGGGGAGCAGTGGGGGATTTGCAGTTATTGATGGAGATGAATTGGCGTCTGTCAGAGAGGTATGGATGAAATGGTTATTGCAATGAAACTACCTCCTCTTTTAGGTTTCATTTCAGTTTAGTTCCAATTTGCCATGCAGCTGTGTATTTCATTTGTAAACTCAATAAATAGTCCAGGGGCCAATACAGATTTTGGTACCACCCAAGGTCAGCAAACAATTTTGGTATTTTTGTCTTTCTACATGTCTCTAGTTTATATTTTGGTATGATAACCCTGCCTATCTAGTAGCTTAATGATAGTTATCACTCTGTGAACAAACCCATCTCCATATAATCTGGAAGTTGAATTTTAGGAGAGAGGGGTAGCATTTTTGCTTATAACTTCAGTTCTACTGAACATACTTTAACAAATCATAATTCATTGTGAAGCTACATCATATATCTACACAACTGTGTTATATTTTTCATCTTTAGTTATCAGGTGACTTCCTCAGAGGTCAAAGGTCATGTTTCAATTGCAAAATCGAAAATCAAGAGTGTTTTTATTTTCAACTGATCTGATTACTATTTCGTGATATGTAGATGCTGAAATTATTTCATAATGTATAGATAAGACATTGTAGATGATTTAAAATAACATATCATTCACAAAACTTCAACAATTAACCCTATGTTAACCCTTTTTATGCAAGCATTATTTCTTCCATTTCCGAAAATTTTTGTGTTGGCTTAGCGGTTAGGGTGCCGGCTTGGGATCCTAGGATCCTGGGTTCGAATCCCGGTCGATCGCTGAATTAACGCCAGGGGGGTTGACTCGGCCTGTCATCCTTCCGAGGTCGGCAAATTGAGTACCAGCTTGCTGGGATGAATGATCCCGGTGTGTACCCCGGTTTAGAATAGGTACACCGTATCCCTGCGCATCGTAAGAGCGTGACCAAGGGTTGGCGTCAGGAAGGGCATCCGGCCATAAAAACATTGCCTCAAACGGGGAACTGAAGGAGCTGGGGCTCCCACGTCGATCAGAAGAATGGACGCGACAAAAAGCTGGAATTCATCTGAGTTGCTTTATTGAAATCAAACACTCAGGCACCCTGAAAACCCGTTTATCGGTCAGCAATATATATCTATTAACCCAGGGGGTTTGCCCAGGCCCGGCGCCAGGGGGCGTGGCCCAGCGTCCTGGCTGCGGCCTGGCAAGTTGAGGGCGAGCCTGCCCGGGCATGCCCGGGCATGCCCGGGCGTCCCGACCGAGGCCTGGCAAGTTGAGCGCGGGCCTGCCCGGGCGTCCTGGACGAGCCCGGCATGGTGATCGCTCCGCGTCCTTGATAGGTGCAAGGCGATTGTGAAACCCCAGCGGCAGCCGCTACACACGTCCCCCCAGAATCGACTTGCACCGGCAGGGTCAACTTGAGGGGGGTCCTGATGACCCGGCCGAAGCGACCCCTGGCGGGTCGTGGGAGGGGGTCCGGTGAGGTGGTGGGCGGTCGAGTGGGGGGCCCCGTGGACGGGGGGCGGCCTCGCCGCGGCGGAAGGGCCACCCGTGGTGGGTGGTCGACGTCCACGTGCGCCGGCTTGAGGCGGTCCACTGCAATCCGGTCCGACCTGCCGCCGATGTCGATGACGAACGACTTGTCGTCCCGTCGCAGCACCCGGAAGGGCCCGTCGTACGGCGGCTGGAGTGGCCACCGATGTGCGTCGTGACGCACAAAAACATACTCCGCTGTGCGGAGTGCTGGGGGGACGTAGGACCGGGGGTCACCGTGGTGGGATGTCGGCACGGGGGCAAACCGTCGGGCGGCCTCCTGGAGGTCCGAGCGCTGGTGAGCTGCGGACCAGGGACTGGTAGCGTCGGGCACGAATTCGCCCGGGACGCGTAGCACCTGGCCATAGACCAGCTCGGCGGTGGATGCCTGGAGGTCCTCCTTGGGGGCCGTGCGAAGGCCCAAAAGGACCCACGGCAGCCGGTCGGCCCAACCGCCGTCTTGAAGGCCGGCCATGAGCGCGGCCTTCATGGAGCGGTGGAATCGCTCGCACAACCCGTTTGCTTGGGGGTGGTAGGCCGTAGTACGGTGGAGCTTGACCCCCAGGTTGCGGGCGACCGCGCCCCACAGCTCGGAGGTGAACTGTGGTCCGCGGTCTGACGAGATGTCCGCCGGTGCGCCGAAGCGGGCGACCCAGGTGGCGATGAAAGCCTGCGCCACGTCGGCGGTGGTGGTGGAGACGAGGGGAACGGCCTCCGGCCACCTGGTGGTCCTGTCCACCATGGTGAGCAGGTGTGTGAACCCCCGTGACGGGGGGAGGGGGCCCACCAGATCCACGTTGACGTGGTCGAAACGTCGTTCGGGCACGGTGAAAGGTGCCAGCGGGGCTTGGGTGTGTCGGTGGACCTTGGCCCGTTGGCAGGCCGTGCAGGCGCTGGTCCAATCGCGGACGTCCCGACGAAGGCCGTGCCAGACGAAACGCGCCGACACCAGCTTCTGGGAAGCTTTCCGGCCCGGGTGGGAAAGGCCGTGGAGGGAGGCGAAGATGCGGCGTTGCCAGGTGACGGGCACGATGGGGCGAGGCTGGCCTTGGGAGACGTCGCAGAGCAGGACAGTGTCCGCGCAGGGGATGTCGGCCAGGCGGAGGCCCGTGTCCGCCGCCCGGAGGGCTTGCACCGTGGTGTCGGTGGTTTGGTCCGCCGCCATAAGCGCAAAATCCACGCCCAGGTGGACCGCGTTCGCGCTGGCCCGGGACAGACAGTTGGCCACGGCGTTGTTTTTGCCGGCGACGTGCCGGATGTCCGTGGTAAACTCCGACACGGCGGAGAGGTGGCGCTGTTGGCGGGCCGACCATGGCTCCGTGACCTTGGCCATGGCGTAAATCAACGGCTTGTGGTCGACGAACGCCGTGAAAGGTCGGCCCTCCAGGAGGTGGCGGAAATGGCGGACGGCCAGGTGTAGACCGAGGAGCTCCCGGTCAAACGTGCTGTATTTGAGCTCGTTCGGCCGGAGCTGCCGGCTGAAAAAAGCGAGTGGCTGCCAAACCCCGTTCACCCATTGCTCATGGACGGCGCCCACCGCGTAGTCGGAGGCATCCGTGGTGAGGGCGATGGGAGCGTTGAGCACCGGGTGAGCGAGCAGTGTTGTGTCGGCGAGGGCCCGCTTTGAGCTTTGGAAGGCCGCATCCATTGCTGCGGACCAGACGATGTCGTGCTTGGCCGGCTTGCCCCGGAGGGCTTCGTAGAGGGGCCGCATGAGGTGAGCAGCGCGGGGCACGAAGCGGTGATAAAAATTCACCATTCCCAGGAATTCCTGCAGGGCCTTTATGGTGCGGGGACGCGGGAACGTGGTGATGGCCTCGACCTTGGTTGGCAGCGGCACGGCCCCGTTCTTGGTGATGTGGTGGCCCAAAAAATCAACGGCCGTCGTGCCGAAGTGGCATTTGGCCGGGTTGACGATGAGGCCGTGCTCGCTGAGGCGCTCGAACAGTGTTCGGAGGTGGAGGAGGTGCTCGGCCCGGGACGTGCTGGCGACGAGGATGTCGTCCAGGTAAACGAAAAGGAACGGCAGGTCACGCAGCACGCCGTCCATCAAGCGCTGGAACGCCTGAGCCACGTTCTTGAGACCAAACGGCATCCGCAAGAATTCGAATAAGCCGAACGGCGTGATGACTGCCGTTTTAGGGACGTCGGCCGCCCTGACAGGTACCTGGTGATATCCCCGTATGAGATCAATTTTCGAAAAAATGACCCGTCCCGCCAGACGGGCGGAGAAGTCTTGGATATGCGGGATCGGGTACCTGTCGGGGGTGGTAGCGTCATTCAGACGGCGGTAGTCGCCACACGGGCGCCATCCACCCCCCGGCTTTGGCACGATGTGCAGTGGCGAGGCCCACGCGCTATCGGAGCGCCGCACGATGCCGAGGTGCTCCAACGCGTCGAATTCGGCCTTCGCTACGGCGAGCTTGGCTGGGTCGAGGCGGCGGGCCCTGGCGTAGACCGGCGGGCCCGTGGTTGGTATGTGGTGCTCGATCCCATGCCGTACTGCGACGGCCGAAAACGTCGGCCGCGTGAGGGCCGGGAACTCCGTGAGCAGGCGAGCAAACTCGTTCGCCGCCGGGACGGTGCATGCCAGCTCGGTCGGCGCGGAGCTGCTCAATGTGCATACCAGGGAGCTGAAGGTTTCAGCGTTGATTAAACGACGCCGTTGGACGTCCACCAGCAGTCCGTGTGCGCAGAGGAAGTCGGCGCCTAGCAGAGCCACGGGCACGTTGGCGGTTACAAACGTCCAAGCAAAGCGTTGGCCGCCGAAGCAGAGGGTGACGTTGCGCGGGCCGAAGGTGCGGATAGTCGATCCGTTGGCCGCAACTAAGGAGGGGCCGCAAACCGCGGATTGCCTGTCCTGGTCAGAGGCGGGTATGACGCTCTGTTGGGCGCCGGTGTCGCACAGGAAGCGCCGTCCGGACGCTGTATCCGTGATGAACAGTAAGTTGCCCGTATGGCCGGCGCTCATGGCTGGTAATGAACGCCGGCCCGGCCGTTTCCCGGCCTGCCGAAGGTGCACGGGGGTCGGCATGTCCGGGCCTTTTGTCCGAACCTGGCATGATAGTAACACCACGCTTGGTCGGGTGGAGGTGGTCGGCACGGTAGAGCGGCCGCCAATTGCGTCGGCAGTTCGGCCGTCGACCGTGCCGGGTGCTCGGGCGCCATGGTTGTTGCGTCGGACGGCGGTGGGTCCCATGTCGCCGCTGCGATGCGCCGTCCTGCAGCGGAGATCTTGTCGGCTTCTCTGGCAAGGGCCCGGGGATCTGTGATCGTCGTGCTTGCCAGGGCGAGGCGTACCGGGTTAGGCAGCTGACGGAGGAACAGCTCCCGGAACAGGAATGCCGGAGAGTGCTCGCCGAGCAGTGAAAGCATGTAGTCCATTCGCTCGGAAGGGCGCGTGTCGCCGAGCTCAGGCAGTTCGAGCAGGCGCCGTGCGCGTTCCGCCGATGGGAGGGCGAAAGCATCGAGGAGAAGCTGCTTAATCGCGCCGTATTTGTCAGCGGCTGGCGGGCTTTCGAGGAGGCTCAGGGCGCGGGCTGCGGTAGCCGACCCGAGCGCAGCTACCACATGGTGGAAGCGGGTGTCGTCGGCCGTGATGCCTCGCAGGGCGAACAGGGACTCCGCCTGTGCGAACCAAACCGCAGCGTGAGCCTCCCAGAAGGTAGGCAGTTTAAGGGCGACTGCCGTGTCCATGTCGATAGGTCACCAATGAAGGAGCTGGGGCTCCCACGTCGATCAGAAGAATGGACGCGACAAAAAGCTGGAATTCATCTGAGTTGCTTTATTGAAATCAAACACTCAGGCACCCTGAAAACCCGTTTATCGGTCAGCAATATATATCTATTAACCCAGGGGGTTTGCCCAGGCCCGGCGCCAGGGGGCGTGGCCCAGCGTCCTGGCTGCGGCCTGGCAAGTTGAGGGCGAGCCTGCCCGGGCATGCCCGGGCATGCCCGGGCGTCCCGACCGAGGCCTGGCAAGTTGAGCGCGGGCCTGCCCGGGCGTCCTGGACGAGCCCGGCATGGTGATCGCTCCGCGTCCTTGATAGGTGCAAGGCGATTGTGAAACCCCAGCGGCAGCCGCTACAGAACCATGATTGTCATGGGGCCCGCAAGGCTAACCCCTGCTCTAGCAGGGAAAAATGGCCTTAAAACGATCATTCATTCATTCATTCATTCATAGGCAGGGTTATCATACCAAAATATAAACTAGAGACATGTAGGAAGACAAAAATACCAAAATTGTTTGCTGACCTTGGGTGGTACCAATTTGTTAAAATATCAGTATTGGCCCCAGGACTACAAGCGTGAGCAAACATTTACTTTTGTCTCATCCCCACGTCCTCTTTCCAACAGCTCAGAGCTTTGTGCCAGAATCTTTCCCTCTCCGACCTGCCCCTTCCTGCCATGGCTGCCTTCGTTTCTGCTCTGGTCCAAGTACATCCGGCACCGAGCCACACCGCCATCTTGCTTGTAGCCACACAGGTCTTCCTGCAAAAGGCACGTCATCGCCGTTGCTCTTCTTTCTAGTGAATTGCTTTCACGTGGTCATACATGTGCACAGCGGTGACAGCACCGGTACTTATGGTTTGCATCACCATTCGGCTATTCCCTCACTCCGAATTGGGCATTTGGTCTCCACCTCTTCTTTCCTGCTTCCCTAGTTCGAGAGCAAACCTTGCTGCACGAGGGTTTTTTTGTGAAGCTTTTGGCCTGTTGCTTTGAGGTTTATATGCTCGGAGTAATTTCTCCTATTCCTTATTGTGGTTCCAGTTGCGTGACCTGCACAGCCCCCCACCACGATCCCTGATCTGCGCTCTGGTCATGCTTTCTGGATTATTCCCTCGAGCTGTGGCAAGCGCCATCATCACTCCCCTTTCTGCGTTTCCTCTTGGTACGTTCCTTACAATTGCAATGCCAGTGTCGTACGTCCCCTAAATGTAGTTTATGTTTACGATGGGAACTTTCTCAAAATCACATTACAGTTAAGATTATGTCAACACTAGACTCCACATTGTTGTTGTTGTTGTTGTTGTTGACATTATATTGTAACGTATCATTAACATTATCCCGCGCACGCAAAGCGAATACCAGAGTTAAATAATTGGTCAGTTCTGTCTGTCTGTCTGTCTGCAAACATCAATTTATGATCGAGGAACTTGATTTCAATTGATTGTTATATTTTGAACACGAATCGGAAGATAAAACCGAGCACAAACCTGAAGCTTACAGTATTTTTTGCCCTGAATTCATCCTGATTGCAGATGCGCAAAGAGGAGTGAGATAAAAATAAAAATAAATCATTTTCTGCCAAAAATTACTGAAAAATTTGAAAATCATCAAAAACAGTAAACTTACTGTTTTCAAGGAAGTCATAAAGGACACAGACAACAGGCAGGAATAACTCATGTAACGTGTTAATTAAGGCGATGTAAAACGCTACATATATGGCGGTGAACTTCTGATTTTATTTTCTACAACCGTTAAAATCTTTAATTTATTTCAATTGAATTATGCGGAAGACAAATCAGGTTTTTGGCATTTTCGAAACCCTTCCATTTCGCAGTACTTGGACAACATATTACGGCACTTTACGTCATGACGACCAATCAAATTTGCTGCTTGTAGACCGGGCCATGTCCTTGTTTCTCAAGACAGTGCGGGGTAAGGTGTTCTTTGGACTCTAGTTACCCTCGACAGAGAAGAGGGTTTTGCATTTGAGTCTTGTTTGGCGGCACAGAATAAATATGATTTTCTCTGCAATCGTTGGTCCGATTGACAGGAAATTTTCACCATAGGTGCAACTCCACCTGTATAATTTTTAATGATAATTATGACGTCATAGGTCACGTGGTATGGGCGCCATCTTGTAAAAACCGAAAAACTTTGCACCTCTTTCTCTGAAAGTGCTGTAAGAAAAAATTGAGACATGGCTCATTGTAAAGAACTCTCCATGGGGAATAAAATATGTTAATGATGATGTCATAGATGCCTCCATTATGACGTCATAATTCGACAAGTACAGTACAAAACTTCAATCCGATCAAGGTGGAATTTCTTGAGCGTCATCTAAGGATAAATTGGTGGAGAAAAAAATGACCATCAGTCACGTGGTTCGGCCGCCATATTTGTTTTCACACAAAAGCCTGAAAAACCACTGAAAACACGTCCTGGCGAGGGTCTGAAATCTGATTGCTCTTTCTATTTCCAAATGTTTTGAAGGGAAGATGTCTGATCTTTTAAGTATTGTTCTCTGATAGAAAAACTTGGCATTGAATGGTTTGCCATTGCCTTCCCAGCAGATATCCAGGGCAAATATTTGGATTTCAGCCGGGTTGCTGGCTCACAATTGGCTGCTCTTTCAAAAATGAGTTTGTGGGACCATGATCTTCCACTGGGAAGCATTGGCAGACATGTTAAGCTCCAACTTAACCTATCCACAAAAAGGATGGCACTTTGTGTGATCAGAGGTCAGAGTTCATCAAATCCTTCTCTATCGTGAATCGAACCCAGACTAGACAAGTCAAAAGTGAAAGAGATGCGCAACATGATGCACGTAGAAGGAAGATTTCCTGCACGACGTTCACCGGGGGTCAGAGTGCAATGCTTCCTTTCGCTTCGTCAAATCGCACTTTGCTCATCTCAGTTATTGTAAGGTTAATCTGAAATGTTTAACCACAAATTCGCGTCTTCGCTCTTCCAAGTGCAGTGTTTGTAAAACTTTTAATTCAAATTATTTTGATGTCAGATTGACTGTGCATGCAAGATATTTTATTACGTAAAGCTTCATAAAACCATTTGGTCACTCGCAGTAAGTACATCGGATATGCATCGTTATTAACTCACAAGTTACTTGCATTAACGCATATTTTATGCTTGTTATTGTAACAGTGTTGAAAGTGAACAGTCATTTTGGGGTATTTGATGTACTCGTCTGTGTGTCTGCATCGTTTGAATGCTTCAGGGCGGTTCCAAGCAGAGCTGCTTTCGAAGCTGCTCAAAGAGTCCATCCCTCATGAAGAACTTCCCTTCTTGCTCAGGTTCTTCCTTCTCTTCAAGTCTTATCCACGGTCTCATTGCCTCTTTATTTCTTGTCCTTGTCAAATATTCACCAAGTCTCTTGCTTCTTCACAAATCAACTAATTTTCACCTCTTCAGATTCATTTCACTGGCAGAATGGCCTAGGCCCTAGAGGTACGCACACTCGCCTCTGAGCTGTCTAGTCTGGGTTTGAATCCAGACCCAGCTATAAACTGTCATCCCAGCATTTCACAGGCAGGGTGATTCATCGTGGTAGTTCCCTCAGATGGACGTTAAGGTGGGCGAGTGTCTGCTGGCATTAGTTAGTGGATGTTAAAGATACCACGGTGTCTTTGGCGAAGAGTCAGCGAGATATTGCTGGCACGGTGAACAAATTACAAATTCCTGCTCTAACCTAAAGAGGGGCATTGCTCAGTGACACAGCTGCACCTCCAGCAAATTATGCTATCTACAGGGATGTGCTGCTTAAGGAAGAAGAAGAAGAAGATTCAATTAATTGTTTTTTTTTCAATTAATGTAAGTTCCTCGACAAGGAACGTCAACAAAGGAGGAGGACGTTCGGCCCATCAAAGCCTGCACTATTATTACCAACCTTTGGTTGTTTGTCCGTGCTCTATCCTTTATAAATTCCGAGCGTCAAGCAAGGAAGCAGCACATACCAATTTTAGTCTTTGGTGTCACTCGGCCGCGGTTCGAACCACCGATCTCCCAGACTCAGAGCGTCACTCTAACCATTACACCACCTATTCTGGTTAACCTCATTGGATTTGCTCACTAACCTCATTGGAATCATACACTCTTCATCACCACTTCCAAAAACCTCAAATGCAACCGACTTAACCCATCATTTATTGAGGCAGCTGATCTACTACTCCAATCAATATGCAATCGTGCAGGCGAAATTACACGTTTCCTTATCTTGTTTACGTGACATGTTTAGCACAAGTTCAAGAAAAACGAAATCTTTGTGGGAAGAAATAATGAAGAAAATGTGAGTTAAGATAGCTTCCCCAACACCCCCTTCTCGCACTTCAAATGAAATTTCACAAAAATATCCACAGCACGCCGTCTAGAAACTAACACAAGCCAGCGTACTGTTTATCATTAAGAGGAGCAGAAAAAAATGCTCATGGAAGAGCTGACATTGAGAGGACGAGTAAAGAAAGACAAATAAGCAAATAAAGACAAAATATTTCCAAAGTAATCGCAACAAAATAGATGACAAGCAGTTCAATAGAAGACAATAAAATTAATTTCCCAGACTCAATGGCATTGTGGTTAGAGCTCCGATGAAGGGTGAACGTCTGAAACATCAGCTTATCCTTGCTTCCCACGATGGTTAGCATACCTCGATCAACGTCCTGTTAATTTCGTCCAGATCGACACTAGCCTTCACCAGCAAGACTAGTTCTTCAAATTTGTATGGAGTTTTCACTGCCAGGTGGAGTAAACAACGTCCAAACCGGACTTGGTGGTGTAATGGTTAGAGGGTCTGCTCTGAGTCGGGCAGGTCAGCGGTTCAAACCCCCAACGAGTCATACCAAAGACTTTAAAAATGGTACGTATTGCTTCCTTGCTTGACGTTCAGCATATATAAAGATTAAACATTATAATCAAAACTTTTAAAACGTTACAACTACAGTAAGTCCTCGTTTAACATTGTTTCCTTATTACGTCGCTGATGTACTGGAGAACATACTCGTTTTAAAGTCGTTCACCCTTCCGTTATAAAGTCGTTTTATTTATAATTTAGTACCAAACGAATGCTTTTCCTCGTTTTAATAAAGCTGCAGTAAAAGCCCTACTGAAAACACTGGTGTATAAGCCCACCCAGAGTACATGCAGTATAAGCCTTATATACAACGAGTACAGTATAGGCTTCAGATACCTTGGATACAATGGCCTCCCAGAGTTAAACTGATGGAAACGTCCTCAAGTGCATCAATAACATCGGTGGGTCCTGGGCTGAAGTTACTCAGGTGTGGAGGAAGCTGTGGACTGAATGCGTCAACGACTTGAAACGATTTAAAGATGTCCCAGCTATGAAGAAAGTTATCCTCGGCTTGGCCAATAAAGCGGGTTTTGGTGAGGCGGAAGAAGCCGACGTTTTAAAACTTCTGCTATCACACGGAGAAGAGCTAACCAATGAAGATTTGAAGCAACTGGAGATGATGATATTTAATTGTGTTGAAAATTATTTAAAACTTGTACTCTTTTAGTAAATAATGTATTTTGTGAATTTTTAACATAAATGAAATGACAAATATATATATATATTTGTTTTTTACATAAATTATTATGGGAAAATTTTATTCGCTTAAATTCGCTTGTTAGTCACATTTTTCAAGAACGTAACTACAATGTTAAACAAGGACTGACTCTAAAAGAAACCTTTTCTTTGCAATTACAGTACAGTATTTCCTTTCAATTTTTAACATTCTTCTAAAAAAATATTATTTCTACCTTTTCCTGTTCTTGTAACCCATTAATTAATTTCCACAAATTCCACTGTTTTTCCAACTTCCTACACTCGCGCTCCAGGCAAATGATGTTCCGAGATCATGGGGTCTGGGGAGATGGGCTACCCACTGTTCTGCAGGCCATCTTTGAGCGAAAGGTCAGAGGTAACTTTGAAGTGGTGTCAGTGTGCATGAGAGAAATGAAGCTGCACAATTGAGTTTGATGTTTGTGTTCGGAATTTTCAGCCGGAATTTGAAGCTGAGGATTTGGAGACTGCGATAATCACAATATCAAACCGTTCCACAGAGCTTCGGGCTTGTCTTCCCTTTGCCAAACTCTGCTTCACTTTCATTAACAAGTATGGCTCGCAGGTAAGCTTGATGGTCAACCTTACATTTTTGGGTTGTGCATCTGGTGATAGCAAATGTGGACCATCACTCACTCCTTCACTGGTATGATGAGAATTTTTCTTTTGATTCCAGGTTTTATTCATAGTATTTCAGGAGCTGGCATACTTGGCCACATTTTTATTTTTGAATGACTTAGTCTTAGCCCAGCATCATTGGATACTACCTAATACCAATGTCGTCCTTTGATCTCTAATCACCTTGTCCGGTCACAACGCTGTTTTCAATGTTTAGGTTGTTTAGCCCCCCAACATGATTAAGATAAGGTAAAGCTTCTGAGTGCTCTTTTTTTCTTTTTGTATACTGAATCGAGGCTCGTGAAAGAGCTGACATTTACTTCACAAACAAATCAACCAGACAAACAAAATATATAAAAAGAGGGAGCGGAAGACAAGAGAAGGGGAAGCACACAAAGACTTGAGAGCACACAACATTTGAGAGCAGGGAGATGTGTGGGAGGGAGAGGGCTTGGGGGGAGGAGGCGTGGGAAGGGGGGGGGGTGGGGTGGGAGAAGTATAAAACACAAGGACACCAAGGACTTCCAGGACGGAAGTTGGTATTTCAAAAAAGTGGAATTGGGGTGAAATTAGCGGGGGTAGAAAAGATCAAGGTTTTGGATGGGGGAAGATAAGAGATGGTGGTGAACAGCTGTTTTAAAGACATGGAGGGTGGAGTGGGATTGAAGAGAGTGAGGGAGTTTGTTCCAGAGGCAGGAGAAAAGAGGAATGAAGGAGTGAAGGTGAGCAGAGAGTCTTGATTTTGGCAGTTTAACCATAAGAGGGTTGCAGGCAGATCTTGTGTGACCTGTAGGAATATTTGGGGGACAGAGCCCAGAGAGAGCTGGGGGGGGGGCAAGGCCAGAGAGGAGTCGGTAGAAGACGGAAAGACCACCAACCTGCCTGCAGTGAGTGAGTGAGAGGCCCTTGGAGTTAGCTTCATCGCTTGGAGTTAGATTCCAATGATTCTGAAAGCTTTGGTTTCAACAGCGTGAAGACGAGCTAGGTGTGAAGCAGGAGCACCAGCCCAGAGGGGAGAGCAGTATTCCATTGAGCTGCGGATGAAAGCCTTGTATGTGGTGAGGAACTCAGGTGTGCCAAGGAAGGACTTCGCACGACGGAGGATGCCCAGTCGGCGACTGGCTTTGGAGGCCAGCTTGGAAATGTGGTTTTCCCAGGAAAGATCATGGCAGATAGTGAGACCCACCCATCTGTTTGTCATTTATTCATTTTGTATGCAACCTGTGGCTGCTGGTTCTCATCATTGTTGGGAATGTGGCTGTGCCACTTATGCAGTGCCCCCTGTAAGTTGGAGCAGCGGTTGTAATTTGTTCATGGTGCTGGCGATCGCTCGCCTACTCTTCGCAAAAGACATTGTGGGATCTTTAACATGCACCGACTCATGCCAGCAAATGGGACACCCACTTAACACCCATCCAAGGGAAGGAACACACATTGATGAATCAACCTGCCTGTGAAACACCGGGATGACAGTTAATAGCTGGGTCGGAAATCGAACCGAGGCTAGACTGCTGAGAAGCAAGTGTGTGTACCTCGAGGCCATCCTGCCAGCCTGGCTGTTTGTCACCAACAATGTATTGTTGTGAAAGTCTATCGCAGAACAGACGGGTACAGTCCCATTCGTCATGTTCCCTTTTTATTCCTCCCTTGTTTCTTTGCGGTTTTATTCCCCATCATAATGCACACACTCTTTGGTGAACCTTTGTACGGTATAAGATTACACAAGTTTAATTTGCAATAAAGAAAACATAGTGTAGCTTCTGTCGGTTATTTTGATTTGATGTGTTTCCAACTTAAGCCATGTTGCTGATGCACACACATATCTCCCCCTCCACAGCTCTCTATTCCACAGCTGTCTGTGCTGGACCGTGTGGCTGAGGAAAATGAAACGTTACTGAGACACAGCTTAACAGTCAGACTGAGGAAGCTGCAAAAATGAAAGGTTGAGGAGAGCAAGCTATGATTTGTACAGGACTGCATTTATTCATCAGTTACAATATCGTTTTATTATGTATGTGCGACACGAGCGGCTTTGTAAAAAACAAAATAAAAAAAACAACAACCAACCTTGGAGCTTTCCCCAAAGGGAAAATTGACAGACATGTTTATAAGGCTGTATGGGGAAACTTCGCATCCTTGCTGGTGCAGACTGATGTCTTTCTCATTGTAATAAAAAAAAAATGGTCGATAAATCCTCCATGTGAAGAAGATTCTTTAAAAAGGATAATCCTTCTTTCCCATTTTCATTTTGATAAATGTACTGACATATTATGCCAAAGACACAAGCAAGGCAAAAAGGCCCTCTCCCCGAGTTGCATCTGTCAAACGATTCACGAGTGCAACTGAACGACAGCCAGTCAAACACATGAGAAAGATCTAAATAGACGAGCCCTGCCGTCTTCTTTCACATCCAAGGCATCCGTCCATTGCTGGGTGAGCAAGAACATGTCCAGGGTGGACCGACTGAGTTGGAAACCAAAGTGATAGTCTGCGATTGGAGTTTGAGAGGGTGGTTGTCTGGTATGAGGTTTGGTTGTAAGTAGGTGTTAACTGGTGAATGTCATACCAAGTAGGCCTTTTTAAGGTGTTAGTGGGAATGTAACATCTGTCTCATTGTTGGATATTGAAAGTTTACTCCTCCACCAAGCTCCAACCACTCTGTCCCCTACCCTACAGTTAAGACAACAACAACATGCATTTTAAAGGCCATTTTCCCCACTAGAGCGGGAGTTAGCCTTGCGGTTCCCATGACAATCTTCTCCATTTTGCCATATTTTCTGCATCTCTCCTTGTTAACCCCCTTGCCCACATTTCTTCTTCCACCATCTTTAGCCAAGTCTTTCTCGATCTTCCCCGTCCTCTACTTCCTTCGACATTCATTTTCATCACTCTTCTCAACCAGTCACTTTCATCCTTCCTCAACACGTGACCAAACCGTCTCAACCTGTTCCTCTTCACAGCATCAATCACAGGCTCTATTCCCATCATCTTTCGCAATTCATCATTTGTCTTCCTCTCTCTCAACGATACTCCGCACATCCGTCGAACCATTCGCATTTCCACCCTTTCCAACCTTCCTTGCTGCTCTACGTTCATTACCCATGTCTCGCTCCCATAAATCATAACACTTCTCACACATGCAGCATACACCTTTCCCTTCAGCTTCAACGACACTCCCCTCATCATCAGCACGCCACTCAGTTCCCGAAACTTCTTCCATGCACATCTCACTCGAGCAACCGTTGCCGAGTCTGATCCACCTTCTCCATTCAACATGTCTCCGAGGTAGCAAAATGTTTTCACACCTTCCAGCTTCACGCCGTCTTCAAGATCCAACTCAACATTTCCTCCATCTGCAGCTCCCTCTGTGCACACCTTACATTTGAATGTAGCTGCCACACTGGATAATGACCCTCTCAGACCACTACATTTTTGATGAACCCACTCAGCACACATTGTACATTGAATGGAGTTCACTCCGACACCCTTCCTACACACAGCTCAGGGCCACTTCCCAGTTCTTTCCACCTCACCACATGCTTTACCACTTGCCATCACCTTCGTCTTTCCGATATTCACCTTCAGACCTTTTATCTCCATACATTCCTTCCACTTGTTCATCTTTTCCTTCAGTCCATCCATACTTTCCGCAATCAACACCAGATCATCTGCATACAACTCCCACGGTAAACCCTCCTTTACGTTCTGAGGCAGCACCTCCATCACAGCTATAAATAGTAGTGGACTTAGTACCGACCCCTGATGCACTCCCACCTTCACCTCAAACTCACCACAGTTCCCGTCCTTCGTCCTTGCAGCTGTGCGCGCTCTTTTGTACATTGCCATCACTACTCTGATCAACCATTCCTCCACTCCTAACTTCCTCAATGCCCATGTCAATACTTTGCGTGGAACCCTATCGAATGCTTTCTCCAGATCAACAAACCCAAGAAACAACTTCTTCCTCTTCTCCATGTACTTCTCCTGCAACTGCCTCACAATGAAAAGCACGTCTGTCGTTCCTCTTCCTGGCATAAATCCAAACTGCATTTCATCGATCTTCACTTTCTTCCTTATCCTCCTCTCCAACACCCTTTCCAATACCTTCATTCCATGCTCCAATAACTTTATCGCTCGGTACGAGCCACACTCCAGAGGGTCACCTTTCCCCTTGTATAGAGGGACGAGGGTACTCAGTTCCCAATCCACTGGAATGCGGCCTTCTTTCACCACCAGATTACAGATCTCTGTCATTCTCTTCACACCCCAACTTCCTGCTGCCTTCAACATATCTCCCACAACTCCCGTCGGCCCTCCCGCTTTTCCACTCTTCATTGCTTTTATCGCTTCCTCAACTTCCTTCTCAGTTATCTTCTCTGCCGGTCCTGAAACTGGGTTACTCTCTATGTTGCCATGCCATTCATTCTCTGTATTCAACAGCATTTCCATATATCTTTTCCATCTTCCTTTAATTCCATCTGGGTCGACAACGATTTTTCCCACTTCATCCTTCAAGCAACTCACCCCCATCACATCACACCTCTCTTTCGCTATCTGCTTTGCAATCCTGAATACTGCTTTCTGACCCACTTCCAAATCCAAGCGTTCTCCGAACATTTTCCTACATGCCTCCTGCGCCTTTGCTACCTCTTTCTTTGCAGCCTTCCTGGCTGCCTTATAACTTTCATGCTCTGCTGTTTCTGCTCCCGTACCCTTCGCCTTCTGCCACTCCTTGAACTTCTTCCTCTTCTTGTCAATCCTCTTTCCAACTTTATCATCCCACAACCACGTTTCCGAGTGCTTCGGCGGTCCTTTTGTCCATCCACATACCTCACCAACGGCTCCCAACAGACTAGCTTTCATTGACATCCAACCACTTTCAAGCTCAACCACATCATCCTCTACCCTACTCAGCCTCTCTTTTAATGCCTCCCTTACTGTCACCTCTTTCAACCTCCACACCTTCATTCTCGGTTGGTACTTCACCCGCCGAGCTCTCCTCGCACCTTTCACCCTTATGTCGCAGACAACCAAGTGGTGCTGTGAAACAGCCTCCTCCCCCGGGATCACCTTTGTGTCCCGGAGGTGCCCCCTATCTCGCCTACGCACCATCAGGTAGTCAACGGTTGTCGTCGACCCACCTGAAGTGTATGTAACAAGCTTATTATCCTCTTTCTGGAACTGAGTATTACAAATCAACAAATCAGCTCCATCAGCAAACTCCAAAATCCTTGCACCTTCTCCATTTCTCACACCATATCCATAACCCCCATGAACTCCCTCAAAACCATCCATACTCCTTCCCACATGTCCATTTAGGTCTCCTCCCACCACAACAACTTCCTCATCTTTCACGTTTTCCATCAGCTTCTCTATCGCACACCAGAACTTGTCCTTCTCTTCATCGCTTCGACCAACCTGCGGAGCATATCCCGAGATGACGTTCACCAAGAGCTTTCCAATCATCATTTTCACCATCATCAACCTATCACTCACTCTAGTCACACTCACCACACTGTCTACAAACTCCTCAGAAAACAGGACACCAACACCATTCATGCCCTCCAGGCACCCTTGCCACATAAACTTGTATTTCTGTCCCTGCCTACCCTTCACCATTCTCACACCACTTCCCTTCCATCTTGTCTCTTGCACACAACATATGTCCACTCTTCTTCTGACGAATACTTCCATCACTTCTCCTGATCTCCCTGTCATTGTCCCTACATTCCATGTCCCAAACCTCAGAAACCGATCTCCACTTCGGGCTGTACCCTGCCCATATGTAGTTGTTATTGTCATGGTTCTCTTTTTGAGGCAATGTTTTTATGGCCGGATGCCCTTCCTGACGCCAACCTTCTTAGTCATCTCTTACGACACACAGGGATACGGTGTACCTATTCTAACCAGGGTACACACTGGGAAACGTTTAAAACATGGAAATTCTGGGGGGTTGGGGGGGGGGGGCGTCAGCATCACGGCTGCGCTTTAAATATATTTTAATAATATTTAAACAAAACCATGAAAAATAATAAGACAAGGACCTACAGTCCTACCTACAGTACAGACCTACAGTTAAGAACAACAAGAAAAAGGCATTGTTGCTCTCCTGTCTGCAATCTCTGATGATTATGATGAATCTACTTTCCAGGCAGATTAAAAAACCCCAATCTAAGTAGGAAGGATGCAGCTGAAATACCACAAACTTTCAATACTGTATCTGTGCCTTTAAAAATACAAAAATTTACACTAATAACAAAGGTGACACAACTTTCATCGAAAGGTGACACAAATGGACAGACTCAATGAATACAACATTTTAACAGTTGTCGAATTAAATGGAGTTGTCAAGATGGAGGTACTTGGCTGTTTCTTCAACCATGACTGTCTCAAGTCTTGTCTTCATGGCAAGATAGTTGCATGTGCAGCATTGTTTATCTGGATCGGAGCTTTTTGACTCTCCATCTCAAACAACAGATCCCACAGCCGGGTTGTGGCCTGCTCCAGCGTCTCTTGCTCTCGCTCTACTGCAAAGAGCCGAACTTCTTCAGGACCAAACACAACTGCACGTTCGTTAGGGAAACTATAACAATAATGATTGAAACAAATGAAAAACAAATGAAATGAAACGAAAGAAACAAATGACTATAACAAACCTGGACCCACTTTTACCCCTTTTACCCCCCCCCCCCCCCCCCCCAAAAAAAACCCTTAGACTTTGATTTTCCTAGTGACGTGAACAAACTTCGGTACGTCACGGGTGATGAAGGTTCTGGTTAAGTTTCATCGAAATAGTGTTTGTCGTTTCAGAGGAAAAAGCAAATTCCTATTTGGGAGGGGGGGAAGGGGGGGGGGTCAAATCTGGATCCACTTTGACCCCGGTAAAGCCCCTTAGACCCCGATTTTTTTTTTTTTTTAATGTTGTGAACAAACTTTAGTCACAACACAACGAATATCATTTGTGCCAGTTGCAATGCCATAAGCGGTTTCGGATAAGAAGTTTCAAGTGTTTACGGACTGACGGACGGACAACGCGCCATCGCATAAGCTCCCCTGAACTTCGTTCCAAGTGAGCTAAAAAAAGAACAGAGCTGTGAAATGAGCAAATGATTGGGGTTGGTGAGGAGGTCAAAGTTGGAACAGTGAGAGGGTGGATGTTGGAAGGGGTTGTGGGAGGAGTGGAGGTTGGTGCTGGTACACAAATTAGGATACGTCCACGTATGGAGCCCTCCGGTGCTGTAGTATCCAGACGCATCTCAGTGATTTTGGAATACAGCTGTGCTATGTACCTATAGAAAGGGGAAAGGAAATTGTGGGGTGAGAGGGTGGGAGATTAGCAAAACAGTCCAAATACATTTCATGAGGTATGTGCACATGTGTACAGTAGTGTGTAAAATTATTTGGCCACCACATTGGTTTCCACTAATTTGTAATGTCGCGCGAATCCCTCGGTTAATACCGTGGGCTCGCGGATAGCCGAATGGGCTTTAATGGAGGCGATGATCAATTCGGATTCGACTTTAAAAGCGCGGGATGAAGAATGAAGAGGAAGAAGCGGCAAGCGCGTACCTGTAGCGATCCGACGGCAGCCCTCGATCCTGGAGGAAATGAACTCAAACGGGAATCCGGGTTAAAATGTACAAAAATAATGATTTATTGAACGGAACGCGAGAATAAGGAAACGTGACAATAAAATCTGATGTTCCTAGATCGGGATCCCGCACACCGACTTCATATACAGGACAACGGAATGAATTAAATAAAGAAATCGTCGTGTGGGTGTTCTGTGGGTGCGAGCTTATCTGTCGGGCAGTGCAGCGTCGTCAGGAATCGACTGCTCCAAGCGCACAAGCCTGCCGCGGCTCCGATGTCGGCGGGAAGCAGGCCTCGATGCGCCCCTGTTCGAGCGCTGTCAGGCTTCACCGAGCGCCTCTCTCCACCTGCAAGCCTCGCTCGTAGCACGAAGCCTCGCTCCTAACGCAGCGCACCAAGCACCAAGAAGAACCGAGCACCAAGAAGAACCGAGCACCAAGAAGAACCCAGCACCAAGAAGAACCCAGCACCAAGAAGAACCCAGCACCAAGAAGAACCCAGCACCAAGAACACCAAGCACCGCTCCAACTCCGGGAAGACGCCAACGACCAAGGAGTACGAAGACTGAAGAACTCGGAGACTCCAGAATGCCCGCCAACCACCCGTTTTGTTCCCCGTGGTCTGACGTCAATTCTGCGCGTTCCAATCCGTCCCTCCCTTCCTTCTTTGCAATCTTTTCACGCCTTCCCACGTCACCAGCGCTTCTCCTCTAATAAACGACCCCCATCTATGTCGTGGTTTGGCGCCCTCCGCCCTGATTGGCCAAAGGTTTGCGCCTTCCGTACCAACTGTAGTGAAATCGTATCCGTACTGAACCCGGGTGGGGATGCTCGCTGCTCGCTGTCATTGTTGTCCCCCCTAGGGGCGTGACTATAAGACCCGTTGCTGTGTCAGTGCTCCGAGACTTCTCCCTTGTGACATGTTACATCGGTAGCCTCGTTAATGGTACGCCTTTATAGAATATCTAGCTTGCTTGCATTGACTGATATGAATGGCTTTATGAGATGTCGCATCGTATGCTTATTGTGTATTTCTACTTACAGGAATGATGTGATGATCTAAATGCAATTAAACCAAACCGTTGGACTAAAAGTTGTGCGGACCTGAATGGTTTTCCACAACACTTAATTGCATTTATGATCTGCTGACATGGCTGGCAACAAGACGTTGACGGTGTCCATTTTCAGCGCCGACCCACAAGCCACGGACGGAGGCTTGCAACTCAAGCACTGGCTCAAGCAACTGGAGCATCTCTTTAATGAGCCTGATACCGCTCCGACGCCTGCCGCGAAGCTGGCAATATTACACTCAAAAATCGACTACCGGGTCTACCACGCGGTCGCTCAATGCACGACGTATGATCTTACCGTCGCGGAGCTCAAGCGGCTTTATATAAAAGAAAAAAGCCCTGTGTATGCGCGTTATTTGCTGCAGACGCGACGGCAGCAACCCAACGAGCCTATGGATCATTACGCCCAGGAGCTCCGGCAGCTCATGCTGGACAGCGCCCAGCCACGGACTCCCGAGCAGGCTAAAGATGATCGACTTTTAGATGCCTTCATAGCAGGGGTCTCCTCTCAGGAACTACGTCTCAAACTCTTGGAGAAGACCGACCTGACCTTCGCTACGGCGGTTGAGCAAGCGACGGTGTATACTGAAGCGCGGATGCAATCGAACGCCTATGATCGCACGCGCCTTTTGGCGGGCACCTCACTACACGCCCGGCCGGAGAGGACCACTGACGAGGACGTGGATCCGCCTGCTGAACTCCGGGATGCTCCGGAGGATGACCCTACCCTGACAGCTGCCGTTACGACCAGCAGACCCAAGGCCTTGCGCGGGGCCGCATGTTTTTTTTGTGGAGGGCCTCGTCATGCCCGAGTCGTGTGTCCGGCACGTGACGCTATTTGCCATTTGTGCTCGCTAAAGGGACATTACGCGAAAGTGTGCAAGAAATCGGCACGCGGCTCGCGGCCCTTCGACTCGCGCAGCCGCGGTCGCGCAGGCGCGGCAACCTTGAACGGGCTTGTAGCAGAACCCACGAGCCCAGCGCCTTACCCGTCTTCGAAGGGGAGGGCCCCTCGCTGCGGCCCGCTGGGCGCTCAGACAACCTTGACTGGCGCCACCGGAAAGCCACCACCGTCTCATTCTCCATCGGGGACAAAGGCCGCGTCCTTGGCCAAACCTCGAGCCACGCAAGGGAAGAAACAGCTTTCGAATACTACGGAAGCCTTTTGTCAAAGCGACCAAACGAAAAAGGCGATTTCGAATACTACTACGGAAGCCTTTTGTCAAAGCGACCAAACGAAAAAGGCGATTTCGAATACTACGGAAGCCTTTTGTCAAAGCGACCAAACGAAAAAGGCGATTTCGGCTACAACGGAAGCCTTTATCTGCCAGGAGTGTCAAAAGGCGATGTCAAATACTACTGAGGCCTTTTCTCATCGGATTTTGAATCGCGAAACACCGGAATGCTGGGGAAAGCCCTCTGATGACGATAATGGATTCCCCATGGTCAACGCAGACTCCGGCCACGATCGCAAAACTGCTGCTGGTGTAGGATCCACCCGCGAGGCTGGTCCGACCCATTCGGGGGGCTCAGTCCCGCTCCCAGCTGCCTCGTCTGGCCTGGCCCAAGCCCTTATTCCCCTTATGGTTGAGGGCCATTGTGTTCAGGCCTTGGTGGACACCGGATCTACGGATAGTTTTATCGACCAGCGACTTGTGCTCAGGCATGGATGGCGGATCGGGCGGTCTACACGACGGATCTTCATGGCATCCCAGGGACTCCGGCTTAGCACAAAAGGGGAATGCCGATTGAAACTAGTGCTAAAGGGACGGGTTTTCCCTGATGTACACCTTATGGTTTTACCCGCATTATGTGCTGATATTCTGCTAGGACACGATTTTCTTAAGCTGCATGGACGTCTGGTAATGGAGTTCGGTGGGCCTGACACTCTTGTTGTGGGGGCGGACGACGCGCTAACGGTGTGCGCCCTAGCGCAAATGGACGTCCGTCCGCTTTCGCTGTTCCCCAATCTAACCTCCGACTGTACCCCTGTCGCGGTAAAATCGAGACGCTACTCCCGCGCGGACATGCAATTCATTGCGGACGAAACGACTCAGCTCTTGAAAGACGGCATCATAGAACCTAGTAGGTCGCCGTGGCGTGCCCAGGTCTTAGTGGTGCGCAGTGAGGCCCATCGCAAACGCATGGTAATCGACTATTCCCAAACGATTAACCGCTTTACACAGCTGGATGCCTACCCCCTTCCGGGGATGGACGCGCTAGTGCAACAGGTGTCCCAGTATTCGGTCTATAGTACTCTCGATCTCCGTAGTGCGTACCACCAGATCCCTATCTCTAGGGCGGATCGTATCTATACCGCTTTCGAGTCGGGGCAGCGGTTGTACCAATTTACACGATTGCCCTTTGGGGTGACGAACGGGGTCGCTTGTTTCCAGAGGGCCATGGATGACCTCGTTGCGCGGGAGCACTTAACCGATGTTTTCGTCTACCTCGATAACCTTACGGTTTGTGGATATGACCAAGGGCACCATGACGCTAATCTGAAGCGCTTCCTTGAGGTCGCGCAACGGTATCACTTAACTATGAACGAGGATAAGTGCCGATACTCCCTACGCACCATAGATCTTCTGGGGTACACCGTGACCCATGGCTCTGTCTCTCCGGATAAGGAACGTCTGCGACCTTTGCTCGACATGGCCCCTCCCTGCGATCGGGCTTCCCTGAAACGCGCCCTTGGGCTGTTCGCCCATTACTCCAAATGGGTGCAAAATTTCTCCGCGAAACTTCGCCCCCTTGTGGCCTGCGACACCTTTCCCCTGAGTTCGGCCGCATTGACGGCCTTTGAAGGACTTAAGACCGACATCGCCCGAGCCGCCGTAGCAACCATTGACGAGAGCGGCTCGTTCGTCCTCGAAAGTGACGCCTCGGATCAGGCCATCGCGGCGACCCTCTCCCAAGGGGGACGTCCCGTGGCTTTCTTTTCACGGACTCTTACCTCCGCTGAGCGGCGGCACTCGTCCGTTGAAAAGGAAGCGTATGCGATCGTCGAGTCTATTCGGCGATGGCGCCCGTACCTACTCGGGCGGAGCTTCCAAATCATCACGGACCAGCAAAGCGTTGCGTTCATGTACGACACCTTACACGCCCAGCGCATTAAGAACGAGAAAATCACTCGCTGGCGTATCGAACTCGCCGACTTCTGTTACACCATCAAATATCGCCCAGGGAAGGATAACCAGGCCGCCGATGCCTTATCGCGCCCCACTACATGTGCTGGTATCACCTCGTTGGAGGGCCTACGGGTGCTGCATGCTACTGCGGGCCATCCCGGCGTAACGCGTTTCGCTCATTTCGTGCGGAGTGGGAATCTCCCTTACTCGATTGACGATATCCGCCGTATCTGTCGCGACTGCGCTATCTGCGCGGAAATCAAACCGCGTTTCTATAACCCCCCTATGGGGACTCTGGTGAAGGCTACACGCCCGTGGGAACGCTTGGCGATGGATTTCAAGGGCCCTTTGCCGGTGTCGAGCGGCTCTCGCTATCTGCTCACTATCGTTGATGAGTACTCACGATTCCCCTTTGCTTATATGTGCGCGGACATGACTGCTGCCACGGTGATGCGTTGCTTACAGAACTTGTTCTCAATGTTCGGTTACCCGGCCTATGTCCATACCGACCGGGGTGCAGTCTTCTTGTCTCAGGAGGTGCGCGGCTATCTGCTCCAAAACAACGTTGCGTCTAGTTACACCACGCCGTATAGACCCCAGGCTAATGGGCAGATCGAACGCTTCAACGGGATTATCTGGAGGGCCGTCATGCTCCATCTCCGGACCCACGGCCGGGGCCTCGATAAATGGGCTTGGTCGCTACCTGCGGCGTTGAACTCGATCCGGGCACTCCTGAGTACGGCAACTAACCAAACTCCCCACGAGCGTCTTTTCCACCACCCCAGGAGCTCGGGGTGTATACGGTCTTTGCCCAGTTGGCTCGCTGGGCCCGGGCCGGCCTACCTTAAACGGGCAGTTCGCGCGAGCAAGTACGACCCCCTTGTGGACAAAGTGCAGATTCTCCAGGCTAATCCTGAGCATGCTCGTGTGATGACGTCTGATGGTCGTGAGACTACTGTCTCCGTTCGTCATCTTGCCCCTTGCGGGGTCGACGACCTTAGTAGGGAATCGGACGAACCAGTCGAACCCGTCTATGAGACTATGACCTCTCCCGACGCTCCCATCGCCGACAGTCCACCGACCCTCCCCCCGTCGAGACTGCCCGGGTCCGACGACTTGGCGTTACCCCCATCATCACCCGACCCTGTTGACGCCTCTGACACCGGGGATACAGGGTTACGAGACGCCGTACCCGGGGAATTTCGAACGCGTGCTGGCAGAGAAATTCGCCGCCCGGCCCGCTACGGTTGGGCCGACTAATACTCCGCGCCCATGCTGACGCTCACTCGCTTTTAGCCACGCGGCCGTATACTTCTGACGGGGGGTGAATGTAGTGAAATCGTATCCGTACTGAACCCGGGTGGGGATGCTCGCTGCTCGCTGTCATTGTTGTCCCCCCTAGGGGCGTGACTATAAGACCCGTTGCTGTGTCAGTGCTCCGAGACTTCTCCCTTGTGACATGTTACATCGGTAGCATCGTTAATGGTACGCCTTTATAGAATATCTAGCTTGCTTGCATTGACTGATATGAATGGCTTTATGAGATGTCGCATCGTATGCTTATTGTGTATTTCTACTTACAGGAATGATGTGATGATCTAAATGCAATTAAACCAAACCGTTGGACTAAAAGTTGTGCGGACCTGAATGGTTTTCCACAACACCAACCAATCACACGTTTCCTGGGCGTGGCTCCAGCCTGCCACGATGTTCGTCGCCCATGGTTGGGTACTGCGCAGCCGCTTCCTGCTTGTCTTCCAAAGTCATTGTTGTAAGGGAGGGAAATTAATTAATGTGTGCATTAAGGGACCTATCTAAGTGTTTATATGAGTGCGTTGCCATAATGGACACTGGATTGGCGACAGAGGGAACGACAAACGAAGGAATTTTATCCATAATCCCTGCACTACTTAGCATGCCCCGCCCCCTCACGGCAGGGACACAGATACGACTTATACCGACATCCGGGCTAAACATAGAACTTATTACAGGTAGATTCCCTATCGCGACAGTCGAGTACCTACCTATGCAGATCTACCTGGCTCTAGATATTCCTCTACTCCCCCCGACATAATAGTAATTTGTTGCAGATAATATAAACCCACACCCATGCCCAAGGTATCAGGCTCGACGAGACTCCAAATAATAGTTTTACACCAAGAAGACAATTCCCAAAGATAAATATCCCACAAGCCAGGTATTTGCAGATGTGACATACCAGCAATACAGAAGCATAACTAGAATGCCACTCGGTAGAGAGCATACCTCAGCCAGGCTGAACAGTTTGTTTTGTATCCACTGATGGGCCGGATCTGGATTCGGAACTGAACAAAAATCTAATCAGCTTGTTCTTGCTTGACACCTAACCAACTCATCCACCAAGTTTAGTCATAACCCGTCCATAACTTTTGTAAATATCATGTTAAATAATCGCTTTTCACCCAATCTCTCAATGGTGAAGAATCACATAAAAATTAAATAATTCTCGTATCCAAATTCATATTCAGATCTTTACCAAAATCGAATCGCTTCATCCTTGTCACACACACAACCTGTCCACCAAGTTTCGTCCAAATCCGTCCACAAATTTTTGAGATATCCTGCTATGTATCGGTTTTGGCCCTATCTCCCAATCGTGAAGAATCACTTAAAAAATTCAAATAGCTGGATCCGAATCCAGATCTTCACCAAAATCTAATAATTTCGTCCTTGTCACATACACTACCTATGTACCACATTTCGTCCGAATCCGTCCACAATTTTTTGAGATATCTTGTTCACAAACAAACAGACAGACAGGGGTGAAAACATAACCTCCATGGAAGTAATGAGACATCATAAGTTAAAATAGAAAACTGATTGGAAGGCCAAATAAAGTCAACAAAACGGATGAGTAATACAGAATAAGTTCCTTCATAAATAGATAGAAATGAAATGCTGAACTTGCTTAAGAACTGGCACAGACATCAGATTTTCAAGTGGCCTCTTCCACTGTCAGAAGGTCTTATCAAAAATGACCTCCCTGGGTGAGTTGCTGTCAAAAAGCTATTTCTGTGTGAAGGTAAGAAAGCCAAGAGACTGAAGTATGCCCAAGAACATCATAGTTGGGATGCTAATCAGCGTGGAAATGCACTTTGGAGTGAAGTCAAAGTTTGAATTTTTTGTAATAAAGAGAAGACAGTATTGTATGTCAGAAGGAGGGTTTGTGAGAAGTACACGGATATGCGTCTACATCCGACTGTGAAGCAAGGTGGAGGTTCTGTTTAGGTTTGGGGATGTATTTCTGCTGCTGTTGTTGGTGATTTGGTGAGAAATTAACAATGAATGCTGACAAGTACAAGCAGATCCTAATCCACCATAAGTATCCCGTCAGGAAGGAGGCTAATTGGCGACAACTTTGTTTTCCAACACGACGACGACCGCAAACACTGCAAATGTCATGAAACCATATTTACAAAGAAAAGCAGAATCAGGAACTCCACAACTATTAAAATAGCCCACTCAATGTCCTCACCTTAACATCACGTCGGGATTATTTGGACCGGAAGAAAAATGAAAAACAACCAAAACAAGAAGACATCATGCAGAGCACGATACTTGCAAAATCCACCCCTTTCCCCAAAAAAGTTGCCATGG
>NC_136267.1:48969514-48974514 GCF_964187855.1 Myxine glutinosa
CCTCTCGTCCTTGTAATCTAACCTTTCCGTACGAATATAATTGAGAATCGAAACATTGGTGTCTGTCATTATAATCCAGCCGGGTGTCTTCTTTTTCCTTTATTGATCCAGCGTAGCGCGGCTCCGTCAACGTCGAGTATAATCGGGTAATTTGTGCGGACACGACGGCCATTCCGCTCGGCCCACCTTAACATCAAAGTCGTGTCTGTAACAATTGGTGTCGAGGAGTGAGATTCGGACCCGGGACTAAATTAGTTAGGCCCAAATTTTGGGAGGGAAAATCGAGCCGGAGCGCGTACTGCGCTCGACAAAATTGATCCGGAGCGCGGTCCCGCGGTTACTGCGCTCGACGAAATTATAACAGCAAAATTTGGATTTGTGTTACGAAACTCGAATTTTGAAAGTCGCGCTATGGCGGATCAAGACGGCTGGGGTCCGGTAGGGGAGAGTGAAGCAGGGTCGGTCCAGGACCAAATTGAGGGACGCGAGGAGAGCGAAGCAGTGAGGGCGGCAGGGTCGCAAAATAGCGTTGTCACGCACGAGGTGGCCACGGCGTCCACGCCCGCGACCGTGGCAGCGCCCCTGGTGGATTCGAACCTTTTCCTCCTGCAAATGAGGGCCCTTATGGAACAAATGGTGGGAATGAGGGCTGATAGTGAGCGGTTGGGAAACCAAATGGGGGTAATGAGGGACGAAGCGAGGGCTCAGAGTGAGCAAATGGGGGTAATGAGGGACGAAGCGAGGGGTACCAGTGAGGGGTTAGACAATAATTTTGAGGAGTTAGACAAGAAATTTGGGAAGTTAGACAATAATTTTGAGGGGTTAGACAACGGGATAAAACAGGTGAGAAATGGGTTAATGGGGGTAGAAAACAGAATGGCTGCCCAGGAGAATCAGATAGAGGGAGTGAAAAATGGGTTAGAGGGGTTAGAAAACAGGATGGAAGGCAAATTGAGGGACATGAGGGACCAAGCGGAAAGGGAAGTTAACCAAATGGGGCAGCAGATAGAGGGGGTCAGAATGGGGGTAGAAACCAAACTGGATGCTCACAGGGAGGAAATGGAGCAGATGAGGGTGGCATCTGGGCAGGAGATGCAAGTGATGGGAGAAGAGATCAGAAGAGGTGTGAGTGAGGAGGTCGGAGGAGTGCGCGAGGAGGTGAGGCACTGTAAGGAGCACATGGAGAAGGAGGTGAGAAAGGGGACTGTAAAGTTACAGGGGGGCATAGAGGTCCTGACGCAGGAGGTGGAACAGCTGACGGAGGGACAAAAAGAACTAACGGAGCAGGTTCAAAGGAACACTGCGGTATTAGGAGGTTTACAAGCGACACAAAACGACATAAAAAACGACTTAATAGCGACAAAGAGGGAATGTCAGATGGTACGTGAGGGACTGACAACAAGGCTGGACGAGGTGATAGAGGTAATGGAGACGAAGGACCGACAGGTAAAGACGCACATGGAAACGGTCAAGGTAGCCTTGGAGGATGAGCTTGAGGAGACGTACCGGGGAATAAAAGAGGTGAAGCAGAAACTAGAAGAAGTGGAAGAAGGGATGAGCGAAATTAAGAAGCGACGGAGAGGGGATAAGAAAGAGATAAAAGAGGAGATAAAAGAATTGGTCCAAAGTCTGTGTTTGGATCGTGATGATGTGCCCATTAACCGGATGAGGGATTCGCAGGTGATGGAGGAGAAGCGAAGAGGAAGAGGACCCGGTGTAAGTGGTGACCAATATGGTCGTGCGTATGATGCGCCAGGGGATTTAAGGAGCTTGGGGGTCGAGATAGACCCGGGTGTTCGTGAGAGGCCGTTGGTGAAGTGTGCGACAGGTCTGGTGTGCGAAAAAGGAGGTGTGCAAGAAAGTCCGACTCTAGGGTGTGTGAGGAAAAAGTGCGTGCCAAGGAGTGAGTGTGCTGGCGAGAGTGAGTCGGTCGTAGCGCGTGTGCGAGGGAGCACGTGGAAGCGTGGTGTGGTGAGTGTTACAGAGGGTGTGACCGGAGAGTGTGCGCAAGAGTGTGCGCGAGAAAGGTGTGTGACGGACAGGTGCATGAAGAAAGAGTGCGCTGTCAGAAGTAAGGAAGAGTGTCCACCTGTGGTGAGTGTTACAGAGGGTGTAACGGGAGAGTGTGCGCGAGAAAGGTGTGTGACGGACAGGTGCATGAGGAAAGAGTGTGCTGTCAAGAGTAAGGGTGAGTGCGTTGTCACGAGTGGAGGTGAGAGTGGTGAGAGTGACAAGGAGAGTGAGTTGGTTGTGACAGGTGAGCGAGGATGTACACCTGGGATGGAAGGATGCACACCTGGAATGGTAGAGCGTGAGTGGGAATGCACGCTGGAGTTGGTGGTGAGGCACGTGGTTGGGTGTGCGAATGAGGGCACGCCTGTGATTGTCACAGAGGAGGTGACCGAGGAGGGGGTGCGAAGCGGTGTGTTGGTGAGGTGTGCGACCAACGAATGTGTGCCAAAGTGTTCGGTGGTCAGGTGTGTGACCAAGGCTGTGAGTGGAATGGGTGCGCCTGGGTGTGTAAGGAACGGTACGAGGAGCATGGAAACGGCTGGATGTGTGAGCAAGGAACGGGCTGCGGGGTGTAAGCGTCCAGGTGAAGCATCGACGTTACACAGGTTAGAGGTTAGGTCGACTTTTAGCCGAAGCGGGCCCTCGGTGCGTGCCGGGCTTCGCGTGCCGCGAGAACCAGCGGGGATCCGAGCCACGGCGGGTTCAAAAGGACCGCCGTGCGCGATCCGTGCTGGGCCTCGCTTTGAACGTCCGTGCTCCACTAGGCGGAGCGGGCGGCCCGATAGAAAGAGTCGTCATGGCGACCACTTTTTGTTGAGGAATTCCGGCAGGTCGAGATCGGGACATTGGATGGCTCCGTGCCGAGAAGGTGCGTGGGATCTCGGGCCGGGTAAACCTCCTTCCCTGCACCGAAGGCAGGATGCAGCCAGCCACTGGCACAGAACAACCAGCATCCATTGCTTGGCTTTACGAAGCCGGGCTTTGGACGGGAATTGGCGCACCGAGAGGTATTAGTGAGTAGACGGGTGATGAGGTTAGTGTTTTGGACCCAAAATTAGAGAAAAACAAAATTTGATGATTGGCAAGGGATTGGCAGTAGTGATTGGCAGATGATGGGCAGTGATTGGCAAATTTTTAATTTGTTGAAATTTGATGTGCAAAATTGGTAGTGAGAGACCCCCGATGTGGTGGGATGGCAAATCCACCATCCCTCACAGGTGGGGGGCAAAGGAGCAATAGCTTATGGGGTGTATGGCAGTGAAAACTAGCCCGGGTGGGTTAGGATATTGTGTGTAGGGATCTAGAGAAGATGACCTTAGGTAACGTTAAGGTTAGTTAGTGACTGATACCTGTAGTGGGGACGCAGGTAGATTAGTGTGGATGATAATGACGTGGGAGCGCAATAGTTTAAAGGGACGACTGGGAAGCGCAAGTTTCAGAAGGGAGTAGTTAGCTGAGATGATGCCGTGTGTGTGAGGATGGAACAGGTGTGATTGCACAGGTGTGCAATTGGACAGGTGTGTGGAGCAGTGTGTGAGTAGTGAGTGTGTGGATCAGCGCGAATGCGCTTGGGGAGAGAAGGGTGCAGGTGGCACCAGGTGTGAGAGCACAGGTGTGCAAGTACAGGTGTGTGGAGAGAGTTGGAGTAAGTGGTACGGAGTGGTGTGCATGGTGCGAAGGTGTGGATGGGGGAAGAGTGGACCCCTTTCACGAGTACCCGGGGCGGGTAGTGTAAGTGTTAGGTAGAGGGTATAGGTAAATTGTGGTTGGATATTGGCATTTGTGGTGCGGTTGCAGAATGGTGTTGTGAATGGGTGCATTAGTGTTGTGGAAATGGCTGTGCGTGTAGCCTGTTAGTGCGTGTAGTTGGTTGGGCACTCCACCACTGTGAGGATGTCGGCCAGGTGAGGCCGCAGGTGGGCTCTGGGAGCCGGTAGTTGTGAGTGGGTGCCTGAGGATCCCGGGTGTGGATCGGGCAGCCCAGTGCCAGAGAGGGCACGGAGTGGGGAGAGTGCCAGAGGGCCTTCCCCAGGTAGTTAGGTTAGGGTAAGGAGCAGGTAAGCTCGGAGGCAACTGCAGTGGTGGAGGTGTGCAGGTGGGTAGACCCACTGGGAGAGGTACACGTCGCAGCCCTGAAATTGTGCGAGGGCACCGGGAGATGAATCGGGGGAGTGAGACCCCAAATTGAAGAGCACCACAGTTTGGCCAATGGGAATTGGTTTTTAGAACCCATAGTGTAAGAGGGCCAATGGTTTGGCCGGAGAAAGACCCCGGGTAGTGTAAAGTTGTTAAAGTCATTTAGGAAATAGTTAGGATTAATGAACCTGTCGCACCATGCGCAGCCACTTACCTGAGGTGATGATGATGACTCCACACCTGTGTTTTCTTGGTTTGTAGCAGGAAATGAGATTGCTGTGGATTTGTGAGACGCATCACGACGTGGATGAGACATTGGGGTGATTCCATCTCTCCCTCCCTAGGAGGGACTGATGATGAATTGGTAATGGCAAATTTTGATGAGAGTTGAAAATGGCAAATTTGATTGGTTAGGAGGGAGAGAAGACGAATTTGGTTTATGGGAGGAACGGGGAAGACAGTAGGGATGTTTGTTGATTTGTAAAGTAGATGTTTATGGGTAGTGTTGTGTTTTGTGGATACAGTAAGGGGTAAGGGAGGGGCCATGTAGGTTACCTGGTGGGGGGGGGGGGGGCGTACGATAGGAACGTACCTGTCTCACCTGGTTCCCATGTGCCCCCAGTGTGCATTACCTAATATTGCGTGCACTTTTGCGCCCTTACCAACTTACTCACTTGTCTGCTTCTTTTGTCTCCCACCTCCGAGGATCTGGCTTTGGGGTAGAGAGAGAGGAGAGAGAGGTGCTGGCTGCGCAGTTGTGGGCCTGCACTTTCGCTGTTTGCTGCCGGGATCGATACACCATATGGACCGCAATGTTTGTGGCCACCCACAATGGACCGCAGTTCGTTTGC
>NC_136267.1:48979514-48989514 GCF_964187855.1 Myxine glutinosa
TGTTCTGGTCATGGGATAAGTTAAGCCTGTAGATAAGCTAGTATTTGCACTGTGTCACCTGCGTCTTATGTGTTGTAAATAAACTTGATTGCTCCTTTTTGCTTGTGTGTGTAAATAATAAACCCCATTACTCGTCTGTACGTCTTCTCGTTTTAATTCCTTTTCCTCTTGCATTGCGTCGTTTTTGTCTTTTCCCTCATTGAGCAGCTACGGTGCGATACGGCCAAAGTTCTGGGTGAATCGGGTGAGTTTTGTTAGGTCGCGGTCTTACACCACCGCTCGGTCTATAACATCTAACCGCGATCTATAACAATTGGTGTCTGGGAGTGAGATTCGGGGCCCGAACCAAATTTTTAAAACATCTAGAAAAAAAATTTTGGTCAAAATTACGAGCTGCCGAACTTTGTTTTTTTAAGCAAAACCCGAATTTTGAAATCGCGCCATGGCTGTTCAAGGCGACGGGATGCCGGTGGGAGAGATAGACGGGGTAGAATCGACCCAGGACTTAGGAAAAAAAATGGTGGAGGAGAGGAAAGAAGGTGTGGTTGAGGGAGTATCAGACGCACAAAATGGCGCCTCGCACATTGCTACGGCGGCCGCACCCGCTGCACAAGTGGGAGGGATGGCCCAAATGCAGGCCCTCATGGAGCAATTTATGGCACAAATGAGGGCCTCTATGGAAGAGTCAGTGTATAATTGGAAGAGGGATGCCATGTCAGACGAATCCGGGTGTGATCTAAAAAAATTGAGGGAGGAATCCAGGTGTGAAGTGGAAAAACGGATATCAGAGGCAAGGGAGGAGCAGAGGGACAGAGACCGCAAGTTGGGCGAAAGGGTCCCAGGGGTGCACGACGAGGTAAAGCGGGTCGAAAAGCGCTGGTTGAGCGAAGCGGAGAAAAGCACGGGTACAATGACGGGGGTAGAAATCGCGACACGGGGTTTGAAAAAGCCGGCGACCGATGAGGTAGAGGGAATTTTATTAAAGCCAACGGTCGTCGAGGTGAACAAAGAAATTATGGGTATAGTTGAAATTGGAGAGACCGGGGACTTAAAGTTAAAAGAGCAACAATCGGAGGAAGGAATGGAAATTGCTCAAAGTCTAAATGCACATCCTGATGCTGTACTCGCTAACCCGAATGGAAGTTTGCAGGTTCGCGTGGAGAAAAGGATCCCCCAGGTGAGTCGTGCTGTATATTGTGCGGGTAGATTTTGCAGGAGGATGTTTAGCGACAAAATAATTTTCGCGCGCTTGGGATCGAGGAAGCACCCGGGCGTTGGTGAAGGGTCCCGTGTGAGTGGAAATGGCACGCGTGGGAGAAAAAAGTGTGCGTCGGCGAGTGGGTGTGTTATAAAGTGTGGGAGTGAAACCGAGTGCGAGCGAGAATGCACGTCGGTGTGTACGGGGTGTGACACAGGGAGTGAGAGCAATACGGAGTGCACGCCCATGGTGAGTGTTACGGAGGACGTAACGGAGGAGAGGTGTGGATCGAAGTGTGCGCAAGAGGTGTGGTGTGTAACAGAGAGAGCGTTGGTGGAATGTACGGACGGCGTTGGAACGCCAGGTTTTGTGAGGGTGAAAGGGGTAGCGTATGCTTGTAAGCATGCAAGTGAAGCGTCGATGGTAACCGGTTTAGTGGTTAGAGCGACGGATAGCCGATGCGAGCACTCGGTGCGAGGGGTGCTTGGTTGGGTGCGAGGCCCGGCGTCGATCGAAGCTGCGTCGTTTCTCTTCGAAGCGTCGTTGCCGATTCGGGCTTGGCCCCGCCCCGCACGGTCGAGTCCGGGCTTTGTCGGGCGAGGCGACCGGTCCGGTTCAAGGGCGAGTGGGAGGAGGCGGAACGGTGCCCCCTCGTGGGGACGGGGTTCCGACCGGGGGAGATGGAGCCATCGGGCCCGGGACCGCAAGGTGCCGCGCCGAGATGGTGCGTGGAATCTCGGTCCAACCAAACCACCTCCCTTGAACCGAAAGCCGGACGGATTCAACCTGCAGGCAACCAAACCACCCGAATTCATTGCTCGGCTTTACGAAGCCGAGTTTAATGATGTCATGACGCACCGAGGCTAGGATATAGCGGACTGTGATGATGGTGATCGTGATAGTGATAGTGTTTTGGACCCAAAATTAGAGAAAAAACAAAATTTGATGATTGGCAAAGGATTGGCAGTAATGATTGGCAGATGATGAGTAGTGATTGGCAAATTTTTGATTGGTTGGAATTTAGGTGTACAAAATTGATAGCGAGAGACCCCCGATGTGGTGGGATGGCAAATCCACCATCCCTCACAGACGGGGGGCAAAGGAGCTATAGTTTATGGGGTGTATGGCAGTGAAAACTAGCCCGGGTGGGTTAGGTTATATTGTAGGGATCTAGAAGAGATTGACATTAGGTAACGTTAAGTTTAGTTAGTGACTGATACCTGTAGTGGGGACGCAGGTAGATTAGTGTGGATTATAATGACGTGGGAGCGCAATAGTTTAAAGGGACGACTGGGAAGCGCAAGTTTCAGAGGGGAGAAGTTAGCTGAGATGATGCCGTGTGTGTGAGGATTGAACAGGTGAGAATGGAACAGGTGTGATTGCACAGGTGTGCAACTGAACAGGTGTGTGGAGCAGTGTATGAGTGAGTGATGGTGATGTGTGTTGCGTTGACCAACTGGTCCAGAAAGAGGAGGAGGGTGCAGGTGGCACCAGGTGAGATTGCACAGGTGTGCAACGACAGGTGAATGAAAGACAGATGTATGGAATAAATGGTATGGAGGATTGGAATGGATGGTCGTGGAGTGAGAATGGTGGAAATTGTGGAGTGGAGTGGATGGTGCGAAGGTGTGAATGGGGGAAGAGTGGACCCCCATCACGGATACCCGGGGCGGGTAGTGTAAGAGTTAGGTAGAGGGTACAGGTAAATTGTGGTTGGATATTGGCATCTGTGGTGCGGTTGGAAGAATGCTGTTTGGATGGGTGCATTAGTGTTGTGGAAATGGCTGGGCGTGTAGCCTGTTAGTGTGTGTAGTTGGTTTGGGCACTCCACCACTGTAAGGATGTCGGCCAGGTGAGGCCGCAGGTGGGCTCTGGGAGCCGGTAGAGTTGTGGATGGGGCCCGAGGATCCGGAGGATGGACCCGGGTAGCCCAGTGCCAGAGAGGGCACCGAGTGGGGAGAGTGCCAGAGGGCCTTCCCCAGGTAGTTAGGTTAGGGTAAGGAGCAGGTAAGCTCGGAGGCAACTACAGTGGTGGAGGTGTGCAGGTGGGTAGACCCGCTGGGAGAGGTACACGTCGCGGCCCAGAAATTGTGCGAGGGCACCGGGAGATGAATCGGGGGAGTGAGACCCCAAATTGAAAAGCACCACAGTTTGGCCAATGGGAATTGGTTTTTAGAACCCATAGTGTAAGAGGGCCAATGGTTTGGCCAGAGAAAGACCCCGGGTAGTGTAAAGTGTGTTAAAATCATTTAGAGGGTAGTTAGGATGAAGGATCTCCTCGCACCATCTGCACCCACTCACCTGAGGTGACAGGTACTCCACACCATGCCATGTTTGATTATTTTTTATGATGCAAATGTTTGGATTGTGAGACGCATCATGACGTGGGTGTGACATTGTGCTTTGATGTTCCATCTCTGCCTCCTTATGAGGATTGATGATGAATTGATAATGGCAAATTTTTGAAGTAGAGGGATTGTGGAGACGAATTTGATATAGGGGAAATATGGGGAAGACGTGACAGTAGTGACGAATTGGTAATGTGTAGGTTTTGTACATATGGGGTAAGGGCAAGGGTGGGCTAGGTAACAGGGGGGTGACGTACGGTAGGGACGAGCTTTCTCACTTCGCCCTCCGTACGCATTTCGCCTTGCATTGCCTTTTTGATGTGTACCCTTGAGACCTTACCCCTCGCTCATCTGTCTTGTCCCCCCTTTTTGTCTCCCACATGAGGACCTGAGCGCCGTTGGGCGCCGAGGGGAGCGTGCGTGGGTCGGCCATTGTGCGCCCGAAATTCCCAGAACCAGCTGTCTGCATCGATGCACCACATTATGGACCACATGTCTGTGGCCGAGCACCACCTATGGACCCCATGGGTTGGGGCATGGCCCCTCTGCTGGAACCGGCCATGAGGGCCCGAAACCTTGCTGGCGGACCTTGGCCACAGGGCACCGATGCCCCACAGGTGAACCACACTAGTCGGCCCTGTGGGCCATAAATAAAATAAATAAGAAGGACACATTGGGCACTCTTTATTGAAAATAGGCCGCCAGTAAGCAAAGCAAAATGAAAATGACAACATCTGGAAGACAAATAATAATCACCAGCAGAGGGAGCCGAAGAGCAAGAGACACCTGCAGGGTTAGGGGTTGTTGAATTTATTTTATTGATGAACAGTGGTGACTGCACTGATTGGTGCTTGAGGGTGTGTTGGTGCGTTATAGGTGCTTTCATGGTGCATTGATGCAGAGCAGACTGTCTCCCCCCCAGAAAGAACAATTACAGGTCCTGGGTTAGTTTTGTAAATAAAAATAGCGTCAGTGTAAATAATGCTTCCCACCGTCAGTGTATAGTTTGAAGACCATTCCGCAATTCGGTTAACTGTGGGCGTAAGTCTGTTAGGCAGGGTGCAATGGAGCAGCGGGACACATTTATTTATGTTTTAAAACTGTCGCACTCAGGGTCAGGTTAAAAGTAGAGGGAACTACACCTACGTGCCACACTAAGGTAAAAGTAATAGGCCCGGGACGTGCCTAAGGGGAGGAGGGTGCAGTGTTGTGGATATGAGAATGTTTTTTTTATTTTGTTGTTGTGGTAAAATGTTGTTGTAAAAGGTTGTTGTAAAATATCACCCCTCCTCCCTCCGTTTGTGGTAGTATAAAGGTCAAAGGGCGTTTCCGTAGTTAGTCCATAAAACATACATGCAGGACACGATATATCCTTTCTTTTGACAGTTATATCCTTATTATGTGTATTAGCGTAAGGCTGTGTCTTCCATTAATTGAAATACTCCATTGCACCAGTGAAAGAGAATAGATCCCCTTTCCTTCCCATCCCCAAAATCTCCATCCAATATTACATCCCCTCTCGTCATTGCCGAGCCTCGATTGCCAATATTACCTCCCCTCCAATAACCGCCATTGACCACGAGGCTCGAGTCAGGGAAGAAAGGCGTGTCTCCACCTCGTCAGAGGGGAGGAGGGGCGTGCCCGCCCGTCGTCATCCAGGGCGGAGCCCGAGGGTCGCGCGACCAACCAGGGCCGAGGTGAGCACCCCGATGGGCGTGTCCTGAACGCCGGCGGCTTAACCGCCGGAGGCGCTATAAAAAGGCGCGCACGGAAGTAAAAGGAGAGGTGGTTGGACAGTTGGTTGGTTGCACAGAGTTGGTTGCGCAGAGAGTTGGTTGCACCGTTGGTCAGGGTTGGTTGCACCGTTGGTCAGAGTTGGTTGCACAGAGTTGGTTGCGGTGAGGAGTCGGTGGTCAGAGTGAGGGACCAAGAAAGAGTGGAGGGTTTGGACCAGACGAGTGGGACAAGGCCTGGCAAGGCAAGTGGAGGCGGGAGCAGCAGCGACACCCGGCAGCCGCTTGGGGCCTGGGCGGCGGTTTGGAGCAGGGCCGAAAAGGAACGGCGGCTGCTAAACGCGCCGATCGTGCTGCATGACCCCCCTTGGACTTCCCTCTCCCTCCAGCCATCCACATCCTGCGATTCCTGCAATTCCCCGCGTGAGTCAGTGTCTTTTGTTTGTTCTGTCATGGGATAAGTTAAGCCTGTAGATAAGCTAGTATTTGCACTGTGTCACCTGCGTCTTATGTGTTGTAAATAAACTTGATTGCTCCTTTTTGCTTGTGTGTGTAAATAATAAACCCCATTACTCGTCTGTACGTCTTCTCGTTTTAATTCCTTTTCCTCTTGCATTGCGTCGTTTTTGTCTTTTCCCTCATTGAGCAGCTACGGTGCGATACGGCCAAAGTTCTGGGTGAATCGGGTGAGTTTTGTTAGGTCGCGGTCTTACACCACCGCTCGGTCTATAACATCTAACCGCGATCTATAACAATTGGTGTCTGGGAGTGAGATTCGGGGCCCGAACCAAATTTTTAAAACATCTAGAAAAAAAATTTTGGTCAAAATTACGAGCTGCCGAACTTTGTTTTTTTTAAGCAAAACCCGAATTTTGAAATCGCGCCATGGCTGTTCAAGGCGACGGGATGCCGGTGGGAGAGATAGACGGGGTAGAATCGACCCAGGACTTAGGAAAAAAAATGGTGGAGGAGAGGAAAGAAGGTGTGGTTGAGGGAGTATCAGACGCACAAAATGGCGCCTCGCACATTGCTACGGCGGCCGCACCCGCTGCACAAGTGGGAGGGATGGCCCAAATGCAGGCCCTCATGGAGCAATTTATGGCACAAATGAGGGCCTCTATGGAAGAGTCAGTGTATAATTGGAAGAGGGATGCCATGTCAGACGAATCCGGGTGTGATCTAAAAAAATTGAGGGAGGAATCCAGGTGTGAAGTGGAAAAACGGATATCAGAGGCAAGGGAGGAGCAGAGGGACAGAGACCGCAAGTTGGGCGAAAGGGTCCCAGGGGTGCACGACGAGGTAAAGCGGGTCGAAAAGCGCTGGTTGAGCGAAGCGGAGAAAAGCACGGGTACAATGACGGGGGTAGAAATCGCGACACGGGGTTTGAAAAAGCCGGCGACCGATGAGGTAGAGGGAATTTTATTAAAGCCAACGGTCGTCGAGGTGAACAAAGAAATTATGGGTATAGTTGAAATTGGAGAGACCGGGGACTTAAAGTTAAAAGAGCAACAATCGGAGGAAGGAATGGAAATTGCTCAAAGTCTAAATGCACATCCTGATGCTGTACTCGCTAACCCGAATGGAAGTTTGCAGGTTCGCGTGGAGAAAAGGATCCCCCAGGTGAGTCGTGCTGTATATTGTGCGGGTAGATTTTGCAGGAGGATGTTTAGCGACAAAATAATTTTCGCGCGCTTGGGATCGAGGAAGCACCCGGGCGTTGGTGAAGGGTCCCGTGTGAGTGGAAATGGCACGCGTGGGAGAAAAAAGTGTGCGTCGGCGAGTGGGTGTGTTATAAAGTGTGGGAGTGAAACCGAGTGCGAGCGAGAATGCACGTCGGTGTGTACGGGGTGTGACACAGGGAGTGAGAGCAATACGGAGTGCACGCCCATGGTGAGTGTTACGGAGGACGTAACGGAGGAGAGGTGTGGATCGAAGTGTGCGCAAGAGGTGTGGTGTGTAACAGAGAGAGCGTTGGTGGAATGTACGGACGGCGTTGGAACGCCAGGTTTTGTGAGGGTGAAAGGGGTAGCGTATGCTTGTAAGCATGCAAGTGAAGCGTCGATGGTAACCGGTTTAGTGGTTAGAGCGACGGATAGCCGATGCGAGCACTCGGTGCGAGGGGTGCTTGGTTGGGTGCGAGGCCCGGCGTCGATCGAAGCTGCGTCGTTTCTCTTCGAAGCGTCGTTGCCGATTCGGGCTTGGCCCCGCCCCGCACGGTCGAGTCCGGGCTTTGTCGGGCGAGGCGACCGGTCCGGTTCAAGGGCGAGTGGGAGGAGGCGGAACGGTGCCCCCTCGTGGGGACGGGGTTCCGACCGGGGGAGATGGAGCCATCGGGCCCGGGACCGCAAGGTGCCGCGCCGAGATGGTGCGTGGAATCTCGGTCCAACCAAACCACCTCCCTTGAACCGAAAGCCGGACGGATTCAACCTGCAGGCAACCAAACCACCCGAATTCATTGCTCGGCTTTACGAAGCCGAGTTTAATGATGTCATGACGCACCGAGGCTAGGATATAGCGGACTGTGATGATGGTGATCGTGATAGTGATAGTGTTTTGGACCCAAAATTAGAGAAAAAACAAAATTTGATGATTGGCAAAGGATTGGCAGTAATGATTGGCAGATGATGAGTAGTGATTGGCAAATTTTTGATTGGTTGGAATTTAGGTGTACAAAATTGATAGCGAGAGACCCCCGATGTGGTGGGATGGCAAATCCACCATCCCTCACAGACGGGGGGCAAAGGAGCTATAGTTTATGGGGTGTATGGCAGTGAAAACTAGCCCGGGTGGGTTAGGTTATATTGTAGGGATCTAGAAGAGATTGACATTAGGTAACGTTAAGTTTAGTTAGTGACTGATACCTGTAGTGGGGACGCAGGTAGATTAGTGTGGATTATAATGACGTGGGAGCGCAATAGTTTAAAGGGACGACTGGGAAGCGCAAGTTTCAGAGGGGAGAAGTTAGCTGAGATGATGCCGTGTGTGTGAGGATTGAACAGGTGAGAATGGAACAGGTGTGATTGCACAGGTGTGCAACTGAACAGGTGTGTGGAGCAGTGTATGAGTGAGTGATGGTGATGTGTGTTGCGTTGACCAACTGGTCCAGAAAGAGGAGGAGGGTGCAGGTGGCACCAGGTGAGATTGCACAGGTGTGCAACGACAGGTGAATGAAAGACAGATGTATGGAATAAATGGTATGGAGGATTGGAATGGATGGTCGTGGAGTGAGAATGGTGGAAATTGTGGAGTGGAGTGGATGGTGCGAAGGTGTGAATGGGGGAAGAGTGGACCCCCATCACGGATACCCGGGGCGGGTAGTGTAAGAGTTAGGTAGAGGGTACAGGTAAATTGTGGTTGGATATTGGCATCTGTGGTGCGGTTGGAAGAATGCTGTTTGGATGGGTGCATTAGTGTTGTGGAAATGGCTGGGCGTGTAGCCTGTTAGTGTGTGTAGTTGGTTTGGGCACTCCACCACTGTAAGGATGTCGGCCAGGTGAGGCCGCAGGTGGGCTCTGGGAGCCGGTAGAGTTGTGGATGGGGCCCGAGGATCCGGAGGATGGACCCGGGTAGCCCAGTGCCAGAGAGGGCACCGAGTGGGGAGAGTGCCAGAGGGCCTTCCCCAGGTAGTTAGGTTAGGGTAAGGAGCAGGTAAGCTCGGAGGCAACTACAGTGGTGGAGGTGTGCAGGTGGGTAGACCCGCTGGGAGAGGTACACGTCGCGGCCCAGAAATTGTGCGAGGGCACCGGGAGATGAATCGGGGGAGTGAGACCCCAAATTGAAAAGCACCACAGTTTGGCCAATGGGAATTGGTTTTTAGAACCCATAGTGTAAGAGGGCCAATGGTTTGGCCAGAGAAAGACCCCGGGTAGTGTAAAGTGTGTTAAAATCATTTAGAGGGTAGTTAGGATGAAGGATCTCCTCGCACCATCTGCACCCACTCACCTGAGGTGACAGGTACTCCACACCATGCCATGTTTGATTATTTTTTATGATGCAAATGTTTGGATTGTGAGACGCATCATGACGTGGGTGTGACATTGTGCTTTGATGTTCCATCTCTGCCTCCTTATGAGGATTGATGATGAATTGATAATGGCAAATTTTTGAAGTAGAGGGATTGTGGAGACGAATTTGATATAGGGGAAATATGGGGAAGACGTGACAGTAGTGACGAATTGGTAATGTGTAGGTTTTGTACATATGGGGTAAGGGCAAGGGTGGGCTAGGTAACAGGGGGGTGACGTACGGTAGGGACGAGCTTTCTCACTTCGCCCTCCGTACGCATTTCGCCTTGCATTGCCTTTTTGATGTGTACCCTTGAGACCTTACCCCTCGCTCATCTGTCTTGTCCCCCCTTTTTGTCTCCCACATGAGGACCTGAGCGCCGTTGGGCGCCGAGGGGAGCGTGCGTGGGTCGGCCATTGTGCGCCCGAAATTCCCAGAACCAGCTGTCTGCATCGATGCACCACATTATGGACCACATGTCTGTGGCCGAGCACCACCTATGGACCCCATGGGTTGGGGCATGGCCCCTCTGCTGGAACCGGCCATGAGGGCCCGAAACCTTGCTGGCGGACCTTGGCCACAGGGCACCGATGCCCCACAGGTGAACCACACTAGTCGGCCCTGTGGGCCATAAATAAAATAAATAAGAAGGACACATTGGGCACTCTTTATTGAAAATAGGCCGCCAGTAAGCAAAGCAAAATGAAAATGACAAC
>NC_136267.1:48997929-49105429 GCF_964187855.1 Myxine glutinosa
GAAGAGGAGGGAGGGGAGTAGGGAGGGGGAGGAGGAGAGGGGAGGGGGGAGGGGGGGGGAACGGCTAGCTTGGCAAGCGATAGCAGGATTTTTACTTTTATTTTTACCTCAATGAGGGCTATATATATAGTCCGTGCTTGGAGCCTTCAAGTTCAACATAAAGTTTTTTAATGAAAAAAATGCAGATGTATAACAATCCACCAATGCAAGTTCAGAAATGAATGCAGATCCTTTACTTTGCGATACAAACGCAATTCCCGCCATTTCCACTCACGATCGAGGCCCTCCACAGTGGCCACGCCTCTTTCTTCCTCTACAACTTCGTCTCACTCTTTCACTCAAAATGCACGAAATTCTGCCGCATGAAATTATGTAGAGGCCTCGTCGGGGGGATATAAGGTACATAAGGAAGGCATTGTAACAGAAGATTCAAATAAAAGTGGAAGAACATGAGGAAATGGGGAGCTATTCTGGACCCACAGCCAAACCCGACAAACCATTGCAATACAACCCCGAACGTCTAGCACCGCCACAAGCCACCATGGAATTGCAGGTGGCACGGTTTTTTAAACCATTGATATTAAAATAAAACGTAGCCTATAACACCAGGATTTTATGCTGATTCCGAATCTGTGTCTAAAACTTTTCTCCGATGTGTAGTTCTTGAGTTATAAGCGGACATCCAGACGACACACATACACACACACACACACACACACACACACACACACACACACACACACACACACACACTCCTCCTTTATATATATAGAGACTAGCTGAGGTACCCGGCTTCGCCCGGGTTGATAAGAATAATACAAATATATGATGAAAAGAACATGTATATTTTAGAGCAATATCACATACATTTCCTATATGACGTTTTTTCAATTTTCAATTTCTCAAAACCTCTGGGTATACAACATTTCTGGTTTTCTTACGTGGTGCCAAGACATAACGATTGCTTGGTTTCCAACCCTCGAGCAGCCCCACGTACCGCTGGCCATGGGCAAACACTTGTTCTGTGAAGTTCAGGCTACAACAACCTTCATGATTGCCCCTGCGCCCTGTTGATGACATAGCAAAACATAGCCTGATGGGGAACTGAATCCTCTTGAAGGAGAATGGAAGGTCAGGTGGATTAAGTGGTATCCTTGAATGAATACTTTCTCTCCTCTGTATTGTCCCTGAGAGATGGCTAGGACATGCGGCATCATTTGCTGGATTGTCAATCGTGTTCCATTACACAGCCTTTGGTGGATCAAGATTCCTTAGAAGCATGATTGGTGCTCCACCTTGAGAAATCAACCTGTGTGTTGGGAGTCCTTGAGGCTGATGACTGTTGAGAAACTCAGTTGGGAGGTTTACTGCCTGATATTCATGTCACTTTGGCAAGAGAATCATAATTTCTTTCATGACCGGGCAGCGAACGTCATATGTGCGACATTACGTCACTCCTACGGACGTGAAAACAATGTTTTCCTTAAAATATATATTTAAAATAAATAAAATAGTACATAATTTACAATAAAAGAAGCAAAAAAACAATTTAATAATACAATAAAAAGCACATTAAATATATATAAATATGTACGTACAGTATACTGTATGTACGCGCAACCGCTGATTCTCATTCAAAACAGAGGCGACGTACAGTATTCCTTTACTGTGTCTGTGTTAGCCATGGGTCCGAAGAAGGATAATGCTAGTGTTTCCAAGCGTAATGTGGTTACGATGGACGATAAGGTAAATCTGATTAAAAGGTATGGAAAAGGTGGAAAAGTGCATAGAAAGTGCTATGATAGCACATAGACCTTATCGCGAATCGGAACCGCAATGCGTCTTGGGATCGGAAAGGGGCAATAGCGCCGCCACAAACTACACCATGGAATTGCATCTGGCCCGGTTTTTTAAACCATTGATATTAAAATAAAAAGTAGCCTATGACCACCGGAATTTATGCCGATTCCGAATCTGTGTCTAAATCTTTTCTCCGATGTGTAGTTCTTGAGTTATAAGCGGACATCAGACAGACACACACACACACAGACACTCCTCCTTTATTATTTATATAGATTACCTTACACCTTTCTGTCCTGCGAAAACCAAAGTTACTGTATTCGTTACAGCATACCAAATGACATTTTTAAAATGAAAGATTTCAAATAAACTTCTTCAAAGTGTACGTGCACATAGCTTATAAAATAGAACAGAAAAATATGTCTTGGGTAATTTCCCGTCTGTATTTATTTATTTATTTATTTACATCTGTGAATTACATATCCATGCACACGTGAAATTGAGTTTCTTTATTAATCCTGGATGTGAACACGATTCAGCCTTGAAAACTCATGTGAAAACCAAAAAATATATTTATTATTAAAGATCTCACGATTTTATTCCCCATAGCTATGAAACGCATCTTCTTTGGGCGGTGTATAATCGCTCCAAACCAAACAGGCATTACCTGGATTCCTTTGCTCGAGTTGGAATCAAAATGTACCTTTGTTTCTTCAAAACGTAATTTATCATCCAATAAGTGTTGATTCAGTCTTAAAATTCACATCAGAGGCCTATGGACCCCATGACTCTTCTTCTTTTAAAACTTGAATGTATCGAAAACCTTTCGCTTTACAAAGTAAAAATAGATTAAAACCAAACGTTATTAATAAATATTGTATTCCATAGTTGGTTTACATTATTATGTACATTTTTGAAGTACTGTATTGTTTAATTCCATGGTTGGAATATGTAAATAATAATATATAATTAGACTTCGATTCGATCCCGAACTTCAGGATCAGTCGCTGTACTTTTACTAAGTATTAATATAAATAACGAAGTCCTGGGAACGTTCTCTCCTCTCCTTCCCATTTGTCCTTCCCCGTACCCACATCTCGACCGACCAGATACATTCAAAACGGCTGTTGGAATACATTGCCTATTTTCTCAACTTTAACTGAAACTGAGACTTGAACTATCCCAGCGACTGTGATGGTGAATTAGAGTCGAGATAAAGCAATGAGGGAGTCTCAATGAATGGCCTTTATGTTACAGGCCTTCTCATTTAAAATGCAATTCATTCTATAAACGATGACTTTAATCAAATTTTCTTTTTCTTGCAACTGAGTCTAAAACCATGTTAGCGACTGTGAAAAATGAAATGAGATATCGAATTAGAGTTGAAATAAAACTGTGAGAGAGAGCAAGACACCATGAACCTAACAAAAGTGTGTGTATATATATATAGTGTGTGTATATATACACACAAAAGTGTGTATATATACATTTAAAAAAATAATATATATACCATATAAAACAGTCAGTTTCTGTGTTTGTACAGATGTCTGCCCCCCTTCACAAGGGTAGGTTTCAACCCTTTGAGTACAGGATTTTTTTTTTTGATAAAAATACCCCCGGTATTTTTATCCGGGGGTAAAAATACCGGGGGTAGTTTTATCAAAAAAAAATCCTGTACTCAAAGGGTTGAAACCTACCCTTGTGAAGGGGGGCAGACATCTGTACAAACACAGAAACTGACTGTTTTATATGGTATATATATATATATTTTATGTATATATACACACTTTTGTGTGTATATATATACACACACTATATATATATATACACACACTTTTGTTAGGTTCATGGTGTCTTGCTCTCTCTCACAGTTTTATTTCAACTCTAATTCGATATCTCATTTCATTTTTCACAGTCGCTAACATGGTTTTAGACTCGGTGCAAAAAAAAGAAAATTTGATTAAAGTCATCGTTTATGCGTGATTAATTTGGCATTTTGGTACGGGAATGCAACCACGTACTGACGATCTATTTATAGGTATAGTCGATGACGTGTAGTAACATCATCCGTACACAAAACTTTTTCGCGGGTTGCAGCACTGGATGTCATCCGTACTCAAAGGGTTAAAGGCCAATCTTTTAACACGATTGTGTGTTCACTACGTTCTAGTTGAGGATAAAACAAACTCGAAAAACATTTTCCAAAAAAGAGTAATTAGGTCTTTTCTATTGGAATTGTAGACGGTGGCTTGCAAACCGAGCCTCAAGGGCGGTATACAGAAGCGGGTTTTTTTAATACAATAAATACAAAGTGAAGGGAGGTGAAATTCACTGTACGTGATGTGCAACGCACGCACAGAATAAAAAACCGAGTGTTCATTTACATCCATAGGATGTCTAATGAATAAAAAAGATACAAGCACACCTGACACCAGGCGGACGCTTCAGACTTTGGCACGCTCACGAGGGTTGTACCGTCGAAACAAAACTCTTCCAACCTGTCATTTTGGACGGGCTTTTTACTCGTGTATGTGTGTGTATATATGTATATATACTAGCAGAAGTACCCGGCACTGCCGGGCGGGGGTGGGGAGGGGGAAGGGGAATGGGGGAGGGGAGGAGAGGGGGGGAAGGGGAGAAGAGGGGGGAGGGGGGCAGGGGGAGGGGGAGGGGGGGAGAGGGAAGGGGAAGGGGGAAGGGGAGGATAGGGGGAGGAGGGGGTAAGGGAGGGGAAGGGGAGGGGGAGGGGAAGGGGAGAGGTAGGGTGGAGGGGGGAGGTGAAGGGGAGAGGGTAGGGTAGAGGGGGGAGGGAGGGGGAGGATAGGGGTAGGGGAACGGGGGAGGGGGGGATGGGAGGGGGGAGGGGAGGGGGAGGGAGGGAGGGGAGGGGGGAGGGGAGGGGAGGGGGGAGGGGAGGGGGAGGGGAGGGGGAGGGAGAGGGGGAGGGGGAGGGGCAGGGGGAGAGGGGGGAGGGGCAGGGGGAGAGGGAAGGGGAGGGGAGAGGGAGGGGGAGGGGGGAGGGGAGGGGAAGGGGAAGGGGGAAGGGGAAGGGAGGAAGGGGAAGGGGGGAAAGGAAGGGGTAGTTGATTGAAGTAGTTCTTTCAAAGGTTCCGGTGAAGATTGGAGAGAAGGCAAAAGGACATTGCCTCCCCTGCAACACATTCCGGGTGTTTCTCCCCTATTTCAAGGCATGGCAAAACTGACAGGTGAACGTCATGGAGCCAATATCAACGTTTGAGGAGTAGTCAGTGTTCTGATTGTAACTGAATGCAGCCTTCTCCCATGCAATGGCCGGCTGCCGTCTGCCTGATGGTTGCCAGTTGTTGTCGTTTTTGGCGCTGTTCTTCTGTCTCCTGCTGTCTGTGGCCCTCGCTACACTTTGTTGATTGGCGTTTAGACGTGCCCTCTGTCTCATCTTCTGTCTCTCGCTGTCTGGCCCTCGCCACACGTTGTTGATTAGCGTTCAAACGTGCCTCTGTCTCATCCTCTGTCTCTCGCTGTCTGGCCCTCGCCAGACGTTGTTGATTGGCGTTTAGACGTGCCTCTGTCTCATCTTCTCTCTCTCGCTGTCTGGCCCTCGCCAGACGTTGTTTATTGGCGTTTAGGCATGCCTCTGTCTCATCTTCTGTCTCTCGCTGTCTGGCCCTCGCCAGACGTTGTTGATTGGCGTTTAGACGTGCCTCTGTCTCATCTTCTGTCTCTCGCTGTCTGAATCTAGAGACACGTTCTTGATTGGCTTGTCGATGGTGAAAAGTACCTTCATCGGTTTCATGGAGTCTCCGATCAGCGATTTTCCTTACTCGGGAGGTTGAACAGGACAAATTTCTTTTCTTCGGTGCCATTTTCAGTCTTCCAGTCACTCACTCGTAGACAAATTCAATTTTTTTCACTTTTACGTTTACACGTGGTAATGAAGATTGCAACTTCTGCAATCAAACAAACGACGCAAACGCAAGATTGCAACGTGCCATTGCCTTTATCACAGTCAGTCTTCCAGTCACTCACTCGTAGACAAATTCAATTTTTTTCACTTTTACGTTTACACGTGGTAATGAAGATTGCAACTTCTGCAATCAAACAAACGACGCAAACGCAAGATTGCAACTCTGCGTCGTGTCGTGGGCGTGGCCAACGTGGCCTCATGCTCCCAGGTGATTGGCTAACTCGAGCTCGAGTGAGCCATAATGCGCTACGTTATGGCAAAAAATATGGATCTAAAGATGAAAGAAAAAAAACCTATGTGGTGTGAATGGCAATGTTCCTCGCTGAAATGTGAAAAAACTGAATTACGTGCGAACGCATAACTGTGAGATTATGGCGGCAAGGTTGGAACATCACGTGATCGCTCTGAGCGAATCAGCGCGCTGCTCTGCCACCGGCTGAGATTCCGTGTATAATGTTCCTCGCTGAAATGCGCTGAGGTAAATATGAATTAAAAATTCGATATATTTTCACTCTTACGTTTTGGCTAACTCGCTCGCGAACCTGACGAAGATCCTGAGCGAGGATCGCTACGCTACGCTACGTTATGCTAACGCTACATTAGCTACGCTACGTTCGCTAGATTATGGCTAAAAATATGGATCTAAAGATGAAAGAAAAAAAAAACCTATGTGGTGTGAATGGCAATGTTCCTCGCTGAAATGTGAAAAAACTGAATTACGTGCGAACGCATAACTGTGACATTATGGCGGCAAGGTTGGAACATCACGTGATCGCTCTGAGCGAATCAGCGCGCTGCTCTGCCACCGGCTGAGATTCCGTGTATAATGTTCCTCGCTGAAATGCGCTGAGGTAAATATGAATAAAAAAATATGGATCTCGTCAAATATTTTTAGGTAGGCCATGTTCTTCCCAGGCTCAATGGCCATGTCTATGCCAAATATCAAGCACGTGAGCCTCTCCGTTTAGGAGTCTATCGGTAACATCTCACACACACACACACACACACACACACACACACACACACACACACACACACACACACACACACACACACACACAGTGTTTTATATATATATATATATATATATATATATATATATATATATATATATATATATATATATATATATTGTTGCGGAGATGAGGACTGTATTTTTTTGATTGTGTGCTATATTATTATTATTATTGTTTATTCTGCGCCCCCCTACCTCCGGAGCTGTGTAAAGGTGAAAGGGCATCCCATAATTAGTCCACAAGCATACACGTCAGCCAAGTAATAGAATACCCCTGTTGATAGTTATCTCTTATTCTGTGTTTTAGGGTAAGGCTGTGTCTCCCATTAATTGAAGTACTCCATTGCACCAGTGAAAGAGAATAGATCCCCTTTCCTTCCCATCCCCAAAATCTCCATTTCCTTTTACACCCCCTTCCGTCATTGCCGGGCCTCGATTGCCGAATTACCTCCCCTCCAATAACCGCCATTGAACATGTGCTCGAATCGGAGAAGAAAGGCGTGCCCGCCCGTCGTCATCAAGGGCGGAGCCAGAGGGTCGCGCGACCAACCAGGGCCGAGGTGAGCACCCCGATGGGCGTGTCCTGAAGGCCGGCGGCTTAATCGCAGGAGGCGCTATAAAAGACGCGCACGCAAGAAGCAAGTGAGTCGGTTGCCAGGAGAGAGTCGTGAAGAGTCAGTCAGTAGAGTCGGTGGTCAGTTGGTTGCGTTGGTTGCGGTGAGGAGTCGGTGGTGGTGGTCAGTTGGTTGCGTTGGTTGCGGTGAGGAGTCGGTGGTAAAGAGTGAGTGGACCAAGAAAGAGTTGAGGGTTGGACCAGACGAGTCGGACAAGGCCTGGCAAAGCACGCGACGTCCACAGCAGCCACAACAGCAGCGTGGGGGCCTGAACGGCGGTTTGGAGCAGGGCCGTAAAGGAACGGCGGCTGCTAAACGCGCCGGTTGAGCTGCAGGACCCCCCTTGGACCTTCCTCTCCCTCCAGCCATCCACCTCCTGCCTTTCCACCCTTCTTGTGTACGTGAGTTTGTTCTGTTTGTTCTGTCCTGGGTTAATTAAGTCTGTATAAGCTAGTATTTTCACTTTGTCACCTGCGTCTTACGTGTTGTAAATAAACCTTGATTGCTCCTTTTTGCTTGTGTGTGTACAATAAATCCAATTACTCTTCTTTGCCTTCGTTTTCCTCTTTGCATTCGTCGTTTTAGTCTTTTCCCTCATTGAGCAGCTGCGGTGCAATCCGGCCAACGTTTGGGTGGAATCGGGTGAGTCGGGGATCCTGTTAGGTCGCGGTAATACACCACCGCTCGGTCAATATAACATCTAAACCGCGATCAGTAACAATTGGTGTCTGGGAGTGAGATTCGGGGCCCGAACCAAATTTTTTTTTAAAACATCTAGAAAAAATTTGGTCAAAATTTGGAGCGGACGAAATTTGTTTTGTTTTAAAGCAAAACCCGAATTTTGAAATCACGCCATGGCTGGTCAAGGCGACGGGATGCCGGTGGGAGAGATAGATGGGGTAGAATCGACCCAGGACCTAGGGGAAATGTAGGTGGATGAAAGGGAGGAGGAGAGCAATGAGGAGGCGGTTGAGGGGGTATCAGGCGCACAAAATGGCGTCCTCGCGCACGTGGGTGTAGCGGCACCAAATTTTGCCGCGCCCGCGACCGCAGCAGCGCCGCTGGTGGATTTGAACCTTTTTATGATGCAAATGAAGGCCCTTATGGAAAAGAATAGTGAGCAATTGGGAGACCAAATTAGAGGTTTGAAAAGCAGTATGGGAGAAATGGGGGGCCAAATGGGGGTAATGAGGGACGAAGTGAGGGGTACCGGTGAGGCGTTAGACAACGGGATAAAAGAGGTGAAACATGGGTTAACGGGGGTGGAAAATAGAATGGCTGCCCAGGAGAATCAGATAGAGGGGATGAAAAATGAGTTAATGGGGCTAGAAAATAGGATGGAGGACAAATTGCGGGAGATAGGGGAGCAATCCGCCAGAGAAATTAAACAAATGGGAGAGCAGATAGAGGAGGTAAAAATCGGGGTAGAAACCAAACTGGATGCTCAGAGGGATGAATTGGGACAGATGAGGGCGGCATCTACAAAAGAAAGGGAGGAGATGAAGGAGGAGATACGACGAGGTGTGGGTGAGGAGGTTTCGGGGCTACGCGAGGAGGTAAAGCGAGGTGAGAAGCGTATGGAGAAAGAAGTGAGGAATAATACGGCAAAGTTACAAGGGGGAATAGAAGATCTGACGGAGGAGGTGGAACAGCTGACGGAGGGACAAAAAGAACTAGTGGAGCAGGTTCAAAAGAACACTGCGGTACTAGGAGGGTTAAAGGCAACACAAAAAGAAATTAAAAATGAATTAATAGCGACGCAGAGGCAATGTCAGATGGTACGTGAGGAACTGACAATGAGGGTGGACGAGGTGACAGAGATAATGGAGACAAAGGACTGAGAGGTGAGGATGCACATAGAGACGGTCACGGTAGCCTTAGAGGACGAACTTGAGGAGACGCACCGAGAAATAAAAGAGGTTAAACAAAAATTAGAGGAAGTGGAAGAAGAGGTGAGTGAAATTAAGAAGAGACGGACAGAAACTAAGAGAGAAATCCAGGAGGAGGTAATGGAATTGGTACAAGGTCGGTGCTCAACTCATAATGTGATGCTCACTAACCAAATAAAGAGTTTGCAGGTGGCAAAGGAGGTGCGACGACGAGGTACGGAGGTGAGTGGCAATGTATATGATGTGAGGAAAGCTTCAGTCGGCTTGGGGATTGGTTTGGATCCGGGTGTTCGTGAAAGGCCGTTGGTGAAGTGTGCGACAGGTCTGGTGTGCGAAAAAAGAGGTGTGCGAGAATGTCCGACCATGGGGTGTGTGAGGAAAAAGTGCATGCCAAGGAGTGAGTGTGCCGTCAAGAGTGAGTTGGTCGTCAGAGGAGGGTCAGTGGTTGCGTTGGTTGCGGTGGTAAGAAGTCGGTGGTGAGAAGTGGTGGCGTCGAGTGGTCAGTGGTTGCGTTGGTTGCGTTGAGTTGTCGATGGTGAGGAGACACCAGGGCCAAGAGAGAGAAGGTGCCAAGGGCCATTACCAGCAGTTGCGCCAGAGACGGCAGACGCGCCCTGAGCTGAGCCAGAGAAGCAGCTTTGGCTCCACAAGCAGCGTTGACTCCACCAGGCAGCTTCAACCCGTTACCCCGCGGGGACCAGATAGCGGTGGCATCGGTGGCCGTCGAGGTCCAGCCGACGTCCCGTGCGGGATCAAGCCCGAACCATCTGCCCCAGCTGAACCTTCCCATTCCTCCTTCCAACATTCATTCCATTCCATCCTTCTTGGGTACGTGAGTTTGTTCTGTTTGTTCTGTCCTGGGTTAATTAAGCTGTATAAGTTAATAATTGCACTGTGTCTCTGATCCTTCTGTATATTATTTTATTATCTTTCCTTCTCCTTGGTTACTTTGAGCATGTAAATAGTAGGAATAAATTTAGTAGTATTTCCAACCTTTTTGTCTTCTTCTTCTTCTTCTTCACATCCGTGTCGCCTTTGTCTTTTCCCTATTGACTCGCTGCGGTGCGATCCGGCCAACGTTTGGGTGGAATCGGGTGAGTCGGGGATCCTGTTAGGTCGCGGTAATACACCACCGCTCGGTCAATATAACATCTGTCCGCGACCCGTAACAATTGGTGTCAGGAGTGGGATGGCTGGAGGGAGAGGAAGGTCCAAGGGGGGTCCTGCAGCTCAACCGGCGCGTTTAGCAGCCGCCGTTCCTTTACGGCCCTGCTCCAAACCGCCGTTCAGGCCCCCACGCTGCTGTTGTGGCTGCTGTGGACGTCGCGTGCTTTGCCAGGCCTTGTCCGACTCGTCTGGTCCAACCCTCAACTCTTTCTTGGTCCACTCACTCTTTACCACCGACTCCTCACCGCAACCAACGCAACCAACTGACCACCACCACCGACTCCTCACCGCAACCAACGCAACCAACTGACCACCGACCACCGACTCTACTGACTGACTCTTCACGACTCTCTCCTGGCAACCGACTCACTTGCTTCTTGCGTGCGCGTCTTTTATAGCGCCTCCGGCGATTAAGCCGCCGGCCTTCAGGACACGCCCATCGGGGTGCTCACCTCGGCCCTGGTTGGTCGCGCGACCCTCTGGCTCCGCCCTTGATGACGACGGGCGGGCACGCCTTTCTTCTCCGATTCGAGCACATGTTCAATGGCGGTTATTGGAGGGGAGGTAATTCGGCAATCGAGGCCCGGCAATGACGGAAGGGGGTGTAAAAGGAAATGGAGATTTTGGGGATGGGAAGGAAAGGGGATCTATTCTCTTTCACTGGTGCAATGGAGTACTTAAATTAATGGGAGACACAGCCTTACCCTAAAACACAGAATAAGAGATAACTATCAACAGGGGTATTCTATTACTTGGCTGACGTGTATGCTTGTGGACTAATTATGGGATGCCCTTTCACCTTTACACAGCTCCGGAGGTAGGGGGGCGCAGAATAAACAATAATAATAATAATATAGCACACAATCAAAAAAATACAGTCCTCATCTCCGCAACAATATATATATATATATATATATATATATATATATATATATATATATATATATATATATATATATATATATATATATATATATATATATATATAGATGTGTGTGTTAAGGGGTGACTACATCGTACCTTATTATGTCATCCCACAAAGTATAAGATGGCGGCGTAATGACACATTATTGTTTCAACATGAAATGCATCAAAATTGGCTCGTAATATCCCAAGGTGAAACTCTGTCACATTCTCTGAACTTGTTGCAACAGAACGTAACGCTCCGGAACAAGCTTGAACTTGCTTCCACTTCTTCGGCACAGAGCTACGATTGATTAAGTGAAAGCTGATGATACCGTCGTAACGCTTTCTTTCCATAAGTGCTGACACCACGTGTGACAGTGCATCAGTTTCAAAAGAAAAGCAGATTTGAAGAGCTTGAGACAACAGTTGACAAATTACTCATTTAGTGTGCGAAATAATGTTTCGTACTTGTGTTGTGCAGTTTTTTCCATTTCCTCCTCTGTGCTCTCTCTCTCTTCCAGCTTGTGCATTTCACCGTTTACTTCCTCCAGTTTCTGTTTCACCTCCATGCATTCGTGAGGTTAAGAGTTACACCGTACACATGAGGAAGTGGGGAACCAGGGGAAGGGGAGGATGTGTGAGGAGCAAGGCTATTTTAAAAGGATATTCTAGTTGCCGTGTAATGTTGGCCAACTGTTGTCGCTTGCTCTGCACAACTTCCTGCTTCTCATGAAGATCAGCAAGTACTCGCTCTGCAGCTTCTTCCGTTTCCAAGCATGCTGCTTTTTGCTCATTTCGCTGCACCGTTGCCTCTGCAAAAACAAAAACAAATATTTTTAATGGGGTCCACCAAGCACTAGCACTAATGTCAGCACAAGCACGAGCATTAATCTCTCACCACTTCGTGTTTTCAGTGCATCCTTTCTCTGTTGTACTTTTGCAGTTAAACTGTCAAGATATGGCTGCAGCACATTGTTCCTCCACCGTGGTGTATTGTCAACGAGGCTTTCCATCAGATTTACAACTTTCTTCGCAGTAATACAGCTTAATGCCATATCTCTGTATGGAAAGACAGGCAGGTGCATTTGTATACATAGTCAAAGCTTATGGAAGAGCTACAGCACAGGATGGATCAGAATTCAACATAATAAGAGGAACAGCAGCAAGATAACGGGGAGAATGAAATCAGCAGGGCCAAGGGAGAAAGCAGATGGAGACGGACAAACAAGGGATGAGGGGGAGGGGAGAATGCAGGGGTTGGATAAGATGCAAAAAAAAAAAAACATTTGAGGTGGGGAGAGAGGGGAAGGAAGAGGTGGTTTAACGGGTGTGGAAAAGATCATTGTTTTTGGATATGGGACAATTTGAGATGGTGGTGAACAGTTGTCTTGAAGACCTGGAGGGTAGGAAGATTGAAGAAGATGTGGAAGTTAGTTGGTTCCACAGGTGGGAGAAAGGGGCACAAATGAGTGGAGGTGAGCAGTGATCCTGGATTTCGATAGTTTCACAAGAACATGGTTGATGGTGGCCCATGTGAGCCCCGCAAAAACCTGGAGGGAGGGGGACAAAGCACGGAAAGAGCAGAGGCGCAAGACCAGAAAGAAGAGTTTTTTTTTGTTGTTATTGTTGTTGTTTTTTGAAGTGAAGAAAAGTGTTTTGTTGTTTGTGAGGCAGAGAAAAGGATTAAGAGGAAGCATCATTAGTAACAATACCTGGAAGCACTTAGAATCAAAAATGGAGGCAGAAGCAACAACCTGACCCGCACGAGTAGAACCGACTTTACCAGCGACATAAACTCAACGATTCAACACAAGATACGGTTTTTGGATTTCCGACAATTGGATGAAAAACAGGAGTTAAAACGAGAAAAACAGAGCGCACATCTCCACCAGGCTGAACAGTTTACATTTTGCATCCCACTTATAGGTCGGATCTGTTTCCGGACCTGAACCAAAGTCTAATTTAACGGGTGTTCATCTCTCAATGTTGACGAATCACTTAGAAACTCCTCGCATCTGGATCTTCACCAAAATCGAATCAATTCGTCCGTCGTCAGATACCCAACCTATCCACCAAGTTTCGTCCAAATCAATCCATAATATTTTGAGATGTCCTGTTCACAAACAAACAAACAAACAAACAAACAGGAGTGAAAACATTGGTGGCCGAAGGAATAAACCAGTAAAACACAAGGTATCGGGTCCGGGAAACGTAGCTTTGATTAACTGGAAGGAGGAACTGCAGACGAGGCGTCCACATGCATGATCCACCTTGTGTGCATGCAGCCTGTGGCTACTGGTTTGCATCATTGATAGGAATGCGACTGTGCCACTGATGTGCCCTCTGTAGGTTAGGGCAGGAGTTTGTAATTTGGCCAGCGTGCCAGTGATAGCTCACCTACTCTTCGCGAAGGACAACATGGGATCTTTAACATCCACCAGCTAATGCTGATAAATGGGAGGCCCAGATTAACATCCATCTGAGGGACGACATATACACTGATTAATCACTCTGTCTGAGAAACCAGGATGGCAGTTTATACCTGGGTTCCGATTCAAACCCAAGCTAGACAGCTTAGAGTCGAGTGTGCGCACCTCTCGGCCATCCTGTCAGCAACAGGTGCATTGAAAACCTGAAACAGCATTAAGACCTGCAGTCCTAAAACTGAACACAGCAACATTGCATATTTCTTTGCAAATATACATATGTTGAGGCTCATATAAGAGGATGGCATGGAGGTAGGTGAATAAACAAGTGCCAGAATATGATGGGGAGGGGGAATGTGTGAAGGTAGAGGGAGGGGAAATGTGCGAAGGTAAAGGGAAGAGGCATGGGTGAGGGTAGATGGAAGGGAGGCGTGGGTTAGGGTAGAGGGAGCGGAGGAATATGTTAGGGTAGAGGGAGCAGGGCGTGGGGTAGGGTAGAGGGAGCAGAGGAGTCGGTGAGGATAGAGGGAGCAGGGGAGTGGGTGAGAGTAGTGGGAGCAGAGGAGTGGGTGAGGGTGGAGGGAGTGGAGGAGTGGGTTAGGGTAGAGGGAGCGGAGGAGTGGGTGAGGGTAGGGGGAGCGGAGGAGTGGGTTAGGGTAGAGGGAGCAGCGGAGTGGGTTAGGGTAGAGGGAGCGGAGGAGTGGGTTAGGGTAGAGGGAGCAGAGGAGTGGGTGAGGGTAGAGGGAGTGGAGGAGTGGGTTCGGGTCGAGGGAGCGGAGGAGTGGGTGAGGGTAGAGGGAACGGAGGAGTGGGTGAGGGTAGAGGGAGCAGAGGAGTGGGTTAGGGTAGAGGGAGCGGAGGAGTGGGTTAGGGTAGAGGGAGCGGAGGAGTGGGTGAGGGTAGAGGGAGCAGAGGAGTGGGTTAGGGTAGAGGGAGCAGCGGAGTGGGTTAGGGTAGAGGGAGCGGAGGAGTGGGTTAGGGTAGAGGGAGCGGAGGAGTGGGTTAGGGTAGAGGGAGCAGAGGAGTGGGTTAGGGTAGAGGGAGCGGAGGAGTGGGTTAGGGTAGAGGGAGCGGAGGAGTGGGTTAGGGTAGAGGGAGCAGAGGAGTGGGTTAGGGTAGAGGGAGCAGAGGAGTGGGTTAGGGTAGAGGGAGTGGGTGAGGGTAGAGGGAGCAGAGGAGTGGGTGAGGGTAGAGGGAGCAGAGGAGTGGGTGAGGGTAGAGGGAGAAGAGGAGTGTGTGAGGGTAGAGGGAGCAGAGGAGTGGGTGAGGGTAGAGGGAGCGGAGGAGTGGGTTAGGGTAGAGGGAGCGGCGGAGTGGGTTAGGGTAGAGGGAGCGGAGGAGTGGATTAGGGTAGAGGGAGAAGAGGAGTGGGTGAGGGTAGAGGGAGCAGAGGAGTGGGTGAGGGTAGAGGGAGCGGAGGAGTGGGTTAGGGTAGAGGGAGCGGCGGAGTGGGTTAGGGTAGAGGGAGCGGAGGAATGGATTAGGGTAGAGGGAGCAGAGGAGTGGGTTCAGGTAGAGGGAGCGGAGGAGTAGGTGAGGGTAGAGGGAGCGGAGGAGTGGGTTCGGGTAGAGGGAGCGGCGGAGTGGGTTAGGGTAGAGGGAGCGGAGGAGTGGATTAGGGTAGAGGGAGCAGAGGAGTGGGTTAGAGTAGGGGAAGCGGAGGAGTGGGTTAGGGTAGAGGGAGTGGGTGAGGGTAGAGGGAGTGGGTGAGGGTAGAGGGAGTGGAGGAGTGGGTTAGGGTAGAAGGAGTGGGTGAGGGTAGAGGGAACGGAAGAGTGCGTGAGTGTAGAGGGAGTGGAGGAGTGGGTGAGGGTAGAGGGAGCGGAGGAGTGGGTGAGGATAGAGGGAGCGGAGGAGTGGGTTAGAGTAGAGGGAGCGGCGGAGTGGGTTATGGTAGAGGGAGCGGAGGAGTGGGTGAGGGTAAAGGGAGCGGAGTGGGTGAGGGTAGAGGGAGTGGGTGAGGGGAGAGGGAGCGGAGTGGGTGAGGGTAGGGGGAGCGGAGGAGTGGGTGAGGGTAGAGTGAGTGGAGGCGTGGGTGAGGGTAGAGGGAGTGGAGGAGTGGGTGAGGATAGAGGGAGCAGAGGGGTGGGTGAGGGTAGAGGGAGCGGAGGAGTGGGTTCGGGTAGAGGGAGCGGAGAGTTGGTGGGGTGAAATGATGCTTGATGGTGGGAACAAAAATGCCCTAAAAAGTACCATTCCGTTGTTGAATCCGTTTGGCATTGCAACACTCCCCACTAACATCAATGTGTTGGTCATGGTGTTGAAATGTTCCACAACCAACCACTTTATCATGGGATTATCCATGGTATGTGAAGAAAAAATAAAGGATCGGCTTGATAACGGTCGCTTTGGAAAACTCATTTTCACCCTCTCTCTGTAGCAGCAAACTCAGCCAATCAAACAACTCTGGTGCCATCACTGTCGGTAATGTCAGAATTTCTGCAACTCCATAGAGCTTACCTGCCAATCATTTCGGGCTGACCCATGACACAAGGAACTCAGGTTAAGATTTCCTATATCGTGTGGGTTTATACATTGCCTGCTGATGTCCTTGGAATTTGGAATGGAATGTCCTTGGAATAATAAAGTACATTGAATGATTGATCTGATGTCTTCTCATTCTGTCTTTGTCCTGCACGTAAATATGGTCGCTAGCGGAACGTCCTCTCCTATACTAGACCAGACGTTCGTTACCCGATCCTGTCCATTATTTACACACAACCTCGGCGACATGTTCTGTACGTACTACTTACGTGTGAAGTCTTTAAGCCGCTCACAGACATGCAAACTCCCGCCACGTCTCACTGTCACCGTTTCCTCTCACGGAAGACGGAAGTAAGCTGTTTGAAATTACATGTATTATTTTTTCTTTTCTTTTTTGTTCAACGATTTCACTTTGTTTCACTTTTACAAACCTCTCAGGTCAATTACTGTACTAAAACGCTATTAAAATGTAATTATCAAACGGTTACATAATTCGGACACGTTAAACCACCTGAAAAGCTTACTGACCTGACGCCGCCTACATCGTCCAAGGCAAACTGGGTCAAACAAGTTGTAGTAAAGGCAAAAGGAAAACAGCGAGTTGAGGATATAAGATAGAAAGAGAAAAAGTACGATTTTGAAATGAAATAACATCTTAGAACATATAATAGTTTAATGGAAAGGATGACGCGACCGCACTCAATAAGATTACTCGTGGGTTCTCATACTATTCTTCTTCTTCTTCTACGACATAATGCGCAGATACCTCAAAGAAATGAGTAGTATGTTTCGATTATCCTTCCGGTTTGGAAGAAAACACGATTTATATTTTATTTATATCTTCTACAACCTTCTCAGATGCTCAAAGCGAGAAATATTATTTCTTTTTATGCTAAATATTTTTGAATTAAAAAAAAAGTTTATAGAGACGATTGCTCTGCTGGTAATAAATTCAAGCGTGTTACTTTTCAAATATAGCTTTACTATTGTGACAAAATAACTTTCAACTATATCTAAATAGATTATAAATTTTTTTAAAAAACAACACGATTACGACTTCGGTAACCGTGACACCATCCGGTTCTTTGAATGACGCGTCATCGGGCGCGCAATCCGCGCATGCGCAGCTAGCTCTTTTCGCTTGGCCCTGTTAGCTTTACAGGCGGCAGGTTGGTTTTTGGTGGATTTTTTTTTAAACACATGGTCGAAGCTCGTGGAAGAGCTATGCTATGCCACAGAACAGATCAGGACGCAACATAACAAAGGGGACAGCAGGAAAAAGGGGGAAACGCCAGTAGCAGGGCGGAGGGAGATGGTAGACGGAGACAGACAACCTGGGGATGCAGGTAACGATGAGGGGTAAGCCTAAGGGAGAGCACAAGGGATGGACGCATAAGCCAATCTATCTATAATTCCAGTAATCTCTGTGTGTATGTTTGTATGTTTGTCTGTGACCGCTGTTTCTCGACAACCACGGGTCCGATATACTTGAAACTTGCCAGGTATATTGCTGGGGACCCGAGGATGTGCCTTTTCAAGGTTTCATATTAATCGGACAAGTAGTTACCGAGCTATGTCCAAAAAACGATTCAACCAATCAGAGAGCAGCGAGCTATCACGTGTGCCGAACGTGGCGAACAGACTCTGCCTCGGACGGCACATTTGAGAGCGTATTCATTTATTTCACGTTGGCAAACTATGTTGCCGCTATGTTGGCGTTAAACTATGTTTTAAAACTAATTAAAACTAATTTGCGATTCTTTCGCTTTCCTGCGCGTTTGTGCATGCTATGGCGATTTCTTTACCAAACTCCGCAAGCCGTTCGCTTTGGACCAAACCATTTCATGTAAATAGAGGGGGGGGGATTGTCACCGTACTCGCAAGCCGTTCGCTTTGGACCAAACCATTTCATGTAAATAGAGGGGGGGGGATATAATTTTAGATATAGATATAGTACGGGCATGCCCTAGTAAGCCAAATTTTGGGAAGAATGGGAGGTAGTTTAACGGGTGTAGAAAACATCATCATTTTGGACCTGATATGGTGGTGAAGACCTGGAGGAAAGAATGAGATTGTGGAGACCATGGAAGGCGGTTCCACAAGCGGGAAAAGAGAGCAATTAGTGAGTGGAGGTGAGCAGTGGTTCTGGTGTTGGTAGTTTCATTAGGAAGGGGTTGTTGCTGGACCACGTGCGTCCTGCGGAGATACCTGAGGTATACGATACCTGAGATACCTGCGGAGATACTACCTGATACCTGAGGGCACGGAGATACCTGTACTATTGAATGAATATTTAATATTCACTTTAAGTATTTAATATCTAAAGTAAATGAATATTTACTTTGGAATGAATCTTCATCGTTTGCTACGGTACTCGAGGAGAGCAATGGTGATAATAATAATATTTGTTGCTCGGGTTGGTGCGCCATCCACGAACATAGGTCGTGCTCCCTCCCAGGTGTGCGAGGTACGTGTGCTTGACTGTGCTCACCTTCCGGTGAATCTGCGAGGCCGTGTCGGTGTTTTTCGAAGGATTCCTACAATATTGGGGAATCTCTGTTAATAATAGGGAGCTTTGCTTCTGAGAAGGAGACGCGTGAATATCACCCTCGTTTCGGCCCAAACCCCCTCATCAGATCATGAAAGATTCGGTGATTGTAACTTTCATGTGCAGCACGTTGCAGTAGCATCATTTGCTTGGGTGGAGGAAGAGAGATTAGCAAAACTGTGCTGCTAATGCAGTGCCCCTTCAGGTTAGAGCAGCAATTTGTCCATGATGATGCTGGCGATAACTCGCCTACTCTTCACGAAAGACGCATCCACCACCTAATGCTCGGACACGATGGCACATACCTTGATGAATCGCCCTGCCTGTGACACACCATGTTGACAGTTCATAGTTGATCCCACATTCAAACCCTGGTTACCCCTCTAGGTTATCCTGTGCCGGCCCATACAATACCCGTGACCCCTGCATGGTGCTTCCTTCTGTCCTACTCCCATCCACTCCTCGCACACCCTTTGTTTCTGCTATTTATTTACTCACTCGTGCTGCGTCTCCCTCTTCTCATCCATTACTCAATCCTTTTTTGTTTGTTCCTTCCCCGAAGGATGTTGATGCCCAAGAAAGACCGGATCGCTATCTACGAGCTCCTCTTCAAGGAAGGCGTCATGGTTGCTCGGAAGGATGTTCGGCTCCCAAAGCATCCTGAACTTGCCGACCGCAACGTCCCGAACCTGCACGTTATGAAAGCCATGCAGGTACCTCGCATGTACTCGAACCTTTTGAAATCCATCAATTGTTGAGTTTGTCATGCTGAGCGACTTCTGCACCGTTTCTCCCATCAGTCTCTGAAATCTCGCGGTTTAGTCAAGGAACAGTTTGCGTGGCGTCACTATTACTGGTACCTTACAAATGAAGGTATCCAGTACCTTCGGGACTTCCTTCACCTCCCGCCCGAGATAGTTCCAGCAACGCTTCGCCGGCAAATCCGGCCGGAAACTTCCCGTCCTCGGCCAAAAGGTGACGTTGCGAATGACTACCTGTGTTTAACCTCCTCCTGGTGTTCCTACCTGGTTTGGTTATGTACCAAATGTATCCCTCATTTTTATATTACCTGCTACTTCTGTGTGGTTACCTTTTCTTTCTCTGTATTCGTGCGTGCAGGCTTTGGTGACGATCGTCCCTCGCGTCTGGGTCGTGGAGAAACCGACCGCGATACTTACCGCCGGGTCTCTGGCCGTACGTACCATCCCTTTCCTGGAGCTGTGTTCTGTTGTCTTGACTAACTGTAGCCATTTTGATTTCTCATAATCGTGATATTGTCAAAACGCGAGGTTCGTCGAGCGTTCGATGTGCAGCCGACATCCTGGCATAGTCTGAACTCGAATTGATATTAATTTAAAGGGTTAATCACTGAGCGATACCCGAACACACCGACACGACCCTGCACACAGCAAAGATAATGGTGACTGACTGGCGCTTCGGTCCACTCGTATACGCAGCCCTCTCGGAAAGCACTCGTAAATACAATACCGTTGCATAACCAGATGGAGCCGAAACTACTCGTTGCCGCAATATTCTTCCGTACCCAGAAGCAGCGTCAACTTCCGGTGAATGCTCTGTCTTTCCGCAGGCTGTGAATGTAGAATATGAACACTTGGAACATTCATTCATTCATTTATTTATTTATTTATTTGCTTATTTATTTATTTATTTGCTTATTTATTTATTTATTTGCTTATTTATTTGCTCTACTCCACTTTTACAATCCGCATCTCACCTCAAGAGTTTATTGCTTGATTTAAACCTTTACGAGAACTTTAATTTTATATGGACATTAAATTGTTTTCTTCTTCCGTGGTTGTAGCAAATGAAAGAACCCTGTAGTTGCCCAGAAGTCCCATTTGATAGACTGTTGTAATGGTATCTGTTTGGAGATCTGGAATAAGGCTTCTGACCCAAGTCCGAGTGCGGCTTCTCAAAACGCATACATCAAATGGCAGGCTTGCACCTTTACCCCTCAAATTCGGTGTTTTGCTTGTTTCCATGGTGATGATTGTTTGGCCTCATTAAAGCTGTTTGCCGATCTTATTTTGGAGGAGATCGGCCTAAAGTGAGATTTTGTGTGCTGCACCACATGACCTGGGCATCCGAGGTTAACACCAAACGCGTTACCCCTCATAATGCAAAAATCAAGCCGAGCGACCGAAAACCAATGAACGTTCAAATTAAAATCCAAGCTCAGCCCTTTCGATGATTCTGCTGATTGTATTTATGATATTTGATGCTATTTTCATACATGTGATGTGGATTTATCATCACCTGCTAACACATTTATGGTGAATGGTCGTCCTATCACCGTGCTTGGTTACCCGTGTGCTCTTTATTATTTTTTTATTTTCACAATGGCGATTTGGTCCAATAGAATATTAAACACGCGGATACGTATGAATGGGTCATGTGATTGTATTATGTGCTTGCTCGTTCTTTATGTCGGGCGCTGTGTATTGATGATCCACTTTGTGCTTTGCAGCTGGAGGAGACAAGAAGGGCGATGCTGGCGCCGGAGCGACTTCTGACTTCCAATTTGTAAGCACCCGCACCACACATTTTAAATAAGGTAAAGGGAGGCAAAAGGGCCGATCCCAGAGGATGCAAATTTTGGGACAAAAGGGATTCAAATTCAAGTTTCCAATTTCCTTGTGTTGAACGAAGTTCAGTATCTGCTTCGGACGTTCGATTCCAAACTGCCGTTCGCACCACGAGTGTATTATCCCTTAAATGATTTGGCCCTTGATCTGGCAAAGCCTCGTTTGCTTCTCATGGGCTCAAACCAGGTTTTCAAGCACTTGTTGGTGCCCTCTTCTCCATTTTCCCATATTTATTGCACATCCTCAAAGTTTTTCCTGAAATCTGTGCTATTTTCTACTTTTCATCACCGATTTCAATTCCTTGCCATGACTAACCGCTTATGCATTCTCTCTCTCCCTTTCCAAACCCTTTCTCCCCCATTTTTTCTTCCCTTTAGCGTGGAGGCTTTGGTCGAGGCAGAGCATCAATGCAGTAACAGATGAATGAATGAATGATCGTTTTAAGGCCATTTTCCCCGCTAGAGCGGGGGTTAGCCTTGCGGGTCCCATGACAATCATGGTTCCCTGTTTGAGGCAGTTTTTATGGCCGGATGCCCTTCTGGTGCCAACCCTGAGTCGCCTCTTACGATGCGCAGGGATACGGTATACGAGTGGACCGGGTACACGTGGGGATCATTCATCCCAGCAAGCTGGTACTCAATTTGCCGACCTCGGAAGGATGACAGGCTGAGTCAACCCCCCTGGTGTTAATTTAGCGATCGACCAGGATTCAAAGCCAGGATCCTAGGATCCCAAGCCGGCACCCTGACCGCTAAGCCAACACCAGGCTTTAGTAACAGATGAATGATCCATCCTTTTGCAATCTCATGTCTAGTTGAATAAATTTTTTCTGTCCATTTCACTTGTCTCTCTTCCCATTTTATGCCTCCATTTTATCCCCGAAGGTGGCCGGAGGCATTATGTTTTCCGGTTGTCCGTCCGTCCGTCCGTCCGTCCGTCCATCCATCCGTACGGACTAAATCTCGTTTTTCTCAGCAACCACATGTCCAATTGAGACGAATCTTTCAGGATAGAAGTGACACCCATGCAGAATGTTTTTATAATAATTATGTCATAGGTCACATGGTATGGTGGCCATCTTGGATTAAACACACATAATTAAAAAATTATTTCTTGGAAATTGCTGAATGGAAAAATTTGAAACTTGGCACATTGTGAAGTACTCCCAATGGGGAACAAAAGCATTATAATGATGACATAGGTGAAGTGGTATACCAGCCAAAAATGTTTTAATCAAATTCCTTATCCTAAAAATCTGAAATTGCTTGCATGCACGTGATATGACACATTTGTTTTGAAATATTAAATTTACTAGTGAGGTACCCGTGCCGCGCACGGGTGGGAGGCCGGAAGCAAACAGACAATGCAGAAACAGTGAATGTTAAAGCATGAAACAAATAAATTCCACATTCCTGTAGCACCTTCAGTCACACGTCAGACATGGACAGCAAGTTCGTAAAGGACTTCCATGAAAAACGTACCCGTTCGCAAACAAACGGGTACGTTCACGTATAGAAACATCGATCGTGGGTCCGTGGCGAATCTGCATATGGCGATCCGCGAATTTCACGTTTAGAAAGTAGAAACCATCACGGCATTTCGTCATTCACTTGAACTCGATATCTTTCTTCATTCCAAACAGCATAACTCCAATCACAAATTAAATAGCATTAATAAAAAAAATAAACTTTTAACAACATTCGTGACAAACAAATATTTAAATACTGATGTGAAGTTCCGTACGGTTGGGTGAATACAATAACGAATTCAACATCGTAATTGTATTCACTCAATTCCAATCATCAATCGGTACTTTAACAAAATACCGTTTTAAATGACTGTTGTATTGGGATATTATCAAACCCGCTCATTGCCGTCATCTGTCGACTTCCGGATTCGCTGCAGGTTCGTAATTCTCATCAAAATCGAAACAGTATTTGTAGAATTTCAATAAAAGCCACATCACTGTTCATATCGGTAAATATTATTCCATCGTGTTTGGGAAAATTGGAAAAACAATAAAGCCTATTTTACTCCTGGGGGTCCCAGGATTACCCACCCAAAAATTTGTTGCAATCGGTTCAGCCGTTTTTGTGGTACCTGGGAACGGACAGACACACGGACATTTGGTGAATTATAGTAAGATGGTGTGGCAGCCATATTGGATTGAAGGAAAATATTAAATGATTATATATCTGAAACCGCTTACCCTATTGATGCAAATTTTTACAAATATCATCTCACACCATTGTTGCATGTAGTTTTAAAATGATGATATAATCGTAGGTCATGTGGTTTGGCAGCCATCTTGGATAGAAAAACTAACCTTATCCAATCAACACGAAACTTCACAAATGTGATCCCCTACCCATACATATGCAGAGTGTACATATTTTAAGGTTATAAGTCACGTGGTGTGGCAGCCATATTAGCTTGAAAGCCGATATTTTAAAAAATCCTTCCTCTGAAACCGCTTCACCGATCGATATGAAACGTGTCAAGGCTGGTGAAATTGTGATACTTGAAAACAGCTGAAGGGGTTTAAATCAAACTTGTTTATTTTTGCAAGCCAACTCCAACCATCCCACCAATCCATCATTGTGTCAGTTGTGACATGGTCACATGAAGCACACTCTAGGTCGCTGGAATAGAAGATTATACCATTTTAAGTATGTAATATGTAGATGAATACTAGGGATTCAGCAAAGTGGGAAGAATGCTTGGCAATGGGCGTACTTCAGACAAAGACAGACAGTAAGGATCTTTTTATTTGTGTCGGGAAGAAAACTTAACAATGGCCTTTCAGTAACCACAAAGTGCTAATGTCCTTATTCAGACAGGCTCAGCAGGCAAAGAGACCTTTACCTCATGCAATCTTCCTTTATTTCCACTGTACATGGCTAGGCCGGCCTGCCTCATGGGCACGGCCATAACGGCTTTTCCCTCTCCGTGTCCATTCCCGCTCACAAACACCGTTTTGAATGGCCAACTCCTCATTGTATCTAAAGGAGAAGAGAAGATGGAAATGATTATTCAGTTATGGATCTCTATCGTTACTCAGAAAGCGGGGCAGAGTTAGAGACTACTGGTGCTTCAGGGAAATGAACTTACAGAAGGTCATAACCTCCCAGCATGCCAGGAGTCAGGGTTTGTGGAGGTGCACGTGGATCTGGGAGTTGCCCTTCTGGTGCAACTACATTCAAGGTATCATTGATAAGGTGAAACTTGAGGATGCGATCATTGGTGGTTGTGGCAGAGAGAGAGGGGGATGCATTTACCTGTAGAAACAATGAGGTCAAGTCGGTAAATAGGAGCTGCAGTCGAGAGACCACTTCAATGACAGCGATTTGGTGATCAACACATCACTCACCTCTATAAGCCAAGGCTTGAAATTCTCGTCAATGATGATGTCATAGCCGTAACATTCAAAACAGTGTCGGTCACTCGTCATTACACTCTGTTCGTATGAGGAAAGAAGAAAGGGTTAAAACTTTGGGATGTGAGAAAATTGGACAAATCGGTAGGAGTTGGATGGACAGAGGGATGTGATGTGATTTCCAAAGTAGAGTTCCTACTGAGGCAGTAATGGGGAAAAGCTCAGCTATAAACATGGTACGTACGGCCACGGCTTTAAGGGAATGTAGAATGAGCCAGTGCATGTCGAGGAAGAGCTGCTCGGTTGCGCATGTTCCACGTGTGCTCTCAAGATACAGCCTCAGACTTCCCAAAGTCCACTTTCCACCATGAACGCTGTTGTATTTGTCCTGGGACGGGAGCGCACGTCAATGTCTGGGTGGGTGAGCGAATGGTGGGTTAAACACAATGGTGCATTCTATATGTGAAGGGTTAAGAGGCACCGACCCCGTGCCTCTGGATAGACACGTTGGTGAGATGGACGTAGACGTTGTCCAACTCGCTTGGTCCAGGGGAATATCGCACAGAGCAGAATCGGCAAAAGCCGAGCCTGTAACTGGGGGGTAATTGAGGGGGTTAGAGGGTAAAGGTTACGAAGGGACACGATTACAAAGACGAATAGATGTTATGGTGATAAGCGGGGTTGGTACCACTTTAAAGTGTAAGACCAAGAAAGTTTACAAAAAAAATAAATAAGTGAATTACTCTTATCTGATCTTTACCTCATGTTTCACCTACTAGTGGGGGGGCCAATGTAGCAGATTGAAATGCCCGGTGAAATTGCTTGTTAATTTTTGGACACTGGTTGGGCTGTCTTTAGGGATGATATAAGTTCTAGAAAAAATATGTCTCCAATTGTTTCAAGTTCTTTATGGCGGCCATTTTGGATTTTCAAAATGGCGGATGTCGAAAACGTAAAATTCCATTATCTTGGCTTCTAAATGACCTAGAGTTTCGATTCTGGTGTCCAGTTGTACATTTTTGGGGATAGAGAATTGAATGAAACCTTCTTTAATAACCTACAAGGGATAAAAATAGGTTTTTATGGCACAGCCGAACCAGTGTCCAAAATCTAACTTAATGCACATCTATCTTAATTGTTATTTGTTATTTGTATGTTCCAGATTCGTGACCCTGAGCTATGATGGAGCCAAAAAGCAAGAAAACCAAGAAAGAAACTGATTTCACACTTTGCATTCAGTGCCAGGATCCCCAAGGTGCACTAGTGACTGAGCCAGCACTGGGCTCATATGCAAAGTTTCTCCAGTTCATCCAGGAGAGGGCACGATATGGTGATGCCGACTTCAAACAGATCAGCGAACGATTAAGCTGTTTCACTGCCACTGACTTGAGGAACAATAAAGCAAAGTGGCACCGGGCATGTTATGGATCTACATGCAACACTGCTCACCTGGAGCGTGCTAGAGTTCGCCACCAGAAAGCCTGCGAACATGGCGACACCCAGCATCTTCATAAGAGGTGTGGACGTCCTTCTTCTGCACCTGCCGCTGCAAGTACCTCAGGTTCTACGCAAGACGAGACTCTTCGCTTCACACGTTCATCATCAACTCCATTCAACAGAGACCTTTGTTTCTTCTGTCAAGAGGTCACTAAGGAAAGTGTACATGTTGTATGCACGTTCAACGCAGGTAAACAGCTGAAGAAAGCTGTTGAAGAAGGCAGCAACCACAAGTGGAAAGTTCAGCTGAGTGCTGCCATCAGTGCACATGATGCTCAAGCGATCGACGTCAAGTATCATCTCCCATGCTGGGTGCAGAATGTCCAACGTGCTCCCAAGAGTGGGACATCAAGTGATGACAAAGAACACATACTGCAAGAAACTAATGTTATCAAAATAGCCGCAGACATTGAGTTTGTCAGCCTTGTTCGCTCTCTACTCCAAGCTGGTGAAATTCTCAACATGTCTGACCTGAAGTCGGTTTACTCCAGGATTCTTGACAATAATGGTGTGCACAATGTCCCATCACCTACTACCCAAGGCATGAAGGAGAAAATGAACTCTCACATTGATGACGTTCACTTCATGAAACCAAAACGTCGAAACGAGTCAGACTGTGTATTCTCCACTGCCGTGCGTGATGCAGCTGTCGAAGTAGTGGGGGGGGCCAATGTTTTCCCGTTGAATTCAAATGTTAATTTGTGGACACTGGTTGGGTTGTCTTTAGGGATGATAGAAGTTGTAGAAAAAATATGTCTCCATTTTTTTCAAGTTCTTTATAGCGGCCATTTTGGATTATCAAAATGGCGTTTGTTGAAAACCGAAATTGTCATTATCTTGGCTTCTAAATGACCTAGAGTGTTAATTTTGGTGTCCAAATGTACATATTTGCGGATACTTAATCCAATAAACACACATTTATACACCTACATATGATCAAAAGGGTTCTTATGGCAGCCATCTTGGATTTTCACGCACTTATGCCAACACATATATATATTTTTTTCCATCATTTTCACTTCTAAATCACATAAAGGCTGGACTTTAGTGTTCAAATGTACACTTATAATGTCTTTGTGCAATATTTTTAGTTGGCAGTGTTCATTGTTACATTGAAGGATCTCCATCCTCCTCATCATCAGTGTTATCGATTCCCATGGGGAATTCGATCGATAACAATCGATAACATTCCCATGTTATCGATTCCCTCCAGGACTTCGTTTGACTCGAGGACAGCTAGCATGTTGTTCTGCGCGCTTGTCATCTCCTCTCGGTTGTGTAGATGACAGCTCTGGGCAACCTGTTGTGCTGACTGGGTACATGGGCCCCTCAGATGGGGATGCTCTTGGAAGAATTCGTCCACATAGAGGTCGAAGAGGGCTTGGACAGTGGTGATGTGGGCCTCCAAAGCCCTCTTCATGTGCTTGGCTTCCAGTATTTGTCTGGTCGTTGTTGGGCCATAGATATCAGCCTCAGACCAAGCCTCGTCAAGACCACTGTCCTCTATGGCATTCCCAGCAGCCCTCAGTGCAGCCATCACAGTGTGCATCTCCCCTAGTCGCAGTACCCACTTGCCTTTGCAGTCATCTCTGGTCATCTCCAGCTGTTTGGCTCGCTCATACAGGGCCATGTCTAAGGTGATCACTGTCTTCCTATCGGGACCCATGACCATGCAGTTGATTTGCTGTGTCTGTTTCAAGACTGTTATCAGTGTTTGCCATTCATGGGCTGGTGCTGCTACCAATGGCAGGGCGTTGACCTCTGTCAGAGGCTTCGAAGAGGAGAGCAGTGAGTTGTAGGCTGTCCAAGTTGGGATATCGTGATGCTTGATCCTACTGCCAGGTGGTTGTTTTGGATCGTGGACGAGTGACCCAACAGGGTCAGCATGCTGGGGTTCTGCAGCTTGCAGCTGGTCATCTGGTGGGATGATGTCGTCTTGTACGTCCTCAGCTTCAGCTGTTCGCATGATTGTGCGTGAAAGTAGCCACACTGTGTCCGTCGCAGAGTACGGCTTGGTGACATCTGGGTTTGACCGTGTCTTGAAGCTATACGTGGTACCTGTGGCAGATTGTTTGTTTGGTGCTTGGCAAGGAACAAAGTCTGGAGCAGTCAGAACCTTGAGTGAGCGGTGTCTGGCCTTTCGGTCATGTAGTGTCTGTGTTCTATGTTCATCTGTGGAGGGTGCATGTTCCCGTCGTTGGTAGAGTGCCCAGGCTGTAGCATGGAGTGTCCGCTTCCCATCAGGTGTGTCTTCATTGAAGTCACTGTTGTCCACTGCAAAGAAGACAAACGTCCCTATGCGCATGGTTCTTGGAAAGTATACACCCTGTTCTGTCGTAGACTCTATGACTGAGTTGGCCAGCTGTGTCTCCAACCGCAAGATCCGACTATAATCAACAGACAGACCGAACCCATGCAGGAAATCCAGAAGCTTCTTGTTTCTGGTGGACTGATGGACTACAATGGCAACGGCAAGCTGCTGTGGCCATTCTAAGCGATGGCGGAATGGTGCATCTGGCTCTTTGGGCTTGTACGTGACTTGGCGTTTTGACTTGTAGCCGTACATGATGTTCTGACTGATGGTTATAACATCTCGATGAATAGTGGCTGAGCGCATAGTCTCTGGCTCAATGCTCGTGGCTGGTCCTTCCAGTAGCCAGCGGAGGAAAGCATAGAGTACTTTGGGTACATGCTTTTCAGCATCATCAGTGTTCATTTCTCCTTCAAATTGCCATGGGTGCTTGTTCTGACAAGCAATGGCACTGCGGAGAACAGAGGCACTCTCAAACAGTTGTTCGATGTTTTTTTCATTTGTCTTCGTCATTGCATCTTCAGTGGGGGGGCCAATGTAGCAGATTGAAATGCCCGGTGAAATTGCTTGTTAATTTTTGGACACTGGTTGGGCTGTCTTTAGGGATGATATAAGTTCTAGAAAAAATATGTCTCCAATTGTTTCAAGTTCTTTATGGCGGCCATTTTGGATTTTCAAAATGGCGGATGTCGAAAACGTAAAATTCCATTATCTTGGCTTCTAAATGACCTAGAGTTTCGATTCTGGTGTCCAGTTGTACATTTTTGGGGATAGAGAATTGAATGAAACCTTCTTTAATAACCTACAAGGGATAAAAATAGGTTTTTATGGCACAGCCGAACCAGTGTCCAAAATCTAACTTAATGCACATCTATCTTAATTGTTATTTGTTATTTGTATGTTCCAGATTCGTGACCCTGAGCTATGATGGAGCCAAAAAGCAAGAAAACCAAGAAAGAAACTGATTTCACACTTTGCATTCAGTGCCAGGATCCCCAAGGTGCACTAGTGACTGAGCCAGCACTGGGCTCATATGCAAAGTTTCTCCAGTTCATCCAGGAGAGGGCACGATATGGTGATGCCGACTTCAAACAGATCAGCGAACGATTAAGCTGTTTCACTGCCACTGACTTGAGGAACAATAAAGCAAAGTGGCACCGGGCATGTTATGGATCTACATGCAACACTGCTCACCTGGAGCGTGCTAGAGTTCGCCACCAGAAAGCCTGCGAACATGGCGACACCCAGCATCTTCATAAGAGGTGTGGACGTCCTTCTTCTGCACCTGCCGCTGCAAGTACCTCAGGTTCTACGCAAGACGAGACTCTTCGCTTCACACGTTCATCATCAACTCCATTCAACAGAGACCTTTGTTTCTTCTGTCAAGAGGTCACTAAGGAAAGTGTACATGTTGTATGCACGTTCAACGCAGGTAAACAGCTGAAGAAAGCTGTTGAAGAAGGCAGCAACCACAAGTGGAAAGTTCAGCTGAGTGCTGCCATCAGTGCACATGATGCTCATGCGATCGACGTCAAGTATCATCTCCCATGCTGGGTGCAGAATGTCCAACGTGCTCCCAAGAGTGGGACATCAAGTGATGACAAAGAACACATACTGCAAGAAACTAATGTTATCAAAATAGCCGCAGACATTGAGTTTGTCAGCCTTGTTCGCTCTCTACTCCAAGCTGGTGAAATTCTCAACATGTCTGACCTGAAGTCGGTTTACTCCAGGATTCTTGACAATAATGGTGTGCACAATGTCCCATCACCTACTACCCAAGGCATGAAGGAGAAAATGAACTCTCACATTGATGACGTTCACTTCATGAAACCAAAACGTCGAAACGAGTCAGACTGTGTATTCTCCACTGCCGTGCGTGATGCAGCTGTCGAAGATGCAATGACGAAGACAAATGAAAAAAACATCGAACAACTGTTTGAGAGTGCCTCTGTTCTCCGCAGTGCCATTGCTTGTCAGAACAAGCACCCATGGCAATTTGAAGGAGAAATGAACACTGATGATGCTGAAAAGCATGTACCCAAAGTACTCTATGCTTTCCTCCGCTGGCTACTGGAAGGACCAGCCACGAGCATTGAGCCAGAGACTATGCGCTCAGCCACTATTCATCGAGATGTTATAACCATCAGTCAGAACATCATGTACGGCTACAAGTCAAAACGCCAAGTCACGTACAAGCCCAAAGAGCCAGATGCACCATTCCGCCATCGCTTAGAATGGCCACAGCAGCTTGCCGTTGCCATTGTAGTCCATCAGTCCACCAGAAACAAGAAGCTTCTGGATTTCCTGCATGGGTTCGGTCTGTCTGTTGATTATAGTCGGATCTTGCGGTTGGAGACACAGCTGGCCAACTCAGTCATAGAGTCTACGACAGAACAGGGTGTATACTTTCCAAGAACCATGCGCATAGGGACGTTTGTCTTCTTTGCAGTGGACAACAGTGACTTCAATGAAGACACACCTGATGGGAAGCGGACACTCCATGCTACAGCCTGGGCACTCTACCAACGACGGGAACATGCACCCTCCACAGATGAACATAGAACACAGACACTACATGACCGAAAGGCCAGACACCGCTCACTCAAGGTTCTGACTGCTCCAGACTTTGTTCCTTGCCAAGCACCAAACAAACAATCTGCCACAGGTACCACGTATAGCTTCAAGACACGGTCAAACCCAGATGTCACCAAGCCGTACTCTGCGACGGACACAGTGTGGCTACTTTCACGCACAATCATGCGAACAGCTGAAGCTGAGGACGTACAAGACGACATCATCCCACCAGATGACCAGCTGCAAGCTGCAGAACCCCAGCATGCTGACCCTGTTGGGTCACTCGTCCACGATCCAAAACAACCACCTGGCAGTAGGATCAAGCATCACGATATCCCAACTTGGACAGCCTACAACTCACTGCTCTCCTCTTCGAAGCCTCTGACAGAGGTCAACGCCCTGCCATTGGTAGCAGCACCAGCCCATGAATGGCAAACACTGATAACAGTCTTGAAACAGACACAGCAAATCAACTGCATGGTCATGGGTCCCGATAGGAAGACAGTGATCACCTTAGACATGGCCCTGTATGAGCGAGCCAAACAGCTGGAGATGACCAGAGATGACTGCAAAGGCAAGTGGGTACTGCGACTAGGGGAGATGCACACTGTGATGGCTGCACTGAGGGCTGCTGGGAATGCCATAGAGGACAGTGGTCTTGACGAGGCTTGGTCTGAGGCTGATATCTATGGCCCAACAACGACCAGACAAATACTGGAAGCCAAGCACATGAAGAGGGCTTTGGAGGCCCACATCACCACTGTCCAAGCCCTCTTCGACCTCTATGTGGACGAATTCTTCCAAGAGCATCCCCATCTGAGGGGCCCATGTACCCAGTCAGCACAACAGGTTGCCCAGAGCTGTCATCTACACAACCGAGAGGAGATGACAAGCGCGCAGAACAACATGCTAGCTGTCCTCGAGTCAAACGAAGTCCTGGAGGGAATCGATAACATGGGAATGTTATCGATTGTTATCGATCGAATTCCCCATGGGAATCGATAACACTGATGATGAGGAGGATGGAGATCCTTCAATGTAACAATGAACACTGCCAACTAAAAATATTGCACAAAGACATTATAAGTGTACATTTGAACACTAAAGTCCAGCCTTTATGTGATTTAGAAGTGAAAATGATGGAAAAAAATATATATATGTGTTGGCATAAGTGCGTGAAAATCCAAGATGGCTGCCATAAGAACCCTTTTGATCATATGTAGGTGTATAAATGTGTGTTTATTGGATTAAGTATCCGCAAATATGTACATTTGGACACCAAAATTAACACTCTAGGTCATTTAGAAGCCAAGATAATGACAATTTCGGTTTTCAACAAACGCCATTTTGATAATCCAAAATGGCCGCTATAAAGAACTTGAAAAAAATGGAGACATATTTTTTCTACAACTTCTATCATCCCTAAAGACAACCCAACCAGTGTCCACAAATTAACATTTGAATTCAACGGGAAAACATTGGCCCCCCCACTATACATGAAAAAATAGAACTCTTCTATGGGGCATTCAGAGTATTCTGAAGTAAGTAAAATCTAGTGAGATTCTCAGTGTTAAAGATGAATTCAATTCTATACTGGGGGAAGGGAAACATAAAGGTGAACATCAGGATATAGGTGGCAAACATAAAGGTGAACATCAGGATATAGGTGGCAAACATAAAGGGGAGCATCAGGATATAGGTGGCAAACATAAAGGTGAGCATCAGGATATAGGTGGCAAACATAAAGGGGAGCATCAGGGTATAGGTGGCAAACATAAAGGTGAGCATCAGGATATAGGTGGCAAACATAAAGGGGAGCATCAGGATATAGGTGGCAAACATAAAGGGGAGCATCAGGGTTTAGGTGGCAAACATAAAGGTGAGCATCAGGATATAGGTGGCAAACATAAAGGGGAGCATCAGGGTATAGGTGGCAAACATAAAGGGGAGCATCAGGATATAGGTGGCAAACAAAGGTGAGCATCAGGATATAGGTGGCAAACATAAAGGGGAGCATCAGGGTATAGGTGGCAAACATAAAGGTGAGCATCAGGATATAGGTGGCAAACATAAAGGGGAGCATCAGGGTATAGGTGGCAAACATAAAGGGGAGCATCAGGGTATAGGTGGCAAACATAAAGGGGAGCATCAGGGTATAGGTGGCAAACATAAAGGTGAGCATCAGGATATAGGTGGCAAACATAAAGGGGAACATCAGAATATAGGTGGCAAACATAAAGGTGAGCATCAGGATATAGGTGGCAAATATAAAGGTGAGCATCAGGATATAGGTGGCAAACATAAAGGTGAGCATCAGGATATAGGTGGCAAATATAAAGGTGAACATCAGGATATAGATGGCAAACATAAAGGTGAGCATCAGGATATAGGTGGCAAATATAAAGGTGAGCATCAGGATATAGGTGGCAAACATAAAGGTGAGCATCAGGATATAGGTGGCAAACATAAAGGTGAACATCAGGATATAGGTGGCAAATATAAAGGTGAGCATCAGGATATAGGTGGCAAATATAAAGGTGAGCATCAGGATATAGGTGGCAAACATAAAGGTGAGCATCAGGATGTAGGTGGCAAATATAAAGGTGAGCATCAGGATATAGGTGGCAAATATAAAGGTGAACATCAGGATATAGATGGCAAACATAAAGGTGAGCATCAGGATATAGGTGGCAAACATAAAGGTGAGCATCAGGATATAGGTGGCAAACATAAAGGTGAGCATCAGGATATAGGTGGCAAATATAAAGGTGAACATCAGGATATAGATGGCAAATATAAAGGTGAACATCAGGATATAATAATAATAATAATAATACATTTATTTTATATAGCGCTTTTCAAGAAGCCCAAAGGTGCTTTGACAGAGTACAAAAACCAAGTGCAAAAAGACAAAAATCAATAGGTAAATAATCAAAGCAAAAGGAATAGTGGGGCAACTTAGCATAACAATTGTGCATTTTGTGAGGAAAGCACCAAATTTGGCACACTAGTAGACTATCATATTATGAAAAGATCTGGATATTGGGCCATCTCAAATTCAGAGATTAGATTTTTGCAAGATTTCGATTCGATTGGGATCGAAGAGAACACCTTCTTCGTCTTCTGTACAGTGAAGTTGCCAGCCCTGAATTCTCTGGCTACATCTGGGTGCTTCATTGGGAGTGCAACCATGTCCCTCAGGTGAACAGGGATCCACCTGGCATAGTGTGTGTGGTCTAAGGCATGGTACCACGGGACCAGTTCCGTCAGGGCATCAAGGTACATCGTGAATGAAGCCTGCCGCAGAGAACGCACGTAGACCAGTACCAACATCTCTAGTTCCAGCACAGTTGCCCAGTACTGAAAGTTGGGAATGTCTTCTCCTCTCTGGTGACACCGGTCTTCGAACTCAGGCAGGTCTTCTGCATCATCAGCATATGTCATACAGTGGCGTTCATACGCACGGTGTTGCAGGATGTGCAGTGCCGCTGCAGTGATTTGATGAGCTCTTCTTGTGCGGGTGACGTGGGCAGCTCGCAGGAAGGAGTCGGCCGTCCCTGGCGTTGCAATCTCAGCTTGCAAATCTGCAAAATCTGCAAATCTTGCAAAAATCAAATCTCTGAATCTGAGATGGCCCAATATCCAGATCTTTTCATAATATTGTCGCGTAACCGTGATTAACACCACAGTTACGGATGACCGATTTGCGAGACTTTAACTCCCGAGGCGAACACTCAATGGCGGACTCAAGTTCAACACCAACGCGCGGAATGGCGGGCCGCAGCGAAGGCTCCGCAACCTTATCTATTAAAATCAAACACCCAGGAAAACTGCGTTCAGATATTATGTACAAAAAGTAATATAAGGGTTTATTAGGAAAAGTAAAGCCAGTGAAAAAGCCCGCCGGTAAATCTAATAACTCTAATAAACCTAAATCGGGACGTCCCCACACGACTGACAGCAAACACAAACGAGGGAGATTAATCACGAAAATAACACGTCCCGTCGTTCAAAATATACGCGGAGATCGGGCTTATCTGTCTTTGTCGTCTTGTATTGTTGGTGTCCAGCACCGCTCCTTCCGGCCCGATCGCACACCACGAGGCCCCTCGCTCCAAGCACCACGCGTCCGACGCAGGCCAGCGGCTCCACTTGACCAGGGACAGGAAGGACTCCTTTCAACTCCACTCGACTCGACGCGGGAGTGCTGGCAGCCAAGTGCCAACGAACTGCTCAGTGCCAACTGGGTGTGCTCTCGTGTGTCTCCTGCGACTCCCTACAACCCGAACTGCACTCGAACTGCGACTGGAATGGCGTGTCCTCTCCAACTCTCCACCACCGCTCAACTCTCTGGTGCCTGCCTGCGTCTGCCACGAAATCAACTCAACTCCTGAAAATGGCGTCCGACCGTCGCCTATATTGGTGGCCGATGACGTCACATTGCGCACTCCTCAGCCAATCAAAGCCTCCCGCGACTCCTGACATCTCCCCCGTTACGCGACCCTGCGGTCCTGGCATAACACGTGCCGGCCAGGTTTTTAGGCCTTTGGAGGTGTACACGGTGGCGGCCAATTGTGGTGGTGTTTTTGACCTGGTTTCCTGTCAATTTAATACGAAGTCCTTGTCAGGGAAAGGGGATTATTTAATGTTGCGCTAAGGACCTAACTAATGTTTATGTGGTTTGCAGTGCCATAAAGGACAAAGGTTTGATTACTAGGTGATACTCACAGGGGCGTTACCTTTAATCCCTCACTATTTAACACTCGAATCTCCAGGTAGATCCACACTCATACATCTTACCCCGACAACCGCCTGAACATCAATAACTTATTACATGTAGAGTCCCTGTCACGACAGCCGAATACCTACCTATTCAGATCTACCTAGCTCTAGATGTTGCATTACCAAATTCATAACACAGCCCCCCCCCTGGAACCGTAGCTCCTGCAAGGTTCACCGCAGGGCTACCATTCCAGCCTTAACACTTACTGTCACACACTTAATTAACCTATGAAATAAATCAGGAAGGGCTGTGGGAAGTGAGTCGGACTACCTACCTACACTTCCTTAACATGCTGAACCCCTTAACCATCATGCAAGTATGTACATCTTCTTCGTTGTTCCTGTGGAGGGAGGAAACAACAACACACAACACTAACTTAACCACAAAACTTAACCATCTTTCCAAAACTCAAAACTCTAACCTTTGTACATACCCCGGTCTACAGACCGCGTCCCCCGGTGGATGCCACAAGACTCAACCTTACCTGCGGGGCCATCCCCAATGCATCCCCCTAAATTTTCCACGGCCCTGTCCAGATGTTACAGGTGAGTGACACGGCTCGGTGGATTTCGCCCACATTCATGCTACACAGACCCCTTAACCACTCATTCTCATTCCATAGGTCATCAAGGCATTTCAAAAATCAATAAGGTTCTTCTTCAATACACCCCCCTGCAGGACCATGGCATTGATGTCATTCACGTGTGTGTGCATTCCTCAACTAGGCAGCGGGGAGGTACCGCACAAAAGATGGTGGGGGCGCATCAGGCTGTGGTGCCCGCAGTCCCAAAAACAAGTCAACCGACTTACAAGTTCATTGCCCCCCCCCCTTTACCTCTTGGCCCCATGACAGCCCAACAGCCCCTTTCCGCCGTTACCTCGCCGGTGAGGGTCTCCACACACACCAGGCTCCTTTGCCTCCTGCTTTCGCGCAGCAACACGGGTCACCGGGGGACTTCCTCACCCCGCGGCGCCCAACCAGACCCTCCACCGACGAGCTCCAATTTCCAGTTACCACCGGCTGCCAGGGGTAATTGCCGCAGAGGGGGGCCCGCAGGCATCGCTCCTCAGAGCTTGCTCTGTACCTGCGGACACACACACCTTCCCCACCCACAAGACCCCAAAACACACTTCCTCCCCCACTGCCATTCAATTCTCCACACAACTCAGCACAATTCAGTACAATTCCATAGATGGTGTAAAAGGTGTTACAAGGCTTGCCATGGCCTGCTACATGTGAAATCCCCCCAGTTCACATTTAAACCATCACATCTTCCCAAAAGTACATTTCCAAAAGCACAATTATCGCCCCTCATTATCTCCAATAATCATCACTCACTCTCCAGGTTCCACTCTCACGACCACATCAAAACACCTAACCACAATACAAAAACATACGCCACCCACAAGACACTGTGGCTCCCATTCCATCCCCTCACCGGCCATGTCATCACTCTCACCCGCCTCCCAACTCCAAATTACATGTCCCCAATTTCCCAAAGCAAATCCTGAAGCCTGGGACAGTACTCCTCAAAACACTCACCTCAAGTGCAGGTAGTTGCAGGTTGGTCAGGTTCAAAGTGCAATCCACCCATACAATTCCCCAAATTTCACATTGGGCCTACCAAATCCTTCCAAATTTCTCTTTTGTCCCCACTACACTGGCAGGTATGTGGATCCGCATCCAACGGTGATCATCACTACACAACTACCTGTGGCCACGACAGCTCTGCACCTCTACCGTGCAAGGGTCACCGGGACAAGGTGAGCAGTCAAAACGCCAACATGGCCCATGAGTGTCCATAAGGGTGCGACCCACCATCCATCCTTCAGCCCCCCTGCGAGGAACACAGCTGCAGCAGCCCCAGCTGGCCAATGTGGTGAGCACTTGCTGCCACAACACACACTACCGCACACACAACCTCGGCCCTGGGGGGCACGGTCGCAGTGCGTGGCATCCCTACAGCCACGTCCCCTGCACCTCCCCATCATCCCCCAGTCCGACTACAGAACTGCAGCCCCCCCCCAGTGCTCACCCACACTTGACCACACCAAGGTCCAGTCAACAGCCATGCTCCACCAGGAGACCCACCCAGAAGACATGGTCCACACACCTCGGACACGCACGGCACCACGTTGACCCTCAGGCTACACAACTACATCCCCATCATCCCGCGTCCCAAATATCAGCACAGTTGCCCCCGCAACCAGTTGAAAGCTGTGTCTTGCTACCCTATTAATTTAATCACAGCCTCCAACACTTTGGTCTACACACCTGGATCAATAATGGCGTCACTATACAGTGTCCACCATGGCATTTCACAATCCACCCTTAAATTTGCATCTAACCCACAGATTACCCATGCCAACCATTTGTCACATTTCACTCACCTCACCAAAGAAGGATGCTTTGCCATACACATGCCAGCCGAGCATGGCCCATATGCTCGGCTCGTCGTTACACATCTCCCGATTCACATCCCCATGGCTCTCTTCCCAACCCGAGAGTCCATAAATCACAACGGAGCATCTGTGGAAGGTCGCTCACACCATCACGTTCCACAGATGCCCCAATGGTTGTCCGGCAGGCTATCTCCATCCCTGTCCATTCGGTTTGACCCGCGTCCATAGACCAACCACCATGCCAGGTCACCACATGCTGGTTGTCCCAGAGTCTCAGGGAGAGGGTGTCAGGTCGCATGCCCGGGTGATCACTACATCAGGCCCAAGCTGGCCATCTGCGGTGCCACCACCAAAGCGCGACCCACAACACCTCCCCCTAGTGGTCCTCAATATTTGCCATCCCAGGCTTGAGAAACCACCTCGGACCTCCCTGGAGGTCTTAACCCCCACCAGGGTCCGGTGACCCTGCCGGCCCGAGCCACCAGCTCGGACGGCGCCCCGACGGACAAGGGACGCCACACTCCACCAGACCCCCCGTGGGACCCAGGTCGTACCTCGACACCCAAGGCTGGACCCCACGTCCAAATCTCGCCATCACAGCCCCCCAGCTGGCCGGCATACCCAAATTTTGAAAGGGGCAACTTTTGCCCGAGGCCATCACCCATGACCTCTCCATGTCCAAATCCCGCAGCCCGGGGACCAATCCCCACCATGGCTGCTCCAAATCAATTTCCCATTGTAATTTTATTTTACATTTTATTTTACAAATTTTCATTCCCATTGCCAACCCGCAGCTGCAGGGAACAACCTCTACCACCGGTTGTTCTGCCCCTCCCTGCAGTTGATCCAAATTCCCTACAGGGACCAAATCTCCAGAAGCTCTATCTCCCGATCCTCCAAGATCCAAATCCAGCCCGGAGCCAACACACTCCCCCAACTGGTTGTCCAATTTTGGAGCCTCTGTTTCCAAATAGCAGTGTACAGTGAGCGTCCCCTCGGTCATTCCAACCACCTCCTCGGACCAACTCACCTCTTCCCCCAGACTCCTTTGGGCCTGAACAAGCTCTACCTCCATGGGACTGTCACAGGTCTCCAGCCGCTGGATCAAATCATCCTCATCATCATCATTAGAAATCATTCCTGGCCCCGCCAGGCTTTGATCAATATCCCCAATAAATACCCGGTCCGGCTCTATCGCATGGACCCCCAAAAACTCTACCCCCTCTTGCTCCGCACCACCGCCCTGGTGCTGCACAATTCCAAATTCATCCCCCGGTTGGGGTGTTGTGACATCCACACGGTCCCGATAAACAACCAGGCCAGAATGTGGGAAACATTCCCCATTACAACTCTCACATTCCAAATTTCCTTCCCCGCTCACCTGTGGACTCTCCACGTTTACCTGCAGGCATTCCCCCTCTACCTGTACACATTCCTCATCCACCTGTGGACATTCCCCATCCACCTGTGGACATTCCCCATCCACCTGTGGACCTGCGGTCTCCCCATTTACTTCAATTGCCATTCCCTGTGCAATTCCCAATTTTGCCATTCCCGGCTCCTGAGCCCCCCTTTTTTCACTCCGAGCCCTCGCTTCGTCCCTCCTTGCCCCCAATTTTTCACTCCGAGCCCTCGCTTCGTCCCTCATTACCTCCATTTGGTTCTCCAATCGCTCCCTCTGAGCCCTCATGTCTCCCCGAATTTCTGCAAGGTTTCGCTCACCCTCGGCCCTCTGAGCATTTATTAAATTTACTATGGTCTGGAGATCTATCGGGGCCGTCCCAGCGGCGGGGAAAGTTCCAACGCTATCCTCCTTATCCCCCATTTCCGGCTCACTCCCGACGCTGACGGAGGCCTCGCTGCGTACTTCCATCTCGTCAATTTCCGACATCCGCTTTCCGGAAGATTGTTTCCCGCGCGCGTATTTATTTTAATAATTCCAGTAACACAATTTAAATTTGACGAAGACGCGATATCGCGCTCCGTATGCCCAATTGATTACTAAATTTCTCCGCCTCGCCTATAACAATTTTGCGTTCGAACGTCGGGCGCAATGTACGCCCGACCGTGTCGATGTCGCCCCGCGGACAAAAAAATTTGTCCGACCGTGTCGATGTCTCGCCGCGGACAAAAAAAATTTGTCCGACGGGTTCAAATCCCACTCCTGACACCACTTGTCGCGTAACCGTGATTAACACCACAGTTACGGATGACCGATTTGCGAGACTTTAACTCCCGAGGCGAACACTCAATGGCGGACTCAAGTTCAACACCAACGCGCGGAATGGCGGGCCGCAGCGAAGGCTCCGCAACCTTATCTATTAAAATCAAACACCCAGGAAAACTGCGTTCAGATATTATGTACAAAAAGTAATATAAGGGTTTATTAGGAAAAGTAAAGCCAGTGAAAAAGCCCGCCGGTAAATCTAATAACTCTAATAAACCTAAATCGGGACGTCCCCACACGACTGACAGCAAACACAAACGAGGGAGATTAATCACGAAAATAACACGTCCCGTCGTTCAAAATATACGCGGAGATCGGGCTTATCTGTCTTTGTCGTCTTGTATTGTTGGTGTCCAGCACCGCTCCTTCCGGCCCGATCGCACACCACGAGGCCCCTCGCTCCAAGCACCACGCGTCCGACGCAGGCCAGCGGCTCCACTTGACCAGGGACAGGAAGGACTCCTTTCAACTCCACTCGACTCGACGCGGGAGTGCTGGCAGCCAAGTGCCAACGAACTGCTCAGTGCCAACTGGGTGTGCTCTCGTGTGTCTCCTGCGACTCCCTACAACCCGAACTGCACTCGAACTGCGACTGGAATGGCGTGTCCTCTCCAACTCTCCACCACCGCTCAACTCTCTGGTGCCTGCCTGCGTCTGCCACGAAATCAACTCAACTCCTGAAAATGGCGTCCGACCGTCGCCTATATTGGTGGCCGATGACGTCACATTGCGCACTCCTCAGCCAATCAAAGCCTCCCGCGACTCCTGACATCTCCCCCGTTACGCGACCCTGCGGTCCTGGCATAACACGTGCCGGCCAGGTTTTTAGGCCTTTGGAGGTGTACACGGTGGCGGCCAATTGTGGTGGTGTTTTTGACCTGGTTTCCTGTCAATTTAATACGAAGTCCTTGTCAGGGAAAGGGGATTATTTAATGTTGCGCTAAGGACCTAACTAATGTTTATGTGGTTTGCAGTGCCATAAAGGACAAAGGTTTGATTACTAGGTGATACTCACAGGGGCGTTACCTTTAATCCCTCACTATTTAACACTCGAATCTCCAGGTAGATCCACACTCATACATCTTACCCCGACAACCGCCTGAACATCAATAACTTATTACATGTAGAGTCCCTGTCACGACAGCCGAATACCTACCTATTCAGATCTACCTAGCTCTAGATGTTGCATTACCAAATTCATAACAATATGATAGTCTACTAGTGTGCCAAATTTGGTGCTTTCCTCACAAAATGCACAATTGTTATGCTATATTTAGCTTATCTGCCGGACTAGAAGGAGAAGAGATAGTCAGGGGTTAAATGCTGTGGGTTAAATGTTGAATGCAGTGTTGAACAGGTGGGTCTTGAGTGATGTTTTGAATGTGGTGAGTGAGGAGGAGTCTCTGATGGTTTGAGGTAGTGAGTTCCAGAGGGTGGGAGCAGCGATGGAGAAGGCCCTGTCCCCCCAGGATCTGAATTTGGTCCGGATGGGGGGGGGGGGTCAGGAGGTTGGTACCAGCAGAGCGGAGGTTGCGGGTGGGAGTGTGTCTGGAGAGGAGGTCAGTCAGGTAGGATGGGGCCAGGTTATGGAGGGCTTTGTAGGTCAAGAGGAGGATTTTGTACTGGATTCTCTGGGGGATGGGGAGCCAGTGAAGGTTATAAAGGACGGGGGTGATGTGGTCACGGGTCTGGAAATGGGTGAGTAGACGGGCAGCGGAGTTCTGAATGTATTGGAGTTTATTGATGATTGTTGAGGGTGAACCATAGAGGAGGCTGTTGCAGTAGTCCAGGCGGGAGGTGATGAAGGCGTGGATGAGGGTTTCTGCAGCCGTGGAGGAGAGGGATGGACGGAGACGGGCGATGTTTTTCAGGTGAAAGAAGGCTGTCTTTGTGATCTGTTTAGTGTATTTGTCGAAGGAGAGGGTTTGGTCAAAGATGACGCCAAGATTCCGGATGTGAGAGGAGGTGGATACTGGGAAACCGTCGATGTTGAGGGCAAAGTTATGGGTGGATTTGGTGAGTGTTTTTTGGCCAATGATGATTATTTCAGATTTATCATAGTTAAGTTTGAGGAAGTTTATTTGAAGCCAGGATTTTATTTCAGTGATGCAGTTTGTCAGGATAGAGTGGGTGGCGGTGGAGATTGACTTTGTGGAGATGAAAAGCTGGATGTCATCGGCGAAGCAGTGGAATTGGAGACCATGACGGTGGATTAAGTGACCAAGGGGGGACAGGTACAGGATGAAGAGGAGGGGGCCAAGAACTGAACCTTGGGGGACACCTTGGGGGAGGGGAGCAGTGGGGGATTTGCAGTTATTGATGGAGATGAACTGACGTCTGTCAGAGAGGTATGATTTAATCCAAGAGAGGGCAGTGCCGGTAATGTTAAAGGTGGTTTCAAGTCGGGTGAGGAGGATGGTGTGATTGATGGTGTCAAAGGGGGCGCTGAGGTCGAGGAGGATGAGAATGTTGACGTTGCCAGCGTCAGAGGAGAGGAGAAGGTCGTTGGTGATTTTGAGGAGAGCAGTTTCAGTACTGTGGTTGGAGCGGAATCCGGATTGGAATGTTTCATACAGGTCATTGGCAGAGAGGTGATGTTTGAGTTGAGTGGCTACAGCGCGTTCCAAAACTTTTGACAGAAAGGGTAGGTTGGAGATGGGTCTGAAGTTATTTAGGGTGTCAGGGTTTAGTCCAGGTTTTTTCAGAATGGGGGTAACAGCAGCAATTTTGAGGGATGGTGGGACGATGCCTGTAGACAGGGAGGAGTTTATTGTTGCAGTGATAAGTGGAGAGAGAGCAGGAAGGGAGGCCTTGACAAAGCTGGAGGGGATGGGGTCAAGAGTGCAGGTGGCAGTTTTCATTCCTATGAGGAGTTCAGAGAGGTCAGTAGGGGAGACTGGGGAGAACTGAGACAGGGGTTGGCAGGATAAGGGGGGGCAGGTGGTTTGAGGGGGAGCGGGTGCGTTGGTGGTTAAGCTGTTGTCGATGTTGTCAATTTTGCTTTGGAAGAATGAAAGGAAGGAGATGCAGTTGTCTACTGTGAATGACTGGGTGGTGGTGTTCAGGGGGCGGAGGAGTTTGTTTATTGTCGAGAAGAGTGCTTTTGGGTTTCCAGAGCCAGAGTGGATAATTTGAGAGTAGTAGGCGGAGCGGACGCGGGAGAGGGCATCTTTGTAGTGCTGTATGTGGTCCTTGTAGGCCTGGGAGTGAATTGTGAGACCTGTTTTATTGCGGAGTCTTTCAAGTTGGCGAGCACGAGTTTTCATCAGGCGGAGTTCAGGGGTAAACCAGGGAGCAGAATGGGTGAAAGAAACTGATAATGATATACTGATAATGGGTGAAAGGATATAGATGGCAAACATAAAGGTGATCAGGATATAGATGGCAAACATAAAGGTGAGCATCAGGATATAGGTGGCAAACATAAAGGTGATCAGGATATAGATGGCAAACATAAAGGTGAGCATCAGGATCTAGGTGGCAAACAAAGGTGAGCATCAGGATATAGGTGGCAAACATAAAGGTGAGCATCAGGATATAGGTGGCAAATATAAAGGTGAGCATCTGGATAGAGATGGCAAACATAAAGGTGAGCATCAGGATCTAGCTGGCAAACATAAAGGTGAACATCAGGATATAGGTGGCAAACATAAATGTGAGCATCAGGATATAGATGGCAAATATAAAGGTGAGCATCAGGATATAGGTGGCAAATATAAAGGTGAGCATCAGGATATAGATGGCAAACATAAAGGTGAGCATCAGGATCTAGTTGGCAAACATAAAGGTGAACATCAGGATATAGATGGCAAACATAAAGGTGAGCATCAGGATATAGATGGCAAACATAAAGGTGAGCATCGGGATATAGATGGCAAACATAAAGGTGAGCATCAGGATATAGATGGCAAACATAAAGGTGAGCATCAGGATATAGGTGGCAAACATAAAGGTGAGCATCAGGATATAGATGGCAAACATAAAGGTGAGCATCAGGATATAGATGGCAAACATAAAGGTGAGCATCGGGATATAGATGGCAAACATAAAGGTGAGCATCAGGATATAGATGGCAAACATAAAGGTGAGCATCAGGATATAGATGGCAAACATAAAGGTGAGCATCGGGATATAGATGGCAAACATAAAGGTGAGCATCAGGATATAGATGGCAAACATAAAGGTGAGCATCAGGATATAGGTGGCAAACATAAAGGTGAGCATCAGGATATAGATGGCAAACATAAAGGTGAGCATCAGGATATAGATGGCAAACATAAAGGTGAGCATCGGGATATAGATGGCAAACATAAAGGTGAGCATCAGGATATAGATAGCAAACATAAAGGTGAGCATCAGGATATAGGTGGCAAACATAAAGGTGAGCATCAGGATCTAGGTGGCAAACATCAAGGTGAGCATCAGGATGAGGAGGGGGAGGGGGGTGGTGACAAAGCTTCTTCTTCTTCTGGAGCTCTTCTTTTTTGTATGCAACACAAGACTATGGGGTATTGGGGTAGCCTAATTGGCTGAGGGCACAGCTGTTTCACTAATGCAATTCCCTCTGCTGGTTAGGGCAGGAATTAGGAATTTGCTCATGGTGCCGGCGATAACTTGCCTACTCTTCACAAAGGAAACCATGGGGTCTTTAACATCCACCAATTAATGCTGGCAGATGGGATGCCCGTTTAACCCTAGACAGGTGTATTACATTAGTCCAACAGAATGGTACAGCAGAGGTAACAAACTTTCCTTTGACCTGTCTGGGTTCAATCCCGTCTTATTGGAGCTTTGCAGGCGGGGCGGCGGGGCATTGCATCACAAGGTGCGTCATCCCTCGCATGAACTTTAAGCTGGGTGTCCCTACTACTAGCATTGACTGGTGGATGCTATAGATTCCACGGTGTGTTTCCTTACTTATTGTAAATTGTGATCTTTACTTGTTGAAGGTGCTTTTTGCTTCACTTTAGTGAAGAATGAGTGCCAGGAAGCACGTGGAGATGACAAAACAATAATCCGGTGTCAAATTAGAATAAAGTTGACGAAGAAGGAATAACATCGAGATGAAGAGGCTATATAGAAAATACTGTCGTATACTGGATGGAAGAAGACGTAACTGAAATAAAGTGTAAGGAGTGGGAGCTACTTCTGACATGTAGGCTTTGAGAGGTCTATAAGACGTGACCAGGACGTAGAGTCGAAGGTCGAATTTCTTTCCTCCGATGAGCAGTGGCCGATCAATGTACACGGAGATCACGTATGGTTCCTTGATGCCCCCTGGCATCTGTGGTCTGCATTCATTTTGGAAAGATAAAATAACACAAGTAAGAGGTTCGTGGCTCTAACTTCAATGACCGAGTCCAAATTACTACTCAGTTTGTACTTTACGTAATTTTTGTCTCTTGTAGAACTCTGGAGAATGAGCACCCTCTGCTGCATTCTGTGTAACTCGCGTATTACCCATAGGGCGATTGTATCACCACCACTCTAACCACACCACAGTGATGCACGCACACCCATCCACACACAATTACATTTTCCGGCAAGTGACCTCACACATGCAATTCTGACAACTCAACAAAAAAGCCTCAACCTCCCCCTCCCAACTGTCCCATCCTCCTCTTCCTTCTGCTCCCCTATCATGCTATCATCAGCTTCACAGAATCCCATCACAATTTTAAGAGAAGATAGTCAGAAATAATAGCAAACATGCGTAACCTCCACAGTAAAAGTGCTGCTTGAGAGAAAGGGTAATTCGAAATGATTATAAAGGGTAAATTCAAAAGAGTTTTTCTATAGGATTCTAAAGTAGTTTTTAGATTCTAAAGAGGGTCATTAGCCAGTGTGGCAGCTACATTCAAATGTAAGGTGTGCACAGAGGGAGCTGCAGATGGAGGAAATGTTGAGTTGGATCTTGGAGACGGCGTGAAGCTGGAAGGTGTGAAAACATTTTGTTACCTCGGAGACATGCTCAATGGAGAAGGTGGATCAGACTCGGCAACGGTTGCTGGAGTGAGATGTGCATGGAAGAAGTTTGGGGAACTGAGTGGCGTGCTGATGAGGAGGGGAGTGTCGTTGAAGCTGAAGGGAAAGGTGTATGCTGCATGTGTGAGAAGTGTTATGATTTATGGGAGCGAGACATGGGTAATGAACGTAGAGCAGCAACGAAGGCTGGAAAGGGTGGAAATGCGAATGGTTCGGTGGATGTGCGGAGTATCGTTGAGAGAGAGGTAGACAAATGATGAATTGCGAAAGATCATGGGAATATTGCCTGTGATTGATGCTGTGAAGAGGAACAGGTTGAGATGGTTTGGTCATGTATTGAGGAAGGATGAAAGTGACTGGTTGAGAAGAGTGATGGAAGTTAATGTAGAAGGAAGTAGAGGACGGGGAAGACCGAGAAAGACTTGGCGAAAGATGGTCGAAGAAGAAATGCGGGCAAGGGGGTTAACAAGGAGAGATGCAGAAAATAGGGCAAAATGGAGAAGATCGTCATGGGGACCACAAGGCTAACCCCCGCTCTAGCAGGGAAAATGGCCTTAAAATGCATGTTGTTGTTGTTGTTGTTGTATAGGATTCTAAAGGGTGTTTCCAAATGGTTCCTAAATTGGCGGCTGTAGTTTATAAATTTTGGGTGGAGTCAGGAGAACTGTTCAACCAATGGGTGGAACTCATACGCGCACACACACAGCTCCTTTTAAAGTATATATACAAATCTTTAGTGTCTTTAGGGATTTGTTAAAGGGTTCTAAAATGGCAAGTGGAGTTATCATCGTGGAATTTCGTTTTCACATTGCAGTCTTGTTTTGGCCTTTGCTTTTATCCATCTTTGCTCCAGCATGGTTCTGTAGCATATTGCAAAATTATCGGAAAGGTAAGAAACATATGCAGGATTATCAATACCTAACAGATTTGATTTCTAATGGGGTGTTCATTCGTTTTTGGCAACAAGCACGGCTCGGACTCTGTCATACCATTGTACCAACTATTGGTGGACATCGGGTTCTTATGGCTAGATCTGTCAACAAGTTGGCCCTCTTTCCCTTTTATGGGCCTCCTGTCAAACTTGGTATATGACCTGTTGTCTTCCATGATCTCCTAAGGACATTACCTACAGGGTGTCCCATCAGTCCCTTTATCTCTGAACCTTTTCCTACTATTATAGGGTGAGCAGAATAAAGGAATACTTATCCATATATTTATTGGCACAAGTATGGACTGTAATACAGAGATTAACTGATTCGTTGCATTCAACGAGTGAAAGGTCGAAGGTCATGTGCCCTTTGAAAAATCATTATGCAAACCATAATCTGAGTTAAGAGCATCTGATGTTGTCTGTCTTCTACTTATCTCTCTTTTTTTTCGCTGTCTCTCTGTGTCTCTCTGTGTGTCTCTGTCTCTCTGTGTGTCTCTGTGTCTCTCTGTGTGTCTCTATGTCTCTCTGTGTTTCTCTGTGTGTCTCTGTCTGTGTGTCTCTGTCTCCGTGTCTCTGTGTCTCTGTGTCTCTGTGTCTCTGTGTATCTGTGTCTCTGTGTATCTGTGTCTCTGTGTCTCTGTGTCTCTGTGTGTCTCTGTGTATCTGTGTCTCTGTCTCTCTGTGTCTCTGTCTCTCTGTGTGTCTCTGTGTCTCTCTGTGTTTCTCTGTGTCTCTCTGTGTTTCTCTGTGTGTCTCTGTCTGTGTGTCTCTGTCTCTGTGTCTCTGTCTCTCTGTGTCTCTGTCTCTCTGTGTCTCTGTGTATCTGTGTCTCTGTGTCTCTGTGTGTCTGTGTGTCTCTGTGTATCTGTGTTTCTGTCTCTCTGTGTCTCTGTCTCTCTGTGTGTCTCTGTGTCTCTCTGTGTGTCTCTGTGTCTCTCTGTGTTTCTCTGTGTGTCTCTGTCTGTGTGTCTCTGTCTCTGTGTCTCTGTCTCTGTCTCTGTGTCTCTGTCTCTCTCTCTCTCTCTCTCTCTCTCTCTCTCTCTCTCTCTCTCTGTCTCTCTGTCTCTCTGTCTCTCTGTCTCTCTGTGTGTCTCTGTCTCTCTGTGTGTCTCTGTGTCTCTCTGTGTGTCTCTGTGTCTCTCTGTGTTTCTCTGTGTGTCTCTGTCTGTGTGTCTCTGTCTCTGTGTCTCTGTCTCTCTGTGTCTCTGTCTCTCTGTGTCTCTGTGTATCTGTGTCTCTGTGTATCTGTGTCTCTGTGTCTCTGTGTCTCTGTGTGTCTGTGTATCTGTCTTTCTGTTTCTCTGTCTCTCTGTTTCTCTGTCTCTCTGTGTCTCTGTGTATCTGTGTCTCTGTGTCTCTGTGTCTCTGTGTGTCTCTGTGTATCTGTGTTTCTGTCTTTCTGTTTCTCTGTCTCTCTGTTTCTCTGTCTCTCTGTGTCTCTGTGTATCTGTGTCTCTGTGTCTCTGTGTCTCTGTGTGTCTCTGTGTATCTGTGTTTCTGTCTCTCTGTGTCTCTGTCTCTCTTTCCGCGTTTGAGATTTGTGGAGTAACTGCTGAAGGCTAGGTCCATTGTTGCTCTTCTTTGCTTGATCTGTGTTTCTTTCTCTTCTACATCTTTCATTAGCTTAAAAAAAAAAAATTGTCATGATTTAAACAGGAAGTATGTCATTAGTGTTTACAGGAAGGGGAATTTCAATATAAATAGAGGGCCTGTATATTGATTTGTGTGCTGGTGAATTGCTGTGTACATTCTGTTGTTAGGTTAGGGTAGGTCATGTTAGGTTAAGGTAGGTTAGGTGTGGTTAGGTTTAGGTTAGGTTAGGTTGTGTGTGCGTGTGTGTGTTAGGCATGATTTATTTGTTTATTTATCCTCCATCTCTCCTTTCTTTCCTTCTCGTTTTTTGTCTATGGAGGTGTGAATCTTGTAAATATTTTGTCGGGTTCACCTGACTGCACCTGGATGAGTTTGAGGGTAGAGTAAGAGTTGAAACCTGAATCCTATCCAGGTTTCTCCGGACTCTATCTTTGTCTTTTTTGTTCCTCCTGATACCCCAGTGCTGCATTTGTTCAGTTATTTGATCAAGTGATCTTTCCTTTTCATGTGACCTTTAATTGAGACCAAACCTAAGTGGGCCTTTCGATTTTATAGTTTCACATATTTTCAGGGTCTTTGTGAAATCTGGCTTGAAAGTCGTCAAACGACTTGCTCAGGAGTTTTCTAGTCTGATTACATTCATGCACCCAATGACTCATCACTAACTGCTCTTCTAATGTAAAGGGACACTGGTAACTCGTATCTTGCGTCATCTTCAAAAACCCTTACCCCGACAACAAAAAAACCCTTGTTAACGTGGGGCTAAAGGGGATTACGGGACACCCTGTAAAATTGACTTACGAAGATCCAAAGTGATGGAAATATTTCAAGCCTCTGGCACCCAAAACTATTCCACCCCCATCTATTACCTCATCGTACTGCATTTGATTACAACACCTGATGTGATTCATCACCACCCGATTCTTGATAAACACGGCATGATCACCTAATTCAACAGTTTCAACAAACTTTATAAAACACATGTTGCTTTTCATTATGGGGAAAATATGCCAGCACAGGTTTGGGAGAGTTGATTTCAAGTTCGGGTGTACTGGCACAACAATTTTGGTGAAAAGGTGTGTGTTTAGTACCTGCCAAAGCTCTACAACTAAATCCAGTCCGTGCGTTCAAAGGTCATGCCCTCATGTTAACATGTCACACGTAAACATAAAGGATCGCTGTGTGTCGATGACTTGTACCATTTTTTTAGCTGTTAAAATTGCCCCTTGCAGAACAGCTGTTGAGGTTGCTCGTTGAGTTGTTACCTTCGCAAAAGCGGAAGGTTATGTTTTGATCGCTGTGTATTTATTTGTATGTCTGTGTGTGTGTGTGTATGTTATTCGCATAACTCAAAAAGTATTTAACCGAATTGCATGAAATTTGGTGGGATGATTGGTTATTATACGGGACACATTTGATTAGATTTTGGGAGCAATCGGGTCAAAGGTCAAGGTCAAGGTCACGAAAAGGTCAAAATCGTATTTTTACCATAGCGCGGTCAATTTTTATCCAATTGGCATGCAACTAATGCCAAAATGTTCAGAATTCAATGCCCGATCTTGTGATATACGACATGACCCAGTGAAGACATTACCCTTGTTAGCGGTTGGGGGTCAAAGGTCAGGGGGGTCACGACCTTGCAAAATGTGCGTTTTTTGTCATAACTCGGTCAATTCTTATCCGATTTGCATGAAATCAGCACCAAACTGTTCACTGTTCTGTTCCCTACACTCCCATGCCAAGTACAGAACAGTAGCTGCGGCGAAGGTATGCGCTCTACCGAGTGCCCGTTCTAGTTTAGCTTTGCTTCACACCGGTATGGAAACTTTAAAAAAGAGAACTTCCTCTATTTCTCCCCATTTAGCAATGTCAAAACATTTCCGGCCTATTGGTAAACTCACGTGGGTACCTTCCCTTCCCGTGCCCATTTGCGCACATGCGACAGACGTGTCACAAGGAAGATTCCTTGGCCCTGTGCGCGACCACAAGGCTTCGCAATCCACGTGCTGTGTGGGCTTTTCCGGAACTCTTCCACAAATAGACTGTAGTCCCCAGGAAGCAGGAAGGTCACAGGAACAAAATCTAAGTCGGATAAGAAGCACAAACCATCCAAGATCGAATTTTAGTGTGACGTAATGCTTACCATGATGTAAAGCATGAAGAGCTGACACTATATTCACAACACTGTCCCTGTCCCTTTAAAAAGTCATTACGCGATTCTAATGATGATGCTCCCACCAGGGTAGGCCACGATGAAAATGTTAGTGTTCTTAAAGTCAGAATTGTGCTGTGATAGATCCATGAGACTTTTGAGGGCACAACTTTGTTAGTTGCATGCAACCTTCCATTGCAATATAAACACCAAGGCATGACTTCTCAGAAACCAAGAAAACATCAACAGAAGTTGTAAAGCGTAAATGTAGAAAAAGGTAGAGTAAGGTGTAGCTATATATAGCATGTTATGCTGTGTAATCTTGTGTAACATTCTTCAAAACGGACTTTAGGATGTCTCTTCTATGCTATTTTAAATACAAACAATATCTCAAAGTATCTTTTGCAGCAGTAAGCTATTGGGCTCATCATAGTCATGAGTTATGGAAACACGAGCGATACGCATGGAGGAGTTACAAACACCAAAGTAATTCCAATTAAATTGTGAATGCATTGTTGGTACAATAGAATATCACAGAAAAATATACAAGATAAGGAAATATTGTAACAGCCGCGGGTCAATTCCGGTTTCCGTGTGCGAATCCCGAGAGTCACGTCAGGTGAGTCTGCAGTCCCAGAACGGATCATGGCCTTTCCACCCCCAATACCGTACCCATGGGATCACCTATAGCCACCTACAGTGCATTCAGAAAGTATTCAGACCCCTTCACTTTTTTCACATTTTGTTATGTTGCAGCCTTATGCTGAAATCGTTTAAATTCATTTTTTCCCTCATCAATCTACACTCAATACCCCATAATGACATAGAGAAAACAGGATTTTAGAAAGTTTTGCAAATTTATTAAAAAGAAAAAACTGAAATATCACATTTACATAAGTATTCAGACCCTTTGCTATGACACTTGAAATTTAGCTGAGGTGCCTCCCATTTCTCTTCATCATCTTTGAGATGTTTCTACACCTAGTTTGGAGTCCACCTGTGGTAAATTCAATTGATTGGACATGATTTGGAAAGGCACACACCTGTCTATGTAAGGTCTCACACCTGACGCTGCATATCAGAGCAAAAACCAAGCTATGAGGTCGAAGGAACTGCCTGCAGAGCTCAGAGACAGGATTGTGTCGAGGCACAGATCTGAGGAAGCCTACAAAAAAAATTCTGCTACATTGAAGGTTCCCAAGAGCACAGTGGCCTCCATAATTCTTAAATGGAAGAAGTTCGGAACAACCAGGACTCTTCCTAGAGCTGGCCGCCCGGCCAAACTGAGCAATCGGGGGAGAAGGGCCTTGGTAAGAGAGGTGACCAAGAACCCGATGGTCACTCTGGCTGAGCTCCAGAGATCCTGTGTGGAGATGGGAGAAACTTCCAGAAGGACAACCATCACTGCAACACTCCACCGATCTGGGCTTTATGGCAGAGTGGCCAGAACACACCGCTAAAGGCAGAATCTCTAAGCTTTTCTTCGCGCTCGCGCGACGCCCATGTCATCGGGCCACTTCACTCCGGGGGGTGGGGGGGGAGCGTGGCTTGCCGGTCCCGTCCCTGGTCCAACAAACCATTGCAGCTCCACCTCTCCTAGGTGGTCCTTTGCCTTTGGTGTCCATTGGAGTGTGAATAGCTTGGCCAGCTGATGTTATAAATGTTAGGGATAGCCACAGAGGGTATTACAAACAGGGGAAATTATCCTGCATCCCTACTACTTATTAACACGGCATCACTCCTCGTATGATGCACATTTAAACACAACCTTCGGCTACATTTCCCCTATTTATTACATCGAAATGCTCCTACACGTCACATGGTCCATACTATTTCTATCAATCCTACCTTTCCCACGGTATTCTCTTACCTACCCCCATAAACTTAACAATATATATGTGTAAATATCACAGATGCTTAGGGTAATATTACATTAATATTCACCTATTGAAAACTAATCAAGCCTGGTGTTTGCTTCGCGGTTAAGGTGCTGGCTTGGGATCCTCGGATCCTGGGTTGGAATCCCAGCTGATTGCTGAATTAATGCCAGGGGGGTTGACTCAGCCTGTCATCCTTCCGAGGTCGACAAATTGAGGACGAGTTCACTGGTAATTCCCTGTGTGTCGTAAGAGGCGACTAACAGGGTTGGCGGCAGGAAGGGCATCTGGCCGTAAAACATTGCTTCAAAAAGGGGACCATGGTACCCAAAAAAGGCCAACCCCCACTCTGCGGGGAAAAAATGGCCTCTAAAGGCGGTTCTATTGAAAACTAATCATAGGAAACAAGATGTGTGGATAAACATGCAAACAATGGACTAACAAGTGAAGAAACAAGCAATAACAAAGAGTGGTGGAACAATGGATTAAATGTTGGAACAATGGAAAAATTTACAGTTTGTACCGTTTGCTGATCGGAGTATGCTAACTGATGTGGGAAGCAAACAGAAGCTGACATTTCAGACAAATTAAGCCTTCATTGGAGCAAAGGACTGGTGCACTGTATTGCGTGGTGTTGTAGTGTTATGTTGTAGGTTGTGTGGGATTGTAGGTCGCATAGTAAAGCACTTTGCAACACACCCAAGTGTACATAGTGTCCATCATGATCGCGCTCTGCCAATGGATTGCCTTCTCGTTCAAGCTCTCGCCGATAGCGTTTTATGTTTTTCACCATCAGGTCTTTGCGTGTCAACTCGTAGTGGTTTGGAAAGTGATTAACCAGCTGGTCATCGGCCAGGCGGTGCCCACTTTCAACACTGAACAGTGCACGGGTGCTCTGTATGCTTGCCCTACAAAGAAATGGGGGGAAAGCAATAGAATATCTCTCCTAATAAATAATAATCACTAGGGGCAGTGTGCAAGCCAGCATTTTAACCTTTAGCCTTGGACACATCTTCCTCTATTGAGAAATGCCTTTCATTCAAGAAATGGTTTAAAAAACTAGATTATTATAGAAAACCTAAACACATGTACTTTTACCCAAAGATCAAATTACAAGGTTATGAAAAATCATGAAAATCTTGTCAAAACAAGCATTTACCCTGGCCTAAAAGGGGAACCCAAATGCTCAGACCACCTTGATGCTAATCTCTCCCTTGACACCGTATAAGTAACGTCGCACCAGGAAGGCGACCACCACTTCCGTATTGTGCACATGAAAAACCAAAAAAACTTTGCACCTTTAATTCTCTGAAACCACTGCATGGAATAAATTGAAAGGTGGCTCATTGCAAAGTATTCCCCATGGGGAATAACATATGTTAATGATGATGTCATAGGTGTGTTTATTATGACATCATAAATCGACAAGTAGAACGCTTGATCCGATCAGTATGAAATATCTTGAGTGTGATCGAGGAAGAAATTGGTCGAGAAACTTTTTTGATGACGTTTTAGCGGTTGCCGAAGACGATAAGAAGAGGCCATTTCGTTGGGTACAAAAGGTAGTTTATTGTACAGAAATCTCCAGCAACTGCTCACGAACGGAAGTTGTAACGGCTTATATAAAACAAGCACCCTCTTCGGAGGGCGTGGCTCCAACAGCCGCGCGTGCGTCACGACGACACAACCAAACGCCCGTGTGTGTGGGTTAGAACAAACCCATCGTAATGGTAACCGTCACATGCGGATAAGTGAATAAGGTAACCGCGACATGTGCATAAGGTAACCACTACAACGTCATCGGTCACGTGGTTCGGCAGCCATATTTTTTATGGCATAGCCCTTAGGGCAATGCCGTCTGGAACAGCGTTTGGCTCTCTGTCCGGTGGATGTATGCCCCTCACAACGTCCACCAATCAGAGCTGAGGATCTGATCACATGACAGTGGAACAGTAGATTCTCCACTCAGCAGATCCAAGCCTGGCTACGCTGTTGTTAAACTACCAGTCTTGTTTTAAATGCACAACCAGATATTGGATTTGCTTACTTCTCCGACTGGTGTCAAATAAAACAAATCTTATAAGCACGTTGTCCTTGGGGTTATTACTTGCAAAATCGAAGATTTTTCAAGTATATTGGTCGGTTGTGTTTGTGGTTCTGTCTGTCTGTCTGTCTGTCTGTCTGTCTGTTTGTCTGTTTGTCTGTTTGTCTGTTTGTCACCGGCCTACAGGTCACAATTTTCAACCGATCTTCACGAAACTTCACCAAATGGTAGAGTTGGTCAAAAGCAAGAAGCCTATTGTTTTGGGGTCAATAGGTCAAAAGGTCAACATAGGCCAAAGGTCATCAACTTTGGCCACATTTCTAAAATCCTCAATTTTCATCCAATTGACTTGAAATTTGAAGAGGACTTGCATATCTGGTCACTGAATTCAACCACCAAGTATTCCTGAGGTCAACATAGGCCAAATGGTCAACATAGGCCAAAATTCTAAAATCCTCAATTTTCATCCAATTGACTTGAAATTTGAAGAGGACTTGCATTTCTGGTCACTGAATTCAACCACCAAGTATTCTTGAGGTCAACATAGGCCAAAAGGTCAACATAGGCCAAAAGGTCAACATAGGCCAAAAGGTCAACATAGGCCAAATTTCTAAAATCCTCAATTTTCATCCAATTGACTTGAAATTTGAAGAGGACTTGCATATCTGGTCACTGAATTCAACCACGTATTATATTTTAGGTAAACACAGACCAAAAGGTCAACATAGGCCAAATTTCTAAAATCACCAATTTTCATTTGATTGACTTGAACTTCTAAGAGGATTTATATATATGGTCACTGAATTCAACCACCATCTATTTTTGAGGGCAATAGGCCAAAAGGTCAACATAGGCCAAATTTTTTATATCCTCAATTTTCATCCAATTGACTTGAAAATTGAACCGCATTTGCACATTGAGTCACTAAATAGGGAAACTAACTATTTTTGAGGTCAAAAGGTCAAAGGTCAACCCAAGGTCAACCTTCCAAAATCATCACTTTTCATCCTGTTGACACGAGCTTTGATCAAGATTGTAAATTTTTCATCTTCATGAAATGGACAATTTGCTGTATCATTGGAATGGTTTGAAATGGGTGTACCGTATCCCTGCGCATCGTAAGAGCGTGACCAAGGGTTGGCGTCAGGAAGGGCATCCGGCCATAAAAACATTGCCTCAAACAGGGAACCATGATTGTCATGGGGCCCGCAAGGCTAACCCCCGCTCTAGCTGGGAAAATGTCCTTAAGACGATCATTCATTGGAAAACTTTTGGGGGAGTGGGGGGGGGGGCGGACTTTGCAAGTATCGTGCTACGCATGACGTCTTCTTGTTTATTTATTTATTTAACGTTATTTTAGCTCAACCTTTTCCTTTTCCTTTTCCTGTGAATAACTGTGTTTCTATTTGGTTTTATTCTCGCTTCGACTGATTCACTCCCGTTCATCCACGTGTGGGTAAATGGGGTTTTATCTGGCAACCATAAATGTCAGTTTGTACTTTCATGCGCCTGATATGTGAAATTCTGCCAGTGTTTGTTTAGCATCATACTAACGATCATATTAATTCAACGGATTAGGATAAAAAAAACACCTCCGAACTGCTCGGTTATCTTCGTGAGTGTAATTACTCGGGTATGATAGATGGTTGCCACTAATTTGGGTTTCCAGACATTTTCTATAATTCAGCGGCTTCCGTGCACAGGACGGATACACGGACATACATATCCTGCTTGATAAGGGGCCTATACTTTCAACCACATCAACAACCAACTGTAAAATGTCATGTTTCCCCAACTTACCAGTATATATTCCAATCTCCATCGGTTTCCACTCTCTGCCAGCCTCGATTTTCCAAGTTATTAATCAAAACAGACTTCTCAATATCTGTAGCCCACTTCAGTCGTTTGGACATTGCACCTGCAAATGGCACAAGTAGAATATTACTGTTAATACTCAAGTGCTGTTTAAAAGTTTCAATTGCGGAATAACAAGAAAAGTAAAAGGTTTACAGTTTGTACCGAGTGCTGGTTCTTAAAAGAGCGATTTATATTCTTTACCCCTTAAAAATAACTCCAAAGCAAAAGAAAAATTGCCCCTCATCACACGTACAAAAGATTGCCTCCAACATAAGGATTTTTTTGTTTGTTTGTTTAAAGTCTTATGATTACATCAGTATGATTCTACATGCTGCCATGTCTCCCAGCAACCATTGCAATTGGTTTAAAATAACTTTATTCGGGGTAGTATACTGCTTTATTCCAACAGGTGAGTGCCCAGGGGTATTGCCCCCACTTTTTTTTCTTTGAGAAAACACCGATGAGAGCACATGAGATATCTCTCTCTCTGTCTCTATCTCTGTCTCTGTCTCTGTCTCTGTCTCTATCTCTGTCTCTATCTCTCTCTCTCTATCTCTCTCTCTCTCTCTCTCTCTCTGTGTCTCTCTCTCTGTGTCTCTCTCTCTCTCTCTGTCTGTCTCTGTCTCTCTCCCTTTCTCTCCACCTGAACATATACATATATATATACACACACACATATACACACACATATATACACACATATATACACACATATATATTTATATATATATATATATATATATATACAGTATATATAAATATATATATATAAATATATATATACAGTATATATAAATATATTGTTGCGGTTTTGAGTTTTGGTAACAGTTTGTATAATAAACGTTAAATTTCCCCCTCATAGCTAGTCACACAAACAACACGTAGCCTCGCGATAGTGCAGTTATCTCTTAGTATTTGTGAGAATAGTCCTTTACTGTGTTAGTTCTGCATTGAGTAGAGTAAGGAGAATAGGTCCTGCTCCTACTTCCATTGCCTTATCCCGCCTCCATCGCCTTACGTCTCTTTGTGCTGCCTTTGGCTTTTTGGCGCGAATTAACACGAGGCCGGCCTGGAGGGTCGGGGCGGGACCGAATGAGGGCGGCAGAGAAGCTGACGGTAAGCGCGAGCCACCAATCAGGGCTCACAGGGTGTGGCGGCAGCACTGCGTCACAGGGCGTGGTTGGAAGGTTCGAGAAGGTTCGAGAAGGATCGGGGCGTGTAGATATAAGCGGTCGCACAAAGCCCCCAGGAGAATGTTGAGTTCCAGGCGCGCGGTGAGCAGTGGAGTTCGAGCAGCAATTGAGGTACGAGGACTGAATTGGCATTGAGCGGAGAAAGACGCGCATGCACCAGGATACGCGCTCATATGAAAGTGACGCTCGGTTGAGCTTGAAGCCGAGCCGCGTATAGTGCATTTAGTTACGCGAGTGATAACGCGCTGTGTAACCGCCAGCCACGCTGAGAGACGCGTACTTTTTCCTTCCTACCTCATCGGCTGCCTTTTGTTCGGGAGATGCGCTATGAGGATCCTTCCACCGCCTGCTTGCCTTCTTCGCGGGATGTGCTGTGACCGAGGAGAGCCGGACGGGGCCGTTCCTGGACGACCAAGTCGGCGCGTTTGGCCTGAACATCAACCTGCCTGCAATTCCCTGTGTGAGAGTGACGGGCCCGAGTCCAGGAGTTAAGAATAAGACTGTTTAAGTTCTGCTCTGTGTCTCTGCTTCTACCGATCCTTGTACATACGTGTAAATAATAATTAAACCTGTGTTCTTCCTTCCATTCGATCGTTCTTGTGATTTCCTCATTGACTAAGCGTGTACGAGTATAATCGCTCGAATCGGGGTCCAATATTTAACGGTGACTGCACTGACCACGTGGTACGCAATCCGCTCGGTGTACTAAAATCACACGTCGCTCATGCGAGGCTTGCTTCCCCGCTTCAGTGGCGGCGCAGGGATTTAGGTACGAGCGAGACTTGGTCCCGAAACCCTACCTTGCATTTGCCCGGAAGATGCGTTTCAAGTCTCTCGGTTCCGCCAAGCCCAGAAAGAACAAGGGGCTTTATCCCCCCTTGGTAAGGGTAAGAAGGGCGGCGTAGAACCATAACAATTGGTGTCAGGAGTGGGATTTGGAACCCTGGACAAAATTTTTGAACACCAAGATTTTGGACACCAATTGTACATATTGGCCGTAACAATTGGTGTCCGGGAGTGGGATTTGGAACCCTAACAAAAATTATTTGGACGAATTGGCCCCAAATTGCGAGCAGACGAAATTTAGTATTAAAACCAAATTTAATTCGTACCATGGCTAGCCAAGACGGTCGAATGCCGGTGGGGGTAGATGATGAAGAAGAATTAATGACCCAGGACCCACAGGAAGAGTTGGTAGAAGAGGAGGAAAGTGATGAAGGGCCGGCAGCAGGGGTAGAAAATGGCGGCGCCTCGCACGTGGTGGCGGAAGCCGAGCCCGCGGTGCCAAGGTACATGCAATTGTTTATGGCGCAAATACAGGCATCCATAAAATTGGAGGCGGATCGATTGGAAAAACAAATGGACGCCCAAAGTGACAAATCCACCCGGGAAAGGAAAGAAATGGGGGACAAATCCACCCGGGAATTGGAAAAAATGATGGCAGCGTCAAAGAAGGACATAAAAAAAGTGGGGAAGGACATAAGGCGCAGGATGAGCGAGGAGGTCGCATTGGGACGCGACGAGGTGACGCGGGGTGAGGAACACGTGGGGAGCGAGCATGGGCAGAGTGCAGCTAAGTTGACCGGGAGTATAGAAATCGTGACACGGGGTGTAGAGAAACCGGCGATCATCAAATTGGAAAAAGAAATTTTATGGGCGCCGACAGTCGAGGTATGGGGCCCCTCACAACTGTGTTCTCAATGTGACGACGTATTCCCACACGGAGATTTCTGTAGAAAAAGAAATCATTAGGATCGAAGAAATAATTCAAATTGAAGGAGCAATTGGGGCCGAAGAGATGGCAGAGATAGAAAACGAATCACAGAGGAAAGTAATGGGATTTGTACAAAGTCTGTATTTGCATCGTGATGTCGGGCTTGCTAACCAAATGGAAAGTTTGCAGGTGCTGGCGGGAAAGAAGGTCCCCAAAGTGGGTAGGAATAATGGTGCGAGTGTGTTTGGCGTGAAAAGGGTTTTGACGCGCTTGGGAGAGAAACGAAACCCGGGCGGTCGTGGAAGGTCCATTGTGCGGTGTACGAGGGCGACTGGCGCGCGTGTGAGAGAAAAGTGTGCACCGGAGCGCGAGTGTGTGCGAGAAAAGTGTGTTAGAGTGTGCGAAGAAGTGCACACCCGAGAGTGTAGAGAAAAAGTGTGCGAAGATTGGGTGTGTACCCGGAGAGTGCACACCTGTGGGTGTTACAGACTGTGTGCGGGTAGAGTGTGTTACAGAGAGTGTGCAGGAGTGTACACCAGAGCGTGTTGTAAAGTGTGTGCAGGAGTGCACACCCGGGGGTGTTACAGAGTGTGTAACGGAGTGTGTGAAAGGTGTGAGTGCGCCTGGTGTGCAGGTGCGAGTACGGTGTGCGAGGGAGAATGCACACCTGAGTGTGTAACAGAAAAGTGTGTAACGAAGTGTATGGGAGGTGCAGGGACGCCTCGGTGTGCGAGTGCGGAGTGGGTCGCGAGTGGTGAGAACGCGGCTCCAGCATCGACACCGACCGGGGTAGCGTTTAGCGCGACGGATAGCCGACGTGAGCCCTCGGTGAGTTGTGTGCAGGAGGGACCGGCCGGGATCGGTGGTGCGGCGGTTTCACAAGGACCACCGTGCACGACCCGTGCCGGACCCCGCCCTGTATGTTTGGTGCCGCGACGTGGCGGCAAAGACAATCGGCAAGGTTCAAGGGGAGGTAGGAGAGTTCGGAGCCGCGCACCTTTGCGGGTGCGATGCTCCGACCGTGGGCGGTTGGGCCACAGTGCGTGGGACCGCGAGGCCCCGCGCAGAGATGGAGCCCTGAACCTCGGCCCGTCCATGCCTCTTCCCCTGGATCGAAAATGCCGGGCGGACACCACATACAGTAGACTAACCAACCGCATGCATCGCTCGGCCTTTCGAAGCTGAGCTGTGACGACGTATTCCCACACGGAGAGGCTCAAGTGTAGTGGACGAATGAGGATAGTGTACCCTACGTGGGGGAATGGTAGTTTGACCATTCCTCACACGATCAGGGCCCATGAGCATTAGATTAGGGGGATGGCAGTGACAGGCACATGGGGGGCCAGCGATAGTTACCTCCATGGGGCACCGAAGCTAGCCGAGGGAGGGCTAGGATAATTGTTAGGGAATTAGAAGGCAGACCTTAGAGACATGACAATTAAGTAGGGACATTTGTACTATAGTGGGGACGTAGGTAGCTTAGATGGTTGTTAATGACGAAGGGAGTGCTTAGTTTAATGGGATGACGGGGAAGCACGAGTTTTAGGGGAAAAGCAGTTAGATAGATGATGCTGTATGTGTGAGGAATTGTGAGTAAGACAAACGGAGTTGTGTTGAAGTGTATGGAAAGTAGTGTGCGAGAAAAGTAGTGTGTGAGCACAAAAGGTGTGCAATACATTTGATTAGTGGAAATAAATGGTGCGCGAGACAAAAGTGGTGTGCGAAATAAATGGTGTGTGAGAAATTTGGCGTGGAATGCTTGGTGTGGAATAAAAGGTGTGGAATGCAAGGTGCGAAGGATTGAATGGGGGAAGCGTGGAACCCATTCGCGAAAGCCTGGGGGGTAGTGTAAACCCAGGTAGAGGGTATAGGCAAAATTTGTATGGATATTGACACCAGTGGTGCGGGTAGTGGCAAAGTAGTGCTTTGGAGGGTGCATGAGTCAGTGACATGGCTGGGCGTGTGGTTTAATTGGTGCGTATGGTTATTGGGGCACTCCGCCACTGGTAGTTTGTCGGCCAGGTGAGGCCGCAGGTAGGCTCTGGGAGCCAGTTCGGGTAGTTGTGAGTTGTTGAGTGGGGCCCGAGGATCCAAAGGAAGGACCGGGGTAGCCCAATGCCAAGGTGGGCATCAGGGCGGTAAAGAGCCAGGAGGGGCCTTCCCCAGTTTAGGTAGTCGCAGGAGCAGGTAAGCTTGGGTGGCGACTTCAGTGGCGGAGGTGCGCAGGTAGGTAGACCTGCTAGTGGAGCCACACGACCCAGCCCCGAAATTGTGCAAGGGCACAGTGTGAAAATTTGTAGGAGTGAGACCCAAATTTCAAGGGCAGAGTGGGCATTGGGAATTCGGTTTGTAGAACCACATAGTTTAAAGATGGCCGATTGGCAGGGTATGACCCCGGGTAGTGTAAATGAGTAAATTTCAGTAGTGTAGTTAGGAGAAGAGAAACCCCCTTCGCGCCATCCACAGCCATTCACCAAGGGGGACGAAGCTCCACACCAAGGCCAAGTGAACTGTTTGAGTAAGTGAGATGCATCAGGACATGATGGGACATTGTGTTGTTCCATTCCTTCCTTCCTGGGAGGGATTGGGAGACGAATTTGAGTTAGAGGGGGATATGGGAGACAAGACGTAGAGACGAATTTGTAAATACAAAAAGGGCTAGGGTAATGTAAGCTGACGTTGGGGGGTACGAACAGATAGGGACGAGCCTGCTCTGCTCGCTCTTCCGCGCCCCTTGTGCTGCATTACCTTGTTTTGCTGTGTACCTATGCGCCCTTTCCGCTTTGCTGGTCATGCTTTGTCTCTCCCCCCCACCCCAGGACCATTTTGGAGGTGGAACTCTGCAGCACCATCGACCTGTGCAGCGTTCCTTGCTGCACCTTGCTACATCTGTGCAGCATCCCTACTGCACTTTGCTACATCTGTGCAGCCGACTTGCGCAGCACTCTGCTGCCATATCCTTTTGTATAACTTTGCTGCACCTGTGTAGCACCTTGCTGCCACAAACACTTTGCTGCACCACACACACTATGGACCACAAGTTTTGTGGCCTTGCACCTCTGCTGTGTAGCACCTTGCTGCAAATTCACCTTGCATCTTCGGACCACTTGTTTTGAGTGGCATCAATGTCACGCAGTCGGACCACATAGGGTTGGCCCTGCCTGGCAGAGAAATAAAATAAAACGAATTATTTGTGTGTTTTTATTATGGTATGCTAGGGACGAGAAGATTTGGAAGTTTAATTAGCCCTGAAGAGCAGGAATGGCCTGTATGCCGGTCGGGGGCTTGCCGGTTTGATATATGCACACAGAAGATGCAAGAAGCAAGATGCAAGAAGCAAGATGCAAGAAGCAAGCAGCAAATGTGATGATGATGAGTGTGTTTTGTGTATTTTGCTGTGCTTTCTCTCCCCTCCAATCTTCTTTCCAACAAGTACAAAAAGTTTTAATTAAAACAAAAGCCGCGTCGATGTTACACAATGCCTAGATGCAGCTGTGCCTATAACGTCGATGTTATAAGCACAGGACATTCCTATTGATTCGATTACTTGATGTTATTTTTGTGCAAAGTGAAAATATATCTCGGCAATTTCCCGTGTGTGGCGACGAATTTTTAATATATCTCGGCATTTTCCCGTCTGTTATTTCAGGCGGTGTATGACTGACCATGCCGCGATGTAAAAATATATATATCTCGGCAATTTCCCGTATGTGGCGACACGTGAACGAAGCTATGCTCCTCTCTCCACATTATTGTGACGACGTATAAATTAAATATTTCATCGTGACGATTGTCATCAAATGGACGAATTTTTTATATATCTCGGCATTTTCCCGTCTGTTATTTCGGGCGGTGTATGACTGAGCATGCCGCGATTTAAACAAAATATATATATCTCGGCATTTTCCCGTCTCTTATTTCGGGCGGTGTATGACTGAGCATGCCGCGATTTAAAAAAAAAAAATATGTCAATGGACTTGAAGTTACAGGCCTTTGAGAATTCATTTCGTTCTATAAAGGGCAACTTTCATCGCATTTTCTTCCCGTTTTTTTTCAACCGAGTCTAAAACTATGTTGGCGACTGTGAAAAATGAAATGATATATCGAATTTGATTTGAAAGAAAACTGTGTGAGAGGAAGACACCACGGGCCTACAAAACAGGCCTCAAAGCTATGCGAGTTAATAAAATGGTGGATATTTGTTTATATGAAGGCTCTCCCAGAATGGGTGGAGCTATGGTTCCCAGAATGGGTGGAGCTTTGAGGTTTTGTCTTCTCTGCAAGAACAACAACAAGAAGAAGAAGAAGAAGAAGAAGAAGACGTGGTAACAACAACAACAGCAGAGTGCACTCTATGAGCAGCGTCTGCGACGCGGCTAAAAAGGACAGGTCCTGGGTCATAGAACTGTAAATAAGGAGTAAGTTTTTGTGCTTGTATATAAAATGCTGCCCACCGGCTATATGTTTAGTTTGACAAATTCCGGATTCGGTTAATTGTGGGCGTGATTCTGTTAGAGTAGCTACTCAACGCAATAGGTGGGACATATTTAGTGTTTTAAAACTGTCGCACACATGGGTTAGAGTAAATGTTAGAGGGAACCACATCTATATGTCACATGTAAAAGTGAAAGTTAATTTCCAGAACTTCCTCAAAAACCGGTCGTTCCAATTTTTGTAGGTTCGACCCGGGGACGAGTCTGACGAGGGAAAGGGGTAGTGTTGCGGTTTTGAGTTTTGTATAATAAAGGTTAAATTTCCCCCTCATAGTTAGTCACACAAACAACATGTAGCCTCGCGATAGTTCAGTTATTTCTTAGCATTTGTGAGCTCAGTCATTTTCCTGTGTTAGTTTTGCGTTGAGTAGAGTAAGGAGAATAGGTCCTTTCATCGCTTCCATTGTCCTATGCCGCCTCCATCGCCTTACGTCTCTTAATGCTGCCTTGGGCTTTTTGGCGAGAATTAACACGAGACCGGCTAGGAGGGTCGGGGCGGGACCGAATGAGGGCGGCAGAGAAGCTGACGGTAAGCGCGAGCCGCCAATGAGGGCTCACAGGGTGTGGCTGCAGCACTGCATCACAGGGCGTGGTTGGAAGGTTCGAGAAGGCTCAGGGCGTGGCAGATATAACCCGTCGCGCAAAGCCCCCAGGAGGACTGACGAGAGGGGACTCGTGAGGAGAGTGCGCGCGGTGAGCAGAGGAGTTCGAGCAGCAATTGAGGTACGACGACTGAGTTGGCATTGAGTGGAGAAAGACGCGCATGAACCAGGATATGCACTCATATGAAAGTGACGCTCGGTGGAGCTTGAAGCCGAGCCGCATATAGTGCATCGAGTTACGCGAGTGATAACGCGCTGTGTAACTGCCAGCCGCGCTGAGAGACGCGGACTTTTCCTTCCTACCTCATCGGCTGCCTTTTTTTCGGGAGACGCGCTACGAGGATCCTTCTACCACCTGCTTGCCTTCTGCACGGGATGTGCTGGGACCGTGGAGAGCCGGGCGGGGCCGTTCCTGGGCGACCAAGTCGGTGCGTTTTGGCCTGAACAGCATCCTGCCTGCAATTGCCTGTGTGAGTGTGACGGGCCCGAGTCTGGTGGGTCTAGGGGTTAGGCCTAGGGGTTCACTACTACCTAATTACTAACGCCGACCGGAAACGAGGGAATAACTCCCGCTCAAACCACGTATATGATGGAAAATGCCGAGCGGATAGCAATCCGCGATCCGAGCTGTTAACAAATGACTAGACCCGATTATAGCGGTTGCGATCGTGCCACACTTACCCAATTGGAGAAAAGACTGATGCGATCGGATGGAGAGGAAACCAAGAAAATAGGAAGAACAAAGCAATTTATTAACAATGTACAAGAAGGAGAAGAGGAAACGAAAGAAATGTACAGGATAGGAAGAGGAAGAAGAAGCACACAGGGCAGCCTTAAACAGTCTTATTCTTAATACCCCAGGATAAACGGGCCCGTCTCACATACACACTCACACGGGGATTGTAGATGGTTGATGGTCACCAGCGCGTCCAGGCTCCAGCCCGGCTCCGGTCCAGGCTCCGATCCAGCGGACGAAACCCGGCAGGCAGCTCCGTGTATAGTGGAACGCGAACGGACAATTATATAACAGGGGGAAGGCTGGTGTCCTAGCGGCATATGTAATAAGTGCACGCTCGTGCCAAACGCCCCCTCTCTCCAATGTCCTGCTTTAGCACAAGGTTCCAACCAGAGTCCTTTCACAAGCGCGCTCTTCTAGTCAGTCCTTCAAATCACAGTAGTCATCCTTCACGAGCGCTGCCGTATAAGTCCTCTAAAAGGGCTTTGCGTTCGCGCTTTTATAACTCAAGCAGCGATCGCTCCGCGAGCCCAAAAGCCACGCCTGTCAGGCGATGTTACGTCAGCCCTGGTTGGCTGGTCATCGCTTACTGGCCACGCCCTGATGGTGGGTTGACGTGGCCACACCTTCTTCCTGGCGTTCCGCCCCCTTTTTCCGGGCCTCACCTCGTGGCTTATGACGGCGTTGAGCGAGCTTACGAGCAGCTAAGGCTGCTGCTGCTGGCCGAGGAGCGTACCAAATTGGGAGGGCCGTGGGGTACAGACAGGAGGGCGCACTTAATGGCGTCGCTTGGAGAGGGAGGCTGGCAAAATGAATGGATGGGGACCTACTCCTCATTTGATTGACACAACGCAGATTCAACTATTGGGAACATGGCCTTATCTATACACATACTAATGAAATAACTGAAGTCCTATGGTGGCCTACGTGTTGCTTGTGGCCTAACTAGAGGGTGCTACCTTTAACCCTTTAATAATGTCATATTTACAAGAGTATGGGTTCTCAAAACCGCAACAATATATATATATATATATATATATATATATATATATACACACACACACACACACACACACACACACACACACGTCGTTCGTTTGAGTTGCGAGAAAATACATAACAGTAATGCATATACGTCAAGAACATATACACTGTATAAATTAAAGGAATAAATTTAAATAAGGGAGAAAAAAATTGAAGAGATTAAACGACATACTGACCGCCGGGTGTACACTGTACATAGTTCACGTCGTGCACTGTACATTACAATGTCTCCCTTGGATACTGACGTCATCACATCGCAAGGCGTTTTTAAAAGATGACCAAACAACAGTTATGTATCTTATGATTAATAATATCAAAATTGCTTTCAGCACCTTGATAACTTCCTCGACTGCGAACACAATTAAACAGCGAATATTAAAAAACCGACGGTATATAAAATAAATCCCGTAATCACGATCACACGAAAGGAAGCAAACGGTAAACGAGCCACGAAACGATTCACCAGGTAAATTGATTACCAAAAACGATAGAGCGTGACAAAGTTATTAAATGACGTAATTACTAACTTTATCAATGACCATGACATCATCGACGAATTACGTCATCACATTGGAAGAAGAAAAATGAAGGATTCAAAGTAATTAATTAATAAGGGCTAAAGATTGCAATTACATTTTACTGGAATAATAATATACTGTTACTGTACAAAATATATTATTACGACGACTGGAAAAATATAAATATATACTGTCGGCTATATAAATTATGTTATAACGGGAATAATATTATTCCCGCGCAAATTACGACATTTCAAACAACCACCTGAACATCTTTTTCTCATCTAGTTCGGCATTAGGTATAAACACTTAGGTTTTACCTGTAGTTTCTCTTTATTGTCGATTTCATTCCCATTTGGGATGAAGGAAATGTCGACATCACGTGACATGCAGTTGTCTTAACAACCTGCGCTCGATATCCCTTCACGAGTTTACGTCACCTGAGGAATTTTTTTCCCTTGAACCGATTGTTGTTCATGTTGAACACCTTTCGTTATTATCCTGAGGAAGGGAAGTATAACTATAATTATGTAGCAAATTTATGGTATTAATTGTATGTTAGCACCTGTGAGCGAAATATAAACATTGTCCGGTGTGTATAAAGCTGAGAATTGGAATCTATATATAAAGAAGAAATAATCAACTTTATTTGATATGCAGAATGAAAGCGGGGTTTTATATGAAGGAAAAAGGCGCGAAGCCGGAAGAAAGCTTCCCGAAGGCCGAAGGGCGTGTTTGATGACGTCACGCATACAAAGCCCAAAGGGCTCGTTGCTTCCGGGACTTTCAGGTGAAACTTCATTCGAGTTTTCACAGCCTGGTCGGCGTTTACTCGGCGTTTTGAGTTCGTATTTAGCGAACGAAGTTGGTTTTTAATGGTGTCGGCACAGTGACGTCATATCTGTTTATTGATTTCTCTCGACGCACCCAGTAACTCTCGAGCCGTCGTTAATTCGTGATGGCGAGCGGAGACGACGGAAACCTTCCCACGGATAGATCTTCCCCTTCACCTCCGTACAGCACACCTCGCCCCTCTCCGACAGGTAAGATCGAGCGCGTGACGTGTGCGCGCCTTTCGTGCCGGGCTCAGGTCGGCACATACTTACTCATTCACCTCTAAACTCACCTGGGAAGTGCTGGGATGAATGTTTTGTTCATTTCATTCGATGATCTGAAATGACGTCACGCACGTTAGATTCTACAGGTACATTTTCTTCTTTTTGAACGGTCGCATATACCGATCGACGTGTGTTACGTGATCCTGCTTGGTTTTGAACTCCATAAACCATTTACTGTACACGGTGTTTATATCCGGAAGGTGTGCGATGGATACGTCGAAGACTAGGTGTTATGCAGGCCCGGGCTTGCCCTGGAGCAGCTCGGAGACATACCTGGTCATGGTGGCTAGTGGGCTCTTAGTCTTCCACTCCGAGTGCCGCGGTCTATGTGAGGAAATGGAAAATCTGATCAGAGTAAAATATAACTATAAGTATAATACATATCTATTATCTTACACAACGAGGTCTTCGTATTAAAATATTTTAATTTCCTCCGATTTGTTCGCCTCTTCACGTATTTCCGGTCTTGATTGGCATTCACTTCCGTGTTCGGCCGCCACAAACATTCTTCCTCACCAGCTCAGGTGTTTCTTGGACCGGTCCAAATGGGCCAATAAGATCGCACGGCCAAATCCCGCTATTACGTCACGTCCCAAGTTCAACATTTTCGTCAATGAGTCGAGGTTAACCCTGTTCAATAATTCAACATTTTAATTTCGATATTACGTTGCGTAAAACGATTGCTTCTAAGAACATGACTTTTTTGACAACGGTTTTTGACTGAGACGTAACATTGAATTAGAATTGAAAAAATAAAGTTTGGTGCGGCTCCACGTGCCTGGGCCGGTGCGGCTCCACGTGCCTGGGCCGGTGCGGCTCCACGTGCCTGGGCCGGTGCGCCTCCAGGTGCCTGGGCCGGTGCGCCTCCAGGTGCCTGGGCCGGTGCGGCTCCAGGTGCCTGGGCCGGTTTGCCTCCAGGTGCCTGGGCCGGTGCGGCTCCACGTGCCTGGGCCGGTGCGCCTCCAGGTGCCTGGGCCGGTGCGTCTCCAAGTTTCTGGGCCGGTGCGTCTCCAAGTTTCTGGGCCGGTGCGCCTCCACGTGCTTGGGCCGGTGCGCCTCCAAGTTTCTGGGCCGGTGCGCCTCCAGGTGCCTGGGCCGGTGCGCCTCCAGGTGCCTGGGCTGGTGCGTCTCCACGTGCTTGGGCCGGTGCGCCTCCAAGTTTCTGGGCCAGTGCGCCGACAAATGCCTGGGCCTGTTTTTAGTCTGTCCGTCACTTGGAGATATGATACAAATGCACATTTCTATTTTTTTTTGGGCAAACTCTTCAAATTAACAAATTTTGTTTTAATACATTTATACGAACTGACAGTAGTAGTTGCTTCGAATTACGTCATTTCATGGTAAAAGCACAGAGCTCTATAATATGCAGGAACTACCACCGATGAGAGTGCATTTACTGATGAGGCCACGAGGCAGCCATATTGGGTTTTGCTGGCGACCAAAAGTTCCATCGTAAACGACGTGAAAAAAAATAATAAACATTTAGCAGATTTTTAAAGTTTTTTTTTATATTTTTTTTAGCGAGTACCAAGATGGTGACTGGTGATCAGTTTTTCTTGTTTTTTTTCAGCAAACCAGTGATCCAGTTATATTTATGTCGGTTTGTAAAACGGAGGCGGAGTGAGTGCTGAGTGGATGTTGAGCCAGCTGGTCACGAACGGCATATACCATCTCATGTTGGTTTTTATTTCTTTCTGTATTTCACTGTTTTGGTTATAGTTTGTCTGCTTCTTGATTAGATCTCGTTTTCGTTTTCGATTGTCAACTTTTCGATGTCAAATTCTCATGATGCTCATTCCGGCAAGCCATTACATAGGGCAAGCGGGAAGCGAGTAATCGAATAGAATCTGCAGTGTGACGTCAAATACAAGAAGTAAAATGTCTTGCATGGACACAGACGTGTCTAAAAAGTCTAAAAATGTGAAACCATGTTATGTACACACTAAATCCCATTGTGAAGGCCAGATATTTGGACAAAATTTGTTTTGGTGGTGATATTGACCCCCTATGAAGTAATGAAGAGTGACTTGGTCCTTGGATGTGAGCACATGGGTAGAAGTGGCCTGTCATAACATTGTGAATCACGTTATTACTTTGATAGTCAAAGGATACTTTGATATGAGAATACTTTGATAGTCAAAAATTTGTCAGATTACCACCGGGTTATCTGGCTGGATAAAGGCTGCATTCAGTGCAATGGCCTTTGTCTTATGTCGGAAAGAGCAAGTAAAACTTGGCCGACTTTCTTTGAACATTCGACGAGAAGATTTATAGCATTTGCGTGTTGATAATTTTACTATGCAGGTTTACTCAATTATATTTTCATATTTACAACTATAACTAGATATCTGCAATCACAAAGCGATCGTCCACGACTTACTCTTCACCTTCAACATTTAGGGATAGAGAGTAAAGACAATGTGTCCCAATATAAAATCTTTCCATTGAGCGACGGGGCTTGCTTTGATCTCTCCACGGCATCAAATTTTGAGTGTTTTCCCGTTCGTTTCTTTGTCAAATTTCCGCTGGGTATTTTGTTGTGTATGTGTTGTGTTTCTATTTGGTTTTGTAGTTGTTGCAAATTTGTGTGTAATTAGTCGTTTTTTTTGTTCGCGCCACGTGCGCGGCCTGATCTCTCCAGGCTCCCTCCCCCCGTCAGTGTTTTGTGAATATGGGTTCTTTCCTTCATAGTATTTGCTCGTTTCTTTGATTTGCTTTTCTCCCCCCTAACTCTCACGAACATCTTACCCTTTGTCCAGCGTTTTGAAAACAGAACAAACAAATAAACAAACAAACAAAAAAATTCTATATTAATTCTTTCTCTCCTCCCGGACACATGCTTGTTCGCTCTCCTCCTGTCTCGACTTGTGCCCCGCCCCCTATATCTCGTTTTTCTTCCACCTCTGCTCCTGCTTTCTCAAATCCACGTTCTCACTTGGAGACTTTTCCCAGATTGTTTTTCATGGTTTTGTTTAAATATTATTTAAATATGTTTAAACCGCAGCATTGATGCTGACGCCGCCCCCCCCCCCCCCCCCCAGAATTTCCATGTTTTAAACGTTTCCCAGTGTATACCCTGAATTAGAATAGGTACACCGTATCCCTGCGTGTCGTAAGAGACGACTAAGAGGGTTGGCGTCAGGAAGGGCATCCGGCCATAAAAACATTGCCTCAAAAAGAGAATGGAAGGGAAGTGGTGTGAGAATGGTGAAGGGTAGGCAGGGACAGAAATACAAGTTTATGTGCCAAGGGTGTCTGGAGGGTGTGAATGGTGTTGGTGTCCTGTTTTCTGAGGAGTTTGTAGACAGTGTGGTGAGTGTGACAAGAGTGAGTGATAGGTTGATGATGGTGAAAATGATGATTGGAAAGCTCTTGGTGAACGTCATCTCGGGATATGCTCCGCAGGTTGGTCGAAGCGATGAAGAGAAGGACAAGTTCTGGTGAGCGATAGAGAAGCTGATGGAAAACGTGAAAGATGAGGAAGTTGTTGTGGTAGGAGGAGACCTAAATGGACATGTGGGAAGGAGTATGGATGGTTTTGTGGGAGTTCATGGGGGTTACGGATATGGTGTGAGAAATGGAGAAGGTGAAAGGATTTTGGAGTTTGCTGATGGAGCTGATTTGTTGATTTGTAATACTCAGTTCCAGAAAGAGGATAATAAGCTTGTTACATACACGTCAGGTGGGTCGACGACAACCGTTGACTACCTGATGGTGCGTAGGCGAGATAGGGGGCACCTCCGGGACACAAAGGTGATCCCGGGGGAGGAGGCTGTTTCACAGCACCACTTGGTTGTCTGCAACATAAGGGTGAAAGGTGCGAGGAGAGCTCGGCGGGTGAAGTACCAACCGAGAATGAAGGTGTGGAGGTTGAAAGAGGTGACAGTAAGGGAGGCATTAAAAGAGAGGCTGAGTAGGGTCGAGGATGATGTGGTTGAGCTTGAAAGTGGTTGGATGTCAATGAAAGCTAGTCTGTTGGGAGCCGTTGGTGAGGTATGTGGATGGACAAAAGGACCACCGAGGCACTCGGAAACATGGTGGTGGGGTGATGAAGTTGGAAAGAGGATTGACGAGAAGAGGTAGAAGTTCAAGGAGTGGCAGAAGGCGAAGGGTACGGGAGCAGAAACAGTAGAGTATGAAAGTTATAAGGCAGCCAGGAAGGCTGCAAAGAAAGAGGTAGCAAAGGCGCAGGAGGCATGTAGGAAAATGGTCGGAGAACGCTTGGATTCGGAAGAGGGTCAGAAAGCAGTATTCAGGATTGCAAAGCAGATAGCGAAAGAGAGGTGTGATTTGATGGGGGTGAGTTGCTTGAAGGATGAAGTGGGACAAATCGTTGTGGATCCAGATGGAATTAAAGGAAGATGGAAAAGATATATGGAAATGCTGTTGAATACAGAGAATGAATGGGATGGCAACATAGAGAGTAACCCAGTTTTAGGACCGGCAGAGAAGATAACTGAGAAGGAAGTTGAGGAAGCGATAAAAGCAATGAAGGGTAGAAAAGCGGGAGGGCCGACGGGAGTTGTGGGAGATATGTTGAAGGCAGCAGGAAGTTGGGGTGTGAAGAGAATGACAGAGATCTGTAATCTGGTGGTGAAAGAAGGCCGCATTCCACTGGATTGGGAACTGAGTACCCTCATCCCTCTATACAAGGGGAAAGGTGACCCTCTGGAGTGTGGCTCGTACCGAGCGATAAAGTTATTGGAGCATGGAATGAAGGTATTGGAAAGGGTGTTGGAGAGCAGGATAAGGAAGAAAGTGAAGATCGACGAAATGCAGTTTGGATTTATGCCAGGAAGAGGAACGACAGACGCGCTTTTCATTGTGAGGCAGTTGCAGGAGAAGTACATGGAGAGGAGGAAGAAGTTGTTTCTTGATCTGGAGAAAGCATTCGATAGGGTTCCACGCAAAGTATTGACATGGGCATTGAGGAAGTTAGGAGTGGAGGAATGGTTGATCAGAGTAGTGATGACAATGTACAAAAGAGCGCGCACAGCTGTAAGGACGAAGGACGGGAACAGTGGTGAGTTTGAGGTGAAGGTGGGAGTGCATCAGGGGTCGGTACTAAGTCCACTACTATTTGTAGCTGTGATGGAGGTGCTGGCTCAGAACGTAAAGGAGGGTTTACCCTGGGAGTTGTTGTATGCAGATGATCTGGTGTTGATTGTGGAAAGTATGGATGGACTGAAGGAAAAGATGAACAAGTGGAAGGAATGTATGGAGACAAAAGGTCTGAAGGTGAATATCGGAAAGACGAAGGTGATGGCAAGTGGTAGAGCATGTGGTGAGGTGGAAAGAACTGGGAAGTGGCCCTGTGCTGTGTGTAGGAAGGGTGTCGGAGTGAACTCCATTCAATGTACAATGTGCGCTGAGTGGGTTCATCAAAAATGTAGTGGTCTGAGAGGGTCATTAACCAGTGTGGCAGCTACATTCAAATGTAAGGTGTGCACAGAGGGAGCTGCAGATGGAGGAAATGTTGTTGGATCTTGGAGACGGCGTGAAGCTGGAAGGTGTGAAAACATTTTGCTACCTCGGAGACATGCTGAATGGAGAAGGTGGATCAGACTCGGCAACGGTTGCTCGAGTGAGATGTGCATGGAAGAAGTTTCGGGAACTGAGTGGCGTGCTGATTATGAGGGGAGTGTCGTTGAAGCTGAAGGGAAAGGTGTATGCTGCATGTGTGAGAAGTGTTATGATTTATGGGAGCGAGACATGGGTAATGAATGTAGATCAGCAACGAAGGTTGGAAAGGGTGGAAATGCGAATGGTTCGACGGATGTGCGGAGTATCGTTGAGAGAGAGGAAGACAAATGATGAATTGCGAAAGATCATGGGAATAGAGCCTGTGATTGATGCTGTGAAGAGGAACAGGTTGAGATGGTTTGGTCATGTGTTGAGGAAGGATGAAAGTGACTGGTTGAGAAGAGTGATGGAAATGAATGTCGAAGGAAGTAGAGGACGGGGAAGACCGAGAAAGACTTGGCTAAAGATGGTGGAAGAAGAAATGCGGGCAAGGGGGTTAACAAGGAGAGATGCAGAAAATAGGGCAAAATGGAGAAGATTGTCATGGGGACCGCAAGGCTAACCCCCACTCTAGTAGGGAAAATGGCCTTTAAAATGCATGTTGTTGTTGTTGTACACAATCTTTCCATAAAACTCAACGTCATGAAAATCGGAGAAAAACTATTCAAGTTATGATCAAAAAGGTGTTTTTTGTTAGAGGTCACGATCAGAAAAACTAGATCAAGGACACTAATCAAATATCAGGTGCGCAACTTCAATACACGTCCACTGTGATGATGCATGAACATCTTGGAAGGTCAAGCAGTCTTTGAGATTCCATATTGGCAAAATTGAGCGATGCCAACACACTGTTTTCAGTCTGCCAATTGACCTTGACCTTTACGTCACAGGAGTATGATGTAAATTTTAAATGTGGCTTGCCCTAAGCTATTTAGTGAGGACAATTTAATTCCGATCGGATGAACATTAGTCAAGTTATGGAAAAAATGTTAAAATGACAATTATCTCAAAGTAAAAAAAATATATAAAAAAATGAAGGTCGACAACTCCATATTCACATTATTCATATTTTTATTCACATTATTGATGTCAAATATCATTCCAAAAGTCCCAGCCGGCTCAGATACAGTTCGAAATTGTTACAATTTGGAAATTTGGAGTGTTAGAATTTTTTTTTTTTAATGGTGGTTTAGTACTCCTCGGGGTCTCAAACTCTGGTACCATTAAAAATTGGGGACACTAATTGCAAAGACAAACCCTACAACAGCTACAGTGCCTTCAGAAAGTATTCACAACCCCTTGACTTTTTTCTTTTTTTTTTACATTTTGTTGTTACAGCCTGAATTTAAATGGATTTAATTGAGTTTTTTGGTCACTGATCTACACATAATACCTACTACTATCATAATACCTATCTACTACCCCAAAATGTCTGGGAATTCTTATTTTTAGAAATGTTTTCAAATACAGAAATATCTAATTTACATAAGTATTCAACCCACTGTGTCAATACCTCGTAGAAGCACCTTTGGCAGCGATTGCAGCTTCAAGTCTTCTTGATTGTCTGTATCAACTTTGCACATCTGGATATTTGGAGTTTCTCCCATTCTTCCTTGCAGATTTGCTCTCGATCTGTCAAGTTGGATTGGGAGTGTTGGTGAAAAGCAACCTTCAAGTCTTTCCACAGATTCTCAATGGGATTCAAGACTAGGCTTTGATTGGGAAACTCAAGGGCATTCACATTCATTTCAGTGTTACTTTAGATGTAAGATTGGGGTCATTGTCATTTTGGAATGTAAATCTGCACAGCAGTCTGAGGTCTTTTGCACTCTGAAGCAGGTTCTCCTCAAGGATTTGCCTGTATTTGGCTCCATTCAATGCTCCCTTTATCCGTACAAGTTTCCCAGTCCCTGCCACTGAAATGCATCCACATAGCATGATGCTGCTACCACCAAGCTTCGTTGTAGGGATGGTGTTAGATGGGCAATGAGTTGTGCTCGGTTTCCTTTGTGCCTTTTTCTCAAGACTGGCGTCCATCTGGCCACTCTCCCATAAAGCCTAGATTTGTGAAATGCTGCAGAGACTGTTTTCCTTCTGGCAGGTTCTCTCATATCAGCCAACGAACTCTGTAGTTCTGTAACAGTGGTCTTTGGGTTCTTGGTCACCCCCCTGACCAAGGTCCTTCTTGCCCGGTTGCTCAGTTTGGTTCGACGGCCAATTCTAGGAAGAGTCTGGGTAGTTCCATATTCTTTCCATTTTTTAATGATTGGGCTCACTGTGCTCTTGGAAACTTTCAACACTCTAGAAATTGTTTTGTACCCATCCCCAGATCTATGCCTCCTCGCAATTATATGAGTTTTATGGACAGTTCCTTGGACTTCATGGTAGAGTTTCTGCTTTGACATGCACCGTCAATTGTGGCACCTTATCTAGAAAGGTGTTTTTCTTTCTAAATCATGTCTAATCAATTAAATTGGCCACAGGTGGCCTCCAATCAAGTTGGGGAGACATCTCAATACAAGGATTATCAAATGAAATTGGATGCACCTGAGCTCAATTTGGTGTTGTCATAGCAAAGGGGTTGAATACGTATTAACTCAAGACATTTCAGCTTTTCATTTTTAACTAATATGTAAAAATGTGGCTAACCCCCTCTCTAGCAGGGAAAATGGCCTTAAAATGCCTGTTGTGTGTTGTGTATGTAAAAATGTCTTGAAAAAAATCAAATGCAACTTTGACATTGAGGATTTACTTGAGGATTGAGGATTTGACATTATTTGACATAATAATGTGTGGATCAGTGACAAAAAAAACCTCAATTTAATCCATTTTAAATTCGGGCTGTAACACAACAAAAAGTAGCTCGATACATTTAAAGTACACTGCCTTCATGCGAAATAAATACATAACATATCATCCAGCTCGCAACAATGCATGGGTGCCTTCGACGTAATTGGGAGGGAGTGGTGTACAATAATTAATTGCGTCATGAAAATATTTTAAAAATCGTAAAATAATTTCTTAATCAATTTGCTAATTGTTTACCTAAACCACCACTGCTTCATCCGGATCTGCAACTTTTGGAAAAATAATTAATTATGTAATTAATCGGAAACAATTAAATAACTAATCGATTATTAGATTAATCAATACATGTAAATAAAAAATACCCTTCACAGCCAAATCACTTAGTCACTGTCGTGTCCAAATATCAGCTTCTGATCTCAAAAGTTGCACGAGATATTTCCCAGATGAGAAAGCAAAGAAAGAAGTCATTAATAATAATAAAAATTTTTAAAGGATTTGTAAAGTAATTAATTCCCTATTGGCTAATACCATACCTAAACTACTACTATTTCATCCAAATCTGTAACTTTTTGAAAATTCTTATATCAAGTAATTACCAAAATAATTAAATAATTAATGATTGTTGGGCATGGGTCGCCAATCTTTGAAAATTGAAAATGTATTAATTGATATGTGTACAAATTGATCATAACAGTTAAATTGCAATAAGTACATATTTAAAGTGAAGGAAAATTGATCTTTACCTTTACTTCAGTGTGAAACTTGACACTGCATGCTGTACTATGTATTTTTGTGTGTATCCTGAGAGGGCAACTGTTATGGAGTCCTTCAGATGCTCGTCTGTCAGACGGGTTCGGAATTTAGATTTGATGCAGTTGATGTCCAAAAAAGCAGATTCGCAAGATAGGTAGAGCCAAATCGGGAAGCCAGTTTTCATGCTGGCTTGCAGATGTTACTGTACTTTTTATTATCCACGACACTCCAGAAATTTGTGGCAGATTGCCTTGGTTTCAACTGAATGTCATTTTGAGGCTGACAATCTCCATTTCCAAAGGGATACGATCAAGGTCAAATGGTGAACGTCACACTGGGCTCCATCTCCTCAATTATTAAATTTGTCGTGGAACTCTTGGCTAAGCCTGGTCAAGCAATCACTGTACTTAATACTTGTCAATGTCCACGATTCCGACAGCATCCTCATTTTCTGCTAGCGTTTGGAGCATAGAAAGAAAATGTTGCATTTTCCTTTTCTGGGCTTGTTGTATCAGAAGGTTAAGTTTTGATTTGAAAGTTTTCACTGCACTAATCATGATGTCAATTGTCTTCTGTTTCCCTTGTGATCCGCAGTTCAGGGCATTCAATTTTACTGTCATATCTGTTGGAAATGCCAAATCAAGCAGCTATGTCATGTTTGATAATTGGTTGGTATCTTAGTTTCTTGACTCCATGAAAACTTTACTCTTGTAAGATAATCGGGTAAAGTTTTCTTTTTAAAGAGAGAAAACTCTGGTAAACGTTTTAAAATTTATTATCATTTATTTATTATTCACGTTTTAATATGAGATACTCATTAGCAGCCGGCGACCTACCAGTCGCTCAAGATCCGATGTGATGGTGCCCCTTCTAGAGGAGGAGACTTAATTGCATCACAATATGGTGTATGTTGGTTACTAGTACACCTGTACCCTATGTGGGCAGCAGGAAGGATCATTCCTTTCTGGGGTATATAGATTGCAGTAGATCTATGATCGGGCCTCAAGAACATCGGGGGAGGATATTATTGGTATTACTATTGTTTTGTAATAACAATAATATTATGCTATTATATTTAGTGTTTACTTTTGTAACTAGAATGGCACTCGACAGAGAGCATACCTCCGCCAGGTGAACGGTTTACGTTTTCTATCCTATGGTAGACCAGAAAATCACAATACAGAATCGCATTTAATCAAAATCATCCGTACACAACTTTTTTGAGATATCCTGCCTTGTATCTTTTTTGGCCATATCTACCAATGGTGAAGAATCACTTAAAAAATTATAGTAGCTGGATCCGAATCCAGATCTTCACCAAAATCGAATCATTTCGTCCTCGTCTCATACGCTACCTCTCTGCCAAATTTCGTCCGAATCCGTCCATAACTTTTTGAGATATCTTGTTCACGGACAAACAGACAGACGTGTGAAAACATAACCTCCATCCACCTTTTGTGGCGGAGGTAATGAGAAGTAGCCTTGGAAACACACTCCACAAAAGTGGCAGGAAGGGTCGTGTTATTAAGCTTTGTCGGGTGTATAGACTGCAGAAGATCTTCGATCAGTTGCGTTAATCAACATGATAAGCAGAGACTGATGTTCGAATTTCTCTAAATTTCTTCCAGTTTCGTGTTAAACAGCATTAGCGACTGTTTAAAAACGTAATCATATGTGTTTGTAGTTTATAATATTGTTACATCTGGTAGGGGCCGTTTCTCCCACGAAAACGGCACGATAAGCTATGTATACGCGTTAACATGCCATTTGGCCAAAGAAGAAACACCCCTTGGGGAGGTGGGATATTATTGCTGGTATTAATATTTTTTTGCAATAACATTAATATTGTGATATCATTTGTTTTGTTATTAGAAGCGTCTTGGGAAAACACCCCGAAAAGGCTATATTTACATGCATCCCCATTGGCGGGGAAAACCCCCTTGGGGAGAGGTGCAAATTAATTTGGTACAGTCTTCATCATGTGACCCTTAATCCTCCTGTCAAGTTTGGTTTAGATTGGATAAGTAATGACCGAATGTATCGCGGTCAAAAATCCTCAGACAGACGGACAGACACCAAATTGCATATTTTAGTATGTGATGATGATATTCCTTCCTTGCATAGTCTTAACATTACTGCAAAATTTCCATCTCAACACACAGTCTGTTAACTTAGAAAAGTGAATGTAAAACACTTGGGCTAAAACATGTGCATCATCAAGAAAATTTTGTCATAAACAAAAACAAAACAAAATACCTGATATGAAGTGGTTAGAACATAAAGGAGTATGCTTTGATGGTGTGAAACACACGTGTCTTGGGTTAGCGATCCCCCTGCGCATACCTTTTCTCCAAGTTCTTTTCTTTCTGTCTTTGGCCCGTGGCCACTGATTTGAGAGTAAGATAACTTATTGTCCCCATTTGATCCGTTTGAACACCCAAACACTGCACAACTGTTAACATCGTCTTGGTCACAGTCAGATAAAGTATTGGTCTATTGGTCCAACTGGATGGTGCAGAGGAAGTACACTTACTTACCCCTCAGATGTCTGGCGGGGGGTTTTGTTTCCAGACCCGACGAATGAACTGCTGCATTGGTGCTTCACAGGCCGGGGTGTGGAGTGCGCCATCACAGGGTTCGTCCCTTGCGTGGACAATTAAGATGGTTGTGTGCTGGCTTTCGTTGCTGAACGTAAAATATCCCATGGTGTCTTCCAGAAAGAGTCGGTGAGTTATCGCCAGCACCCTGAACAAATGACAACTTCCTGCCAATCGAATGCCAGGCCTGGCCAGTGAGTTCGTGAAAGACTTAGACCAAATACGATTCTCAGTGGACTACTCGAGGTGGGAATAATAGGTGCCATTAAATAAGTAATTGGTGGTGGTTGTTGTTGTGTTGCCCAAGTCAGTTCTTGTTGAACAGACCAGCGGCACGGAGATAGCCGATTGATCTCACAGGAGTGACCCAGATATCCCTCACATCCAAGATTTTGTGCTCTTGCCTACGTGAAGCCAGGACCACGCTTTCTTCCATGATACGTTTTATTGTGTGTGGAGTGGCCTGGCAGTGGTCGCAGGTGTCACCAGTGGTGTCGTCGACTCTGTTTGTAGTGTAAAAGCTGTGGGTTGTGTCCACAGCGGAGGCGTGAACGATGAACACAATCAGACATTGGGAGTAGTTTCGCTGTCATCGATGGGTGTGGGATTTGGGCCCAGGTTGGTTATTGCGTTTATGGTGATGTCGGTGTGGTTTTTGTAGTTCCCGTTGTTTGGTGGGGGGACGTTATGAAGGGTGGCGGCGGTGGTGGTAGTAGTAGTAGCAGTAGCAGCAGCAGCAATTGAATGAATGATCGTTTTAAGGCCATTTCTTCCCCGCTAGAGCAGGGGTTGGCCTTGCGGGCCCCATGACAATCATGGTTCCCTGTTTGAGGCAATGTTTTTATGGCCGGATGCCCTTCCTGACGCTAACCCTTAGTCGCCTCTTACGATGCGCAGGGATACGGTGTACCTATTCTAAATTGGGGTACACACCGGGACAGCAGCAGCAATTCTTATCCCTAAATCTCACAATATATCTGACTTGTGAATTCCTAACTAATGGATTATTAGTTGTAAATACGTAAATATTTAAACAGTCTACGGAGCTCTTCCAAGAGTCTGGATAATGAACTATGAAGAACATCATGAAAGGTTCATGAAAATCATGAAAGGTTTGTGGAAAAACTAAAACCCGCTGAAGTAGTGCTTATTTGGTGAATAATCAAGCAGTTTACCGTGCCCTTAGCAAACATGCCTTCATGTATATTGTAGAGGGTAATCTACCTGTGGTGAGACTTAAAACAGACTAAACATGGGGTTTGTTTTCTCTTGGGGTTCTCATTTATCAACTTCCATCCAACAACAACTGCTCCTCCCCGCCGCCAAGACGTTGACATTCCAAGAGTGTCACAGTCAGCTCGTCATTGTTGTTTACGACCCCATCGTGACGGCATTCTTTTTGTTTTGTTTTTCTTGAATACTATTGAATTCTGAGAAATGTTTTGTCAAATGCTAGGATTACAGAATAGCGTTCCATATACACATCTGCATGCGCAAGGGAGGCATCTTGGGGAAATCCCCCTTCACTGCGGAGCAAAGATGCGAGAACTCAGCAAAATACTCGCAACTTGTGCCTTGAAACGTGATCCAATAGTGAATTGAAGGTGGGAGGACGAGATTCCACCTTCAGAAGCTCTCGGGTTGCCTGTGCCCACACGGGATTCTTAACCGGGTCAGGATGAAGGTGGCAAAAATTCAAATGGTGTCTTCTGATATCGAGCCAGCAAGCTTGGAGCAACGATTCACATTTATTGCCACATCTGATACAATTTAAATGCTCTAATGACGGCGAAGTGCTCTATTTGAAAGGGTTTGTTTGATATAGCTTTTTAATGGTCCTTGATTCAAAAAAAAATTTGGTCCTTGATTAAAAATTTGTATTTGTGTCAAATGTAGCGACCAATTGCAAATTAATAGTAGGATGAGGACATTTTATGTCTTCACTGACGAAATCACCATAGGCATTATGTTTTCGGGTTGTCTGTCCGTGCTTCCGTGATAAGTTATTGTGGAAATGAAAAACCTAAGAACGGCTGAAGGGAACCAAGTCAAATTTAGTACAAGTACAGTATGTATAATGATGTAAAGATGAACTGATTCGATTATGAGGTCAAAGGTCCCGTTGGGTAAAGTCCTGTTACTGCACTAACTTCTGAACCAGTGATGGGATTTTGACCAAACTTGGTACAAGTATATATTACTAGCAGAAGTACCCGGCATTGCCGGGCGGGGGAGGGGAGGGGGGGGGGAGAGGGATGGGAGGGGGAGGGGGGAGGGGGGAAACATGCTACTATCTATGCTACTATCTATGCTAAATCATGCTAAATGCTAATCATGCTAAAATCTATGCTACTTGCTGTGAGTTTATGGCGGCAAGGAACATCACGTGATCGCTCTGAGCGAATCAGCGCGCTGCTCTGCCACCGCATCTGATTCCGTGCATAATATTCCTCGCTGAAATGCGCTGAGGTAAAAATATGGTAAAAAAATATTATGAAATAATTTTTTTTAGGTCGGCCATGTTCTTCCCAGGCTCAATGGCCATGCCTATGCCAAATATCAAGCACGTGAGCCTCTCCGTTTAGGAGTCTATCGGTAACATTACACACACACACACACACACACACACACACACACACACACACACACACACACACACACACACACACACTGTGTTTTATATATATAGAAGATGATGCAAATATGAACTGATTATATTTCTGTATCAAGAGGTGAAAGCTCAGAGGTCATGTCAGCTAAAAATATTATTGAGGTCGGGATTTGAACTATAAACTACACGTACGATGATACATATGTACAGATTCGATATTGAGGTCAAATGGTCTTGAAGTTTAAAGGCAAATTTAGAAATTTCAATGTCCATTTTCTTTATGAGGATGACGACCAGACCTACCTGTCCATGAACCCTGACGATGTGTCATCATCTACAATGTACAACACTGAATTTGTCTTGCTGAAATTCAAGAATGGATGTCCATGAACTTTCATAAACTTTATGTTGCTAAGACTAATATGTTGATCCTTAGTTCTTCATCAGTCCTTAAAAAACGCTTCAACCTCAAAGTGAAAGTCTGAGATCATCACATGATCACTGCTACCTCAGTCATATGTTCACCTGATCATAGTCCAAGACTGAACCAAATTTTATTATCTCAGAATTCGGGCAACTTTGTTTTAAGGAGATATGGAATAGTTGTTGGATCTTTGATAACTGGTATGTCACTGTCGTGGAAGTGTGGTGGACTCAAGACTCCAATGACCGGACACAGGTTTACAACAGGTCAACACTTTATTAACTAGTTTCAAATAGTAATAACTACCGTTAACTCAATGGACCAGGTCACTCTATCCGCATGGTCCTTCTTGTTCGGCCGATGTTCCTCCGCCATTCCCGTCCTCTTTCCTCCCGTCGGGCAGAGGTTCTGATGACAAGTCCCCTGACTCATAGTTTGCTCTGGTTTATATGGGCCTTGTCGCGCTAATCCCTTCTCCGCAACTGCCCCGAGGTCATGCATGCTCGCCCCCCTGCTGGGGAGTTCCTTCACCCTCTTTGCATCCCGATGTCCCAAGTCAATAGTGAAGGCTTGGGAATGTGTGTTAGCCCGGGGCCGTGCTAAAGCTACACAACAGGACTCCCAGCTTCGACAGGGCGAGATGCATTCCTGACATTCTTACGACCACCTGCTCGTACCTTGGTTCGTTACCAGTTCCAACCAATGAGTTACACTGAGTTACGCTTCCACAATTCCCTCATCTTTTTGTTTTTGTTTATATTAACCATTAATCTAAACATCAATATAAGTAAACAATCAATCACTACAAGTAAACATCAATGCAAGTACTCAATCAATCACTACAAGTAAACATCAATACAATTTCCTTAGGCATACACCGTCATCCTGCAAGAATCTGATCACAAAACATTTCGTTGGTTATTGACTCCTTCCATATTGTTAATTCAATCTATTTCATTTGCATCACAAATATCTTTGTAAAACAACACTTCACCATCACCAAGATACAACAATTTTGCTTCACCATTTTCAAGTTTTTAAAGCATCTGCAACATCTGGCAAAAACGTTTCCCTCCAAACAAATGTTAATTCTTTGTTTGAAAGGAAGGGCTGATCACTTGTGTTTGAATTCGGGTATGAAACATTTTCTTCTGTCTTTATAAACACCTGCACTACTTCGTGTAGGATTTCGCTGTTGTGGTAACGGTGCGGAGTCATAGACTGACCCTGCTCTCCATGTAGCATTCTTGCCACTCTTGCTGTGAACCATAATGATTCCTTGAACAAGGCCTTCGCCCAGTTGTAGTCGACTTGCCTCCTCCCTCATTATGAGTGGGCAGCAAGTGTTGGTGTAATGTTGATTGGCCAGCAAGATGTGGAACAGGGATGCCGGATGCATCCACAATGATGTTGGGACCATGGTGTTCAGGTCATTCATGGTCCATACCAGGAGCAACCAGCAGAATCGTGCACAGCTGTTGTGACAAGGGCACAGCCGTTTTTTGCAGCTCCATGCTGGTTCCCCGGACGTTGGTGAAGTAATAACATATGTCCCCGCATTTCACAGAGGTTGCAGGTAAAATGTCGTTGTCCTGCAACTTCTGATGTGGTGAATGTTCGAAGCCTTCGAACAAGAGTAAGTGATCGCCTTTCTTTCATATGTTGCAGTGTGATCCAGGCAAATGGTCACATAAATTTCCTTGGTGAAGGTAAGCATTCATCTCCAAGTTACACGGGAGAATGTCTTCATCATTCTTTGAGAAAGAGGGTGTATGCCACGATTAACTTCATTTTTTTTTAGCCACAAATTTTCTTTCTCGAACTTCTTCCCAATTCCGTTAGCACTCCCTTCAAAATGTGATCTCGTCTTATCCTTATGCTCAGTCACATCTGAATCTGCTTTCCACACACACTGAATCAGATAGGGTACATCTTACCATGAAATCAGCATAATCATGTATATCTTCCGACAGTTTCACATTCAACAATTTGTTGTTTTTCCTTAACACAAAAAGTTATATTCATTTATATGCATCACACAAATAATATTCAATCAGGTATGTATTTTGCTACTAAACTAAGAATAGCATCCACAATTGCTTTCAGGTTAATATAGTTCAAAAATTAACTTGTGCAGGTATTTTAGCACTACTCTAAGAAAATTAATTGTATATGATTACAATCACATACAGGAATATCTAATTCCCAACAAAAATTTTCCCAAACCAACAAATTAAGCATAATGTATTATTACCATAATTCCTCCCCACTTTTCCTTTTCCTTCTTTTTTTTTTTTCTTTTTTTTTTGCTAACAGTGTGTCACTCGTGGTGATATGAGTTCACTGATATTGTAATTGACACAACTCATAACATTGTCGTTATGTCATTATCTTAATTCTACTGTATTCATTTGCAACATCACTTGATTTAATCTTTTAATCTCAGTATTTATGTCGCCATAAAAGTCTTCCTCTTGTGGTTCCACATTTCTTTCCTCATTTGTCACTTCATGCGTTATCATCGTGTTGTTGGTTACCTTATTCAAACACACCGTCACTAAGGCTTTCAAGCAAGCCACCACTAAAACAATTGCCAATATAACTACTAAACCAACAAACAAGTCTGCTACTCCTTGTATATATTCATACCTATGACATAATTATATGTTGATGACATTCAACATTATATACCAAACTAACAAGCTTCCTAAAAGGTAAATAAAGAAAATCCCTTAATATGTAACATAAATCAGATTATTTGTCCTACCCTGATCCCCCTATCTCCCGGGGTTGAACTCAATCCCCTGATCATGAGTGTAGTTGTGATACATTTTTTCACTCATGTTGTATTAATATCAGCAGGTAATTGTATGTCATGTAGGCAAATAAATGTCCCTATCCCAAGTAGGAATATCACATGTTGAAAATGTAATGTTTATCAATGCAAGGGGTGTTAAAATGTAATTCAAATGACTGTAAATCACGACTATCATTTATCTCCCACTGAATGTTCTGCTGAGCTGCAAGGTGCAGCCTCATTTTCTGTGGGATCGTCCACCTTAGCCCCATGTGCTTGTTTGCAATGAGGGGCATGAATGCAACTTTCTATTTTGGGTCCATATATTTTTTTTCCTATTCTTATCAATCTCCTATGGTTTATCATTTCGTTCCAAGATACCGCAACCAAAGGTTTTAACCAAAGCTCTACCAAACTATTTCCAATGTGAACAAAAAATGCCAGTGAAACAATGATTCGAGGAATTAACTTCAAGGGGTCAATAAATTTATTCTATAACCAGATCTAATTTTCCCATCCAATAGTTTGCCTTGCCACATGTCATATTATAACACTTTAATAAACCTTCGAAAAATGTTTCCCATCTCAACAAATTTCCTTTTTTACAAATAGCCATGTGTAACTTACGTATTTAACTACAATTTCCTCTCAATTTGTTTGGCCTAACTGGCCGCAAAAGTGGCTGCCAGCATGCAGTACCGTTTTTTATCTACCAAGGAAGTGCTCGTCCACACAAGACCTCTACCAAAATGTTGTTTGTAAAAACAAATCTGGGATTTCTGATTACATGGATGGGATCTTATCTGGGATATATCCAAATCTGGGATCTTATCCCATAGGGCTCTCAGGACATTTTCAGGCTGCTGTTAACAATCCACTACGATAAATTAATTCCTTTACCCACAATCAAATAATTAGTACAAATTGAGGATATTATCCCTATCGCATTCTTTTATAGATTCATTATGTTGGATCTAATTTTTTTCCAATAATTTTCCACTGCTGTAAGGAAGAACAATAGCTCTCATAAGTCTTAGTAATATCGTACTTAATTTGCCCAGCATCGAATAATTTATTTACTATCCTTTCTCATCTGTTAACCAGTGACTTTGTTTGAACTCCAGAACTGAAAACCCACAATAGTTCAAACCAGCAAAATTTTCTTTACTATTTTCCCATATCATCTATGCCTAAAACACATCCATACATACAGCACAATTTATATGCTGATAAAATTCAAGTTTATATATATATAAATCCATGAGCAGAGTACTCTGGGAAGTCAGTGTAGGACCTCTCCAAAATTTGGCTAATTTTGTACTCCCACATTTTTATGAAGCTCATATCCATAAATAGCTTTGATTCTCATATAAATTCGATCACAATGGAATCCCAAGGTTACTCCCAATTTTTACTATTAATGAATAGCTGCTCATAACTCAGCAAATCAAATCTTTATTCTCCATCTCCCTTGACAAAAGTGATAATTTTCATAATCAAATTATATTTCTATTTTTTATTTTACGAATTCTCTCGATATGCGATCCCATCCCCATGGAACTATCTATTTTTCAGACAAGGCACACTGTCGGTGTCAACAATCTTGTAAGATTGATACACAAAAACAAAAACACTGACACACAAAATACCCACACACACATGCATTATGCGTATTTGTTTGCGTTGGAACCCTTATTTACAGATCCGGATGGGTGTCAACTTTATTTCAATTTCTCAAAATTTGTCCTTCAATTTTATAAGTGCTAATACACAAATGGACCAAAAAGTTTATTCTTAGAAAACCCCTATGACGTCACATTGACATTACCCTTTCAGTTCCCACAATAATTTATCCAAATTTGACTACCCACCCATTTGTATGTCAGTCGACCACTGACCTATCAATCGTGTGGAACAATAGTCCGAAATTCCCACCTGATCATGATGTGACTCTTGTCACTTGGTTTGCCAAAAAAATTGCAAAGCAATTGTTCCAAACTTTGTAAATTTAAAATTTTGTGCCCAACATAAAAGATCCAATTTCGGCATTTGATCAATTAATTATCAATTTGCTTACAAGCAAAAGAAAAATGAATAATTCTTGCTCCGAAAACTTTTCAGACCCAAGAATCATCGACAGTTATTCATGTTTGTCCAGTAATCTAATTTGTTGAGGCCAATCGTCATTTGGGATTTGTCGCAATGAAGGCCTAATCATTGTCTGAGGTATCGGTCAGCACTGGTACCCTTGATCTTGGTTTACCCTATGAACTTGTCTTCCTTTTGGTATACGGACATCCTCTTTTCCAATGTCCCATCCGTCCACACTTGAAACACCGGTTTCTGTCGTTGCCTGGTCTGTGCACCTGTGCACTTGTATTGCTGGGCTGCATCTCTACATCCCTGAGTTGCCACTGCAATCTCTCGTTATCTCCTGAAACACGAAAAAATTCTCTGTACCGTCCTTTTTGGGGAGACAACTGGAAATCAGATGGGACAACTGTCACTTTCATTCCTAATTTCGAGGGCAGTTGTGCATTTGTCTCCTCCACTGTATCCTGTATCCTTTTTATTTTAAGTTCTAGATCCGTTATCCGTTCTTGCTGTTCCCGTTGTCTGGATTCACCATCCCAAAGATGGAATGCAAGCCAGTCTACCGTTAGATTCTGTCTCTTCCTGGCTTTCAATCTTTGTTCCAATCTTTCCAATTGACTTCGCTCAAATGTACCATCTCTTGGAAACTCCTCATCATGTCCCTTTGTCCACAAATACCAATTCTCGACCTGCCTTATAGCTTCGGCACCATAACGGTCGTACATATGATGTGTACAAGTACCTTTTTGTGGAATCTCTGGTTGTCCTTGTGTATTCTTGCAGGCTCCATTTCCCATTCTGCTTTTTATCAAAGTAGCATTGGATGTGTTGTAGTTTGTTCCTCTAAAGCTTCACTCGTACCTCCAGGAAGGATCTCTCCACCTGTTCAAACGGTGATTTCCAGAGAATCTCTCTCACCTGTGGCTTTTGCACAATCCAATCTCACAGATCAGTATTTGCAGATGAGCCAGAGGGTCAGTATGAAATGGGTGAATCCTCAGGTGTCCGCTCTGTTGAAGGGGAAATCACACAATGGTAACCGCACATATATATCTATATATAACTCACCACCTTGCTCAATTTTCCAAGGTTGTCTTCACATTGATAATATCTCACAAAGATATCAAAGCTTCTTTCTTGAGACCGCATTTTCATCAATCAAACAATCAATATATTCAATTCAATTTATTCAGTTCAATTTATTCAGTTAAATTTATTCAATTAAATTCAATTATTCAATTTCAATTAATTTATCAATATTCATCAATAAATCAAATTAATCCTTTTGGATGACTCCTTGCATAAGCCCTTTCCCCAATGATGTCAGGACAGGTCCATCCATTGACTGAGATCGAAGCTCATCGGTCGTCACCTCTGGTTCATACCTCATGTCAATTGATGAATCACCGTTCTGTCCTAGGGTCATATCTGACATATTTCTCCATTTTGCCTGGTCTCCACAAATTTTCTTTGCAACCACTAAAGGCAACTCATCCTTCATTCGTGAGACCGCCAACATGGATGGCAGATATTAAAGTTCTTTGGGAAAAATATCTCATCATTTTTCTTTTAATAGTACCCAAATCTCTTGGCAATATAAATTTCGTAAAACTCCTGAAATAAGACTGTAAAATTCCTTCAATCATGCTAAATTTTGAAACTCCATCGCTTGTAACACCCAATTTATCCCATAGGGCTTGAAAGTTCTTTCCCAAGTTCATGCAATCATTCTGCATTTGAACCCTATGATATCATTCATAATAATCATCATGATTTTATAGTCATGGTCCTATCATAATCATCTATTTAAAACGAACATTTCCTTTATCACCACAGCTATGTGGTATAATCAACAATAGAATAAAACTGTACATAGCAACAGGCTACCTCATGGCCACTTAGTATACCTATTGACAATAAGTCATAACAATATCGAATAATCATTGAACAATTAAAAATCGCTTCCACTGCTCCAGCCGCAGCATTCGTCATTTTGTCTGCTCATCCGCGTGACCAAAACGAAATAAAGGGAGCTCAACCATTACACAGCGCTTTTAATGGCGCATGCCATAGGAACTCAACGCAATTTCGACTCGGCCAGAAAACGAGCAAATTTTGTAGGATGTTAACTGGAATTAGTCGTGAAAATATATCCAAAATACACAAAAATACACACCCACAAAAATAAACAACAAAACCCAAACAAACCCAAGGTCGACCATATAACACAATTAAATTACACCTTAAATTATTCATTAAATTACTCATTAAATTACTCATTAAATTACTCATTAAATTACACCATTTCAGCATCGTATTGATTGCTGAAATGTTCATGGGTTTGAACACACCTTAAAAGAGGTATGCTTTGCGGTGTTGCCCACCTACCACGTTGAATTAAATTACATCATTTCAGCATCGTATTGATTGCTGAAATGTTCATGGGTTTGAACACACCTTAAAAGAGGTATGCTTTGCGGTGTTGCCCACCTACCACGTTGAATTAAATTACATCATTTCAATTAAAAAAACATCGCTTCTACTGCTCCAGCCGCAGCATTCGTCACTTTGTCTGCTCATCCGCATGACCAAAACGAAATAAAGGGAGCTCAACCATTACACAGCGCTTTTAATGGCGCATGCCATAGGAACTCAACGCAATTTCGACTCGGCCAGAAAACGAGCAAATTTTGCAGGATGTTAACTGGAATTGGTCGTGAAAATATATCCAAAATACACAAAAATACACACCCACACAAATAAACAACATTCATTCCGTTCAACAGAACAAACATTTCCTATATCATGACATGCATGTCTTCAAAATTATATGACCAAGAGAAAAAGTAAAACTAATTAAAACTGCGGGCAGTGATAATCCGGGGACCATACCGCTCCATCCTGATTGGACGGGTGTGTGCTAGAGTCGTTAACAACGACAGTCCAGATCCGATTGTTCAAAATTTCAACTCAATCGATCGAAAAATGAACGCAGGGATGCATTTTAAAGGTGCAGTGGCACTAACTGAGTTGCCACGAATATGGCCACGAAATTGCCAATATGGCCATCACAAAATATTTTCCTTAATCAATTGGCTCATAGCATAACCAATCTGCAAGTATCTCATCCGAAGATGTATCTCTGAGGAATTTTAATTAAATAAGTCATTTATAAATCAACGAGTTAATTTATTAAATGATTAATCAATAAATCAAAATTTTCCTTGACAGCCACATCACTTGGTCAGTGTCATGTCCAAATATCAGCTTCCTTACTCAAAAGGTGCCTGAGTTAATGTAATGTAATTACTGTAATAAGATTACTGCAATTACTGTATTGATTACTGTAATTACTGTAATTACCGGAACTGTAATTACCTCAGGTAATTACTGTAATGTAATTACTGTAATGTAATAAGAAATGTAATTAATTAAATAAGTACTTCATTAATCGCTAATAATTAAATAACTCGTGAATTCTTATCCGATTTACTTAACATTTGAGTGTCCCCAAAACGTTGGAGCAAAACGTTGCAACAACGAAAGTGAAACGTTGTAGCGACGTTGTGGAAACGTTAGCAAAACCCAACATTTGAATGTTCCCAAAACGTTGGAGCAAAACGTTGCAACAACGAAAGTGAAACGTTGTAGCGACGTTGTGGAAACGTTTTACAACAACATTATTTCAATGTTGCAAACTTTACTTTACAACTTTACAACAACTTTTGTTGAAACTTTACAAAGTTACAACTTTACAAAGTTACAAAGTTACAAAGAAACGTTACCACAATTTTTACAATTCGAATGGGATTTATATATCCGTCAACTAATTCAATCAACAACTATTTTATTCAACATAGGCCAAAAGTCAACAACAATTTCAAAACATCCTTAATTTTCATCCGATTCACTTGACTTTTGAATGGGATTTATATATCAGTCAATTTAGTGCAATCTACAACTTTTTATTCAACATAGCCCAAAGTCAACAACAATTTCAAAAAATCCTTAATTTCATCCAATTCACTTGACTTTTGAATGGGATTTATATATCAGTCAATTAGTTCAACCCGCAACTATTTTATTCAACATAGGCCAAAAGTCAACAACAATTTCAAAAATCCTTAATTTTCATCCAATTCACTTGACTTTTGAATGGGATTTATATATCAGTCAATTAGTTCAACCCGCAACTATTTTATTCAACATAGGCCAAAGTCAACAACAATTTCAAAAATCCTCAATTTTCATCCGATTCACTTGACTTTTGAATGGGATTTATATATCCGTCAACTAGTTCAATCAACAACTATTTTATTCAACATAGGCCAAAGTCAACAACAATTTCAAAAATCCTCAATTTTCATCCGATTCACTTGACTTTTGAATGGGATTTATATATCCGTCAACTAGTTCAATCAACAACTATTTTATTCAACATAGGCCAAAGTCAACAACAATTTCAAAAATCCTCAATTTTCATCCGATTCACTTGACTTTTGAATGGGATTTATATATCCGTCAATTAGTTCAACCCGCAACTATTTTATTCAACATAGGCCAAAGTCAACAACAATTTCAAAAATCCTCAATTTTCATCCGTGTCACCCATGCTATCTGTCTGACAAATGTCGTCAAAAAAAAAAACACAACAGCACTGGTTTTGCTTCCTGGAAGCTTCCTGCAAAACGCTTTGCTTCTCGCAAAACGTCCACCAATGGGAACTAGAGGGAGGGGAGGGAGGGGAGGGAGAAGGAGCGGGAGCAAGAGACAGGTAGCCGGAATGGAAATGAGGGACAATGAGGGCCAGTGAGGGAGTGTCGGTATGAAATTTTCATCCAATCGCCATCTTTCACAATAATTCTGGACCGGTATGAGATGGGGTTGTCTGTCATTAATTTATTTGTTGATCGAACGAGTTTTAGGTGTTTTAGAAAATGGCGGGAAAACTTGTACCCACGGCTTTGGTTCTACACAATTTCGTTTTTTTTTTTTTTTTTTTTTTTTTTTTTTTCCAGTGCTAAACAAATGTACCGGCCTTACAAGACTTGGAAGCAAATGGTCGCATGGTGCACTCATGCCCCGTTTGCCCCCAGGTCACAGTAAGGCCCTTAATGACCAGCGCCGACCTGGTGCATTTTATTTAGACAGCGCAAAAAATACGTATTTACAGAAATCATTTAGAAAAACACGAATAATAGCTACAATCGTTTATCGAAGTACCATTCGTGACTTCATTACGCCACCTATATCGCGGCATCGGTGCGCAAGGAAGCCCCAGACCACCTCCTCCACCATGTATGTACAAAACTATTCCCAGGTTCGGAAATCATACTGGACAAAAACAAGACACACTTACCTTTTAAAGACTTGTTTGTGTCCAATTGATGCCAGCGGTGCCTCCATATTGTCGTGGAAGTGTGGTGGACTCAAGACTCCAATGACCAGACACAGGTTTACAACAGGTCAACACTTTATTAACTAGTTTCAAATAGTAATAACTACCGTTAACTCAATGGACCAGGTCACTCTATCCGCATGGTCCTTCTTGTTCGGCCGATGTTCCTCCGCCATTCCCGTCCTCCTTCCTCCCGTCGGGCAGAGGTTCTGATGACAAGTCCCCTGACTCATAGTTTGCTCTGGTTTATATGGGCCTTGTCGCGCTAATCCCTTCTCCGCAACTGCCCCGAGGTCATGCATGCTCGCCCCCCTGCTGGGGAGTTCCTTCACCCTCTTTGCATCCCGATGTCCCAAGTCAATAGTGAAGGCTTGGGAATGTGTGTTAGCCCGGGGCTGTGCTAAAGCTACACAACAGGACTCCCAGCTTCGACAGGGCGAGATGCATTCCTGACATTCTTACGACCACCTGCTCGTACCTTGGTTCGTTACCAGTTCCAACCAATGAGTTACACTGAGTTACGCTTCCACATCACCATAGACCCAACAACTATTCCACATCTCCCAAAAATCTGCAAATCCTTATGTTTGCACAATCGTGTCTGAATCACAAGACAACTGAAACTTTGGTTCACACTGTTGGACTATTATATTGCAAATCTGTGGTGACAGTCATATCTGTTTTTACCTCCGGGCTTTGTCTTGTACGTAATACAACAACCAAGCTTGTGTGTGCTTCAGGTTTGGAAATTTGACCACATCACTCCAATATTCAAGACACTTCACTGGCTTCCAGTACAGCAACATGTAGGGCTTCCAGTACGATGACATGTAGGGCTTCCAGTACGATGACATGTAGGGCTTCCAGTACGGCGACATGTAGGGCTTCCAGTACAGCGACATGCAGGGCTTGCTTGCAGTACAGCAACATGTAGGGCTTCCAGTACGGCGACGTATAGCTTCCAGTACGGCGACATGTAGGAAGGGCTTTCAGTACGGCGACATGCAGGGCTTCCAGTACGACAGCATGTTGGGCTTCCAGTACGGCGACATGTAGGGCTTCCAGGACGGCGGCATGTTGGGCTTCCAGTACGGCAGCATGTCGGGCTTCCAATACGACAGCATGTAGGGCTTCCAGTACGGCGACGTGCAGGGCTTCCAGTACGGGGACGTGCAGGGCTTCCAGTACGGGGACATGCAGGGCTTCCAGTTCAGCAACATGTAGCGCTTGCATTACGGCAACATGTAGGGCTTCCAGTACGACAGCATGTAGGGCTTCCAGTACGACGACATGTCGGGCTTCCAGTACGGCGACATGTAGGGCTTCCAGTATGGCGACATGTAGGGCTTCCAGTTCAGCAACATGTAGCGCTTGCATTACGGCAATATGTAGGGCTTCCAGTACGACAGCATGTAGGGCTTCCAGTATGGCGACATGTAGGGCTTCCAGTACGGCGACATGCAGGGCTTCCAGTACGGCGACGTGCAGGGCTTCCAGTACGGGGACATGCAGGGCTTCCAGAACGGCGACATGCAGGGCTTCCAGTACGGCGACATGCAGGGCTTCCATTACGGCGACATGCAGGGCTTCCAGAACGGCGACATGCAGGGCTTCCAGAACGGCGACATGCAGGGCTTCCAGAACGGCGACATGCAGGGCTTCCAGTACGGCGACATGCAGGACTTCCAGTACGGGAACATGCAGGGCTTCCAGTACAGGGACATGCAGGGCTTCCAGTACAGTGACATGTAGGACTTCCATTACGGCAGCATGTAGGGCTTCCAGTACGGCGACATGTCGGGCTTCCAGTACGACGACATGTAGGGCTTCCAGTACAGTGACATGTAGGGCTTCCAGTATGACGACATGTCGGGCTTCCAGTACGGCGACATGTCGGGCTTCCAGTACGTCAATGCATGGATTTTAAAATTCTGTTAAGAATCTTCAAAACTATACATAAATATAGGTTCCTGTTATATAATCTCACTAATTCCTGGTTGTTCCCTGCACCAAGTTTAAGTGTCTTGGTGAACAAGCAATCTTTAGTTATACTCTGAGATTGTGGTCAACTCTCTACCTTTAAGAACCTGCATTGCCTCATCAATCACAATTTTAAAATCTCTTTTAAAGTTCTGTCTTTTTCCAATTGCTTTTTCATAATTTCTATACTCTTTAGTACCATTCTTGATTCTCTACAATACAACAAACAACAACATGCATTTTAAGGCCATTTTCCCTGCTAGAGCGGGGGTTAGCCTTGCGGTCTCCATGACAATCTTCTCCATTTTGCCCTATTTTCTGCATCTCTCCTTGTTAACCCCCTTGCCTGCATTTCTTCTTCCACCATCTTTAGCCAAGTCTTTCTCGGTCTTCCCCGTCCTCTACTTCCTTCTACATTCATTTCCATCACTCTTCTCAACCAGTCACTTTCATCCTTCCTCAACACATGACCAAACCATCTCAACCTGTTCCTCTTCACAGCATCAATCACAGGCTCTATTCCCATCATCTTTCGCAATTCATCATTTGTCTTCCTCTCTCTCAACGACACTCCGCACATCCACCGAATCATTCACATTTCCACCCTTTCCAGCCTTCGTTGCTACTCTACATTCATGACCCATGTCTCGCTCCCATAAATCATAACACTTCTCACACATGCAGCATAAACCTTTCCCTTCAGCTTCAACGACACTCCCCTCCTCATCAGCACACCACTCAGTTCCCAAAACTTCTTCCATGCACATCTCACTCTAGCAACCGTTGCCGAGTCTGATCCACCTTCTCCATTCAGCATGTCTCCAAGGTAGCAAAATGTTTTCACACCTTCCAGCTTCACGCCATCTCCAAGATCCAACTCAACATTTCCTCCATCTGCAGCTCCCTATGTGCACACCTTACATTTGAATGTAGCTGCCACACTGGTTAATGACCCTCTCAGACCACTACATTTTTGATGAACCCACTCAGCGCACATTGTACATTGAATGGAGTTCACTACGACACCCTTCCTGCACACAGCACATGGCCACTTCCCAGTTCTTTCCACCTCACGACATGCTTTACCACTTGCCATCACCTTAGTCTTTGCTATATGCACCTTCAGACCTTTTGTCTCCATACATTCCTTCCACTTGTTCATCTTTTCTGTCAGTCCATCCATACTTTCCGCAATCAACACCAGATCATCTGCATACAACAACTCCCACGGTAAACCCTCCTTTACGGTCTGAGCCAGCACCTCCATCACAGCTACAAATAGTAGTGGACTTAGTACCAACCCCTGATGCACTCCCACCTTCACCTCAAACTCACCACTGTTCCCGTCCTTCATCCTTACAGCTGTGTGCGCTCTTTTGTACATTGCCATCACAACTCTGATCAACCATTCCTCCACTTCTAACTTCCTCAATGCCCATGTCAATACTTCGTGTAGAACCCTATCGAATTCTTTCTCCAAATCAACAAACCCAAGAAACAACTTCTTCCTCTTCTCCTGCAACTGCCTCACAATAAAGAGCGCGTCTGTCGTTCCTCTTCCTGGCATAAATCCAAACTGCATTTCGTCGATCTTCACCTTCTTCCTTATCCTCCTCTCCAACACCCTTTCCAATACCTTCATTCCATGCTCCAATAACGTTATCGCTCGGTACGAGCCACACTCCAGAGGGTTACCTTTCCCCTTGTATAGAGGGACGAGGGTACTCGGTTCCCAATCCACTGGAATGCGGCCTTCTTTCACCACCATATTACAGATCTCTGCCATTCTCTTCACACCCCCAACTGCCTGCTGCCTTCAACATATCTCCCATAACTCCCGTCGACCCTCCCGCTTTTCTACTCTTCATTGCTTTTATCGCTTCCTCAACTTCCTTCTCAGTTATCTTCTCTGCCGGTCCTAAAACTGGGTTACTCTCTATGTTGCCATCCCATTCATTCTCTGTATTCAACAGCATTTCCATATATCTTTTCCATCTTCCTTTAATTCCATCTAGGTCCACAACGATTTGTCCCACTTCATCCTTCAAGCAACTCACCCCCATCACATCACACCTCTCTTTCGCTATCTGCTTTGCAATCCTGAATAGCGCTCTCTGACCCTCTTCCGAATACAAGCGTTCTCCGAACATTTTCCTACATGTCTCCTGCGCCTTTGCTACCTCTTTCTTTGCAGCCTTCTTGGCTGCCTTATAACTTTCATGCTCTGCTTTTTCTGCTCCCGTACCCTTCGCCTTCTGCCACTCCTTGAACTTCTTCCTCTGCTCGTCAATCCTCTTTCCAACATCATCATCCCACCACCATGTTTCCGAGTGCCTCGGTGGTCCTTTTGTCCATCCACATACCTCACCAACGGCTCCCAACAGACTATCTTTCATTGACATCCAACCACGTTCAAGCTCAACCACATCATCCTCTACCCTACTCAGCCTCTCTTTTAATGCCTCCCTTACTGTCACCTCTTTCAACCTCCACACCTTCATTCTCGGTTGGTACTTCACCCGCCGAGCTCTCCTTGCACCTTTCACCCTTATGTCGCAGACAACCAAGTGGTGCTGTGAAACAGCCTCCTCCCCCAGGATCACCTTTGTGTCCCGGAGGTGCCCCCTATCTCGCCTACGCACCATCAGGTAGTCAACAGTTCTCGTCGACCCACCTGACGTGTATGTAACAAGCTTATTATCCCCTTTCTGGAACTGAGTATTACAAATCAGCAAACTCCAAAATCCTTTCACCTTCTCCATTTCTCACACCATATCCGTAACCCCCATGAACTCCGTCAAAACCGTCCATACTCCTTCCCACATGTCCATTTAGGTCTCCTCCTACCACAACAACTTCCTCATCTTTCACGTTTTCCATCAACTTCTCTATCGCACACCAGAACCTGTCCTTCTCTTCATCGCTCCGACCAACCTGCGGAGCATATCCCGAGATGACATTCACCAAGAGCTTTCCAATCATCATTTTCACCATCATCAACCTATCACTCACTCTAGTCACACTCACCAAACTGTCTACAAACTCCTCAGAAAACAGGACACCAAAACCATTCACGCCCTCTGGGCACCCTTGCCACACAAACTTGTATTTTTGTCCCTGCCTACCCTTCACCATTCTCACACCACTTCCCTTCCATCTCGTCTCTTGCACACAACATATGTCCACTCTTCTTCTGACCAATACTTCCACCACTTCTCCTGATCTCCCTGTCATTGTCCCTACATTCCATGTCCCAAACCTCAGAAACCGATCTCCACTTCGGGCTGCACCCTGCCCATATGTAGTTGTAATTGTCATGGTTCTCTTTTTGAGGCGATGTTTTTATGCGCCACTTGATTTATATAATACGCTTTATGTATAATATGTATAATACGCTTTATACAGCGCCAATTGATTCTCTACAATACGCTTTCATATTCGTCTTTGTCGAACACTCTGTCATTTTGTTTTAAATAAATTTATTGATCGATTGATAAAAGAAGCTTGCACATATATCTTATGCGCAAGGACATGAGGAGACACCAGTGTACTTTTACTTGAAGGACATTAGGAAACTATCGACAAAATGTGGAACATGGGATCCCTGTATCATGAAGTATGTGCTCTCATGGGAAAGCCAAATCAGGCCAATGAGGAGTATGGGAGGAGTCGTAATGAAAATACAGCACACTGGCTCACCATTGGCCAATAATAGCTGCTAGAGGGAATATCCCAATGCACACCCATTTTCCCTACACAACCGTAAGGTAACATTCCTTCCCTAAGGGTATATAATGAATATGGAATTTTTAGAGAGGTTCCCTTTTTTTACCTGCGCCGTGACGAAGGTGCACAAGAGCTCTGTGTGGTTGTTGCTGGGGCAGTCGATTTTTGAAATGTGAACCCATTGGTCGGCCAGCTGCTGGACATGACCACATTTGTCGCTCGATTCCATGCTCTATGGCACCCAAATAAAATATTATGGTCGCTGTCTTTGTTTTCTGGTGGGTTTAAGACAACAAGGCTGTAAGCCTCTGCTAATTATACACTGCCCGGGTTTGTTGCATCAGATTTCCATTGGCTTTGTTTGGGTCGAGTGTTACTCACAGGGAGGCACCCTGAAAAATCGAATAGTATGTCGAATAAAAATTAAGGTTTAATCAAGCCCATCGGCACACATCGTATGCGATTCCCTAAAAATAGCGTTGTCTAATTTTTAAACGGGGCCATATTGGGGTTAAACGATCTGTAACCGTGTGGCAAATCGACTCATTCCAATATAACCGTGGTGGAGGCTGACATGGATGAGAGGTGTGGAGTTAATTTTTACGGCGTAGTCCATTTTGGCGAAGCCGTCTAGAACAATATTTGTCCCCTCAAACGTGTACCAATCAGAGCTGAGGATATGGTCACATGACAGGGTGATGTGATAATGTCTAATGCCATTATGACGGCGGCTGACTCTCCACACTCCGCCATTTTGATTTATTTGCCGAACATACCGTCGAACCTGTCGTATATCACAATCACCATGCTCTACCTTGACGTTTTTCATTCAGTGTGAAACACAAACAAACCGATTGCTAAAATTACCATCAAATATCGAAAGCATCGACGTTATGGATCTTCCAACAATACGGTACGTATAGGCCTTAGGCGTTATGGCTCTCTTCGGACCGCTTCGGACAAATTAAGCCCAGGTTTCTTAATACAGTAGTGTATCGTTTTCGTAATAATAATAATAATAATAATGTAGTAAATATAACCATAACATTTTAATCCCAATGTCGTGAATGGAAAGTTAATGGAATGTAGCAGTGTATGGTTCATGATCAATGATGAGTGTTGTTCGGCACTAATATTAATAACCTAGGAAGTAGGGAATTAGCCTCGGTTTTTTTATAGTAATGTTTTCGAAGTGATGATAACGTAATGTTAATATTGTTAGTTTTCGGAGCGGAATCTCACTGCCGGCACCAATTTGTTACGGTGCTCGGAGGAATCCCGCTCCGAGACACCGAATGTGTTACGGCCCGGCATTCGGGTTTATTACGAGGGGGTTAACCTCCATTCCCTCCCGAACTTATTGGACCCGCGGCTCCCGCGCACGAATACCTTAGTGCTTAGCAGGTTGCGAATTAGCAACTACGAACGCCAATCGGAGAACGTACCATATGTACCCTCCGGCGGTTTCCTTTGTTCTCTGATGGAAATTTACATGGCCGAGCGAAACCATTGGTCACTACCAGAGGGATGCTAAAGCCGTTTGGTCCATGTTAAACTGGATACGAACATGGTGGATCAATTGAGAAGAGACATTCACGGACAGAGAGAAAGGAAAACGTTTAAACAATTTGATTTATTACAGATATTTACAATGTGATTATTTTAATAACAAAGAAAAAGGGACGAGAAGCAGAAACTTAGCTTATTCTACGCCTTATTACGATTACTACGGATATTCATCACATGGGCCCAGCACACTCTCACGGGGGAGGGAAGGGTAACGAATAGCAAAGGAACCTGATGGCACAAAGGCTACGTGCTCTTGAATTCCTCTCCTCGCGGCGCCAACCGTCCCGTTGTTGCCACTGAGAAGCACAAGCAGGTGGTGACGATCCCAACACGGACCAGCAGAGTGAGGTCGATCGTCAGCACGGCAGAGTGACCCAGGCCAAGAGAGGAGCACATGTGCCCAGCGAATCCAGCACAGTCGGAAAGGCCTGGAGCTGACAAAGAGACAGGCTCAGAGTGTCGCAATGCAGGTGTAGAGGCCTGCGAGAGGGAGACCAGCCAAGGGCACTAATGTCTACATACTCAGTGGGGCAAGAGAGACCGGGCAGAGAGAGGAGTGTCCAAAATGACCAAGAACGAAGAGCCTGCACAACTGCGACCGCCTGCGATGCCAGCCACACCCAAGAGAGAGAATCAATCTCTTTAAAATCCCTTTGTTCACCCTCCAAGGGGGAGGGGGAAAATCTTAGAGGTCTCCTGGCTCTCGATTGGTGGAGCCCATAACCCCTTTCACCCTGATTGGTGGGTTTTTGAATCTGGACACCATGGTGTCACTGGGAGCCTGGTGCAATGCCTGGTAGCTTATTCCTTTTAAGTGGAGGACCTTCCCGAACACGACATACTAACCTGAAATAAGTGGAAGGGACTAAGATTATAGTCTGCTATGAAATAACTATTCTAAGGGACCTGTATGGTGGTTGCCATTACTTTTTTGTGTTTTCCCAAAACCCCAACAATATTATAGTGAATCTAATCGTAACACTAATCCCTTCGTAGTGACTGCAAACTTACTGGAAGTTAAAATATATCAGTTTTGTGTCCGTTATGTCATTACGTTTACGTCTATGATGTCATTACGATGGCTGAGTCCCCCGACCAGCATTTTAATTTACAAGTTGGCCTTCACCCGCTCACTACGGGAATGGCAGGAATGAAAGAGTGAGTGGATCGAATGTACATACGGACCAAAGGACGAGAATAAACCGATCGCGGGGATGAAGGAAGGACCGATTGGTTGAAGAAGAGGTTGTGAATTGAAGTACGATTGTGGATCGAAAGAAAAAGATTGCTGGAACGGACTGGATTTGTGGTGGATTGAAAGAGTGATACAGCGCCAATTGGGGAAACATCACGCCGGGAATACAAAGACTATTCTAACAAAGATGCATTTCCCCATACCCAAACCCCTAGACAATGGGCAAAGGTCTTCCTTCACAAAAACTAAAGAAATAATTTGAGTGTACATGAATGTGCTCCCCTGGGGTTGTGTGTGTGTGTGTGTGTGTGTGTGTGTGTGTGTGTGTGTGTGTGTGTGTGTGTGTGTGTGTGTGTGTGTGTGTGTGTGTGTGTGTGTGTGTGTGTGTGTGTGTGTGTGTGTGTGTGTGTGTGTGTGTGTGTGTGTGTGTGTGTGTGTGTGTGTGTGTGTTACATGTATGCAGGGGGTGGGGGGGGTAGATAAAAGGATGCCATAGGGAAGGTAGGATTGTATAATTGTAACATGGACCATGGACGCGTCGTGATCAACACCAGATCATCTGCATACAACAACTCACATGGTAAACCCTCCTTTACATTCTGAGCCAGCACCTCCATCACAGATACAAATAGTAGTGGACGCAGTACCGACCCCTGATGCACTCCCACCTTCACCTCAAACTCACCACTGTTCCCGTCCTTCGTCCTTACAGCTGTGCGCGCTCTTTTGTACATTGCCATCACTACTCTGATCAACCATTCCTCCACTTCTAACTTCCTCAATGCCCATGACAATTCTTCATGTGGAACCCTATCGAATGCTTTCTCCAGATCAACAAACCCAAGAAACAACTTCTGCCTCTTCTCCATGTACTGCTCCTGCAACTGCCTTACAATAAAAAGCACGTCTGTCGTTCCTCTTCCTGGCATAAATCCAAACTGCATTTCGTCGATCTTCACTTTCTTCCTTATCCTCCTCTCCAACACCCTTTCCAATACCTTCATTCCATGCTCCAATAACTTTATCGCTCGATACGAGCCACGGTCCAGAGTGTCACCTTTCCCCTTGTATAGAGGGACGAGGGTACTCAGTTTGAGTGATAGGGCTAAAAGTGATATATAACATGATATTTTAAAAAGTTTTATGGACGTGTTATGACTAAACTAGGTGGATGAGTTGGTTAGGTGACAAGAACAAGCTGATCAGATCAGATTTTTGTTCAGGTTTGAATCCATATACGGCCTATCAGTGGGATACAAAATGTAAATTGTTCAGCCTGGCAGAGGTATGCGCTCTACCGAGTGCTGTTCTAATTGCTTATGATCTCGTGCCTTAAATATTATAGAACTGGTCTGATCAGCATAACGAGAAGAGCAAATGTGGTGCATGACTAACTTCCTCTCAAATGTGTTTGTGCTGACAGAGGATTCGGTGGCAGCAGAGGCCGAGGCCGTGTTTCGCAGCTACGCATCTTGCCGCTATCAACAGGATGAGGCTCATGCTGCAGAACAAGAAGGCAACCCCATCGGGGCCATGGTAGCTACCGGGGCGGCCTGTTTGACACCGGTATTGTCTGATATGTTTGGGATTGAAGACTCACCTCAGAGGTGAGGAGGTTAACTCGTTTATCCATTCTTCTCTTTGCCTTTTTTTTTTTTTCTCGTATGATGTCGCACTCATGACAGAATCTTATTGCCTTTATCCTCACCCTCATTCTTGACCTCCCAGTCGTACTGCCCAGGTTGGACGGCAGTTGGCGACAATCGGTGACGAAATTACCCGGCGTTATGATAGACAGTTCCAACAGTTTCTGTGCAGTCTCCAAATCACACAGGACAACGCGTACGAGGTCTTCCGGGAGATAGCGATGAGGTAACATCTAATTCTACACACCTTTCTTGCATACACATAAACAATTTCAAATCAGGAGGAGAATTCTTTTTCTTCTTTGTGCAAGGGTTTAAATAAGGTGGTGTAAAAGACTGCGCATCAATAGCAATAACCTTCCAAAAAATTGTTTTTGTTTTTTTTACTACAACATCTAGAACCTTTAAATTATTCCAATTGAATTATATACTTCAATACTGTATAACACAAATCGCTTTCTTCGTACTTCGAATATCCTTCCGTATAGCAGTACTGTATTCGGAAAAACATTTTAATGCCGGCTTATGCCCTGAGGGCAGTGTAACTGAGATTCTGCATTTAAACAAATATGGCGGTGCCTAGCGCTGTTTTAGTGCAAAACGTAAAGCAAGAGTTTAAAAGACACTTCCTGTGTTCTTTTTCTTTAGACTGTGCAGAGTAAGGTGTTCTGTTAACTCTGTAGTTATTATTTATTTTTACTCCCTGGACTTGTAAAGCTTTCTTGTTTTAATATATAGAAATGTCAAGGCTCATAGAACATTCGAAACTGCTTTTCCTTCTCAGATCTGTATGAATGATCGCTTTTAAGGCCATTTTCCCCGCTAGAGCGGGGGTTAGCCTTGCGGGGTCCATGACAATCATGGTTCACTGTTTGAGGCAATGTTTTTATGGCCGGATGCCCTTCCTGACGCCAACCCTTAGTCGCCTCTTACGATGCGCAGGGATACGGTGTACCTATTCTAAACCGGGGTACACACCAGGATCATTCATCCCAGCAAGCTGGTACTCAATTTGCCGACCTCGGAAGGATGACAGGCTGAGTCGACCCCCCTGGCGTTAATTCATCGATCGACCGGGATTCGAACCCAGGATCCTAGGATCCCAAGCCGGCACCCTAACCGCTAAGCCAACACCAGGCTGTATGCACATCGAAATTAAACTTGCATTTTCTATACTAGGGCATGCCCGTACTATATCTATATCTAAAATTATATCCCCCCCTCTATTTACATGAAATGGTTTGGTCCATGAAATGTTTTGGTCCATTCGCAACGCCAAAGCGAACGGCGAACGTTTTACATGAAATGGTTTGGTTCATGAAATGTTTTGGTCCATTCGCAACGCCAAAGCGAACGGCGAACGGCTTGCGAGTACAGTGACAATCCCCCCGGGGTTTTAATTAGTTTTAAAACATCGTTTAACGCCAACATAGCGCCAACATAGTTTGCAAACGTGAAATAAATGAATACGCTCTCAAATGTGCCATCCGAGGCAGAGTGTGCCCGCCACGTTCGGCACACGCGATCGTTCGCTGCTCTCTGATTGGTTGAATCGTTTTTTGGACATAGCTCGGTAAGTAATTGTCCGATTAATATGAAACCTTGAAAAGGCACATCCTCGGGTCCCCAGCAATATACCTGGCAAGTTAAAAGTATATCGGACCCGTGGTTGTCGAGAAACAGCGGTCACAGACAAACGTACAGACGTACAGACAGACAGACAGAGATTACTGGAATTATAGATAGATGTCGTTCCATCTCTGAGGCAATCTGCGAAAAATGGGCTGCAACGGAGCCGGAATGGATACTCGATTTTGATGTATTCCCAGCTAAAAATTGGAGATCTTGTCAGGCACTCCCCGTTTGTCAGGACTTTGCAGGAAGTGTTCGCGTGGCACAGAGGTTCCTCTTCGGCATTCCAGTCGAGACACGTGCATTGATTTTTATGCTGACTGTTGCCGGAGGCATTGTTTTTGGGTTGGCCATGCGGCTGTCCGTCCATGATAGGTTTTCGTTAACGTGATAACTTAAGAATGGCTGAAGGGATCCAAGTTTAACTTGGTACAAGTATGTATGATGATGCAAAGATTAACTCAATAGATTATGGGGCCAAGAGGGCAAAGGTTATACGTCCCGTTAGGTTAAAAACAAATGTTACCATGCTAACTTGTAAACCAGTGATGGGATTATGACCAAACTTTGTACAAATATATATTATGATGCAAAGATGAACTGATTAGATTTTAGCATGAAGAGGTCAAAGGTCAAAGGTAATGTCAGGTAAAAATGTGATATTTGAGAAAAGCTAAAGCGATTTAAACCAAACTTGGTGCAGGTAGGTATAATGAGGTGATAAAGTGGTTGGCCTTGCAATGTCGAGGAGTACCGTTCTAGAACGCATTTATTTTTCTGCATGAACCAGTGCCATACTGCAATTATGTGAGGATGGGTACATTTGGAATTTTAGGATATCAGGAAACTCAAATTAACGGCATCCACTTCTCAGGTCGCAAGTAATTATACACTCGAATATAACAGAGGGACTTACGAGGCAGTCTTCATTCTAATTCGTTCATCGCCACAATTATTAGATCGTTGAAGTAATAGCAGGATATCATGAGCCAACCCCAGCCTCACGCTTATATTTGCCACATTAACCTCGGGTTACCCATGCAGATGATGGGAGTGAGGCAGATGAAGAAAAAATTCAGACCTGCAAACACACATTTATTCACACCAGCAACGGTACCCGCCCTATGGGCGGGGCTTCAATTGGGAAGCCCAAATGAAAAGGCAAAATATCAGAAATTGAAGGCTTTTTTTAATTTTAAACGATTTAAATATACATCCGGTGAATCATATCACACGCAAATCATCAAAATCTAAACAGTACATGGCGCCCATTTTGAAAAAAGATTAAATTCTGCAAAACGGAAGTGGCCGCTACACGTCTTTCTCAGTCACACATTTATGTGTGAAGAGTGCGCGCCGAATCTGTAACACGGAAGTGGCCGCTACACCTGTTTCTCAGTCGCTTTGCACACGCTGCCGTGTTACTTCGGAGCCGCACGTTTATATAGGAAGAGTTCGTCAGGAGTTGATCTACTCTCTCCTGGTACGTAAAAATTCAACAAAAGCCACATCACTGTTCATATCGGTAAATATTATTCCATCGTGTTTGGAAAAACTGGAAAATTGGAAAACTTGGAAAAATCGGAAAAAAACAATATAGCCTATTTTACTCCAAGGGGTCCTGGGATTACCCACCCAAAATATCGTTGCGATCGGTTCAGCCGTCTTTGCGGTACCTTCGAACGGACAGACGGACGGACAGACGGACGGACAGACGGACAGACCAACGGACATTTGGTGAATTATAGTAAGATGATAGAAACTAGAACTGCACTCGGTAGAGAGCGTATCTCCGCCAGGCTGAACATTTTACATTTTGTATTCCACTGATAGGCCGGATCTGGATTCGGACCTGAACCAAAATTAAAAGCCTTGTTCTCTTCACTGAACCAACTCGTTCACCAAGTTTCGTCCAAATCCATCCACAAGTTTTTGAGATATCATGCTATATATGTCGTTTCTTGCCCCATCTCTCAATTATGAAGAATCACTTTAAAAATTAAAAGAAAATTCACATATCCAGATCTGGATCTTCACCAAAATCCAATCATTTCATCCTTGTCACACATCAAACCCCTCCACCAAGTTTTGTCCAAATCCGTCCACAACCTTTTGAGATATCCTGCTCGCAAACAATCAGACAAACAGGGGTGAAAATATAACCTACGTCTACCATCGGTAGCAAAGGTAATATAATAAACAAAATTCCTTTGAAATGCGGTTTTTTGAGAAACATGCTAAAGATAAAATGGGGTTGTTTTATCTGAATTTAAGATATCGGAGAAAGACTTGAACAAATTCTAGTCAGTGTGAAAATA